>NC_061513.1:146283764-146375955 GCF_022539505.1 Lolium rigidum
TTGTGTTTTGCTCCCGGCTGCAAGAAGGAAGACAAGCCGAGGGGACGCCCAGTGTCGCAAATGCAATGCGCCAGCAGATCGGAGCCGTAAACATGCACAAGAGAAATGCCGCAGCTGAAATAGCAAGGTTAAATGCTGAGCTTGCAAGCGTTGCAGCCGAACTCAGCAATCTTGAAGGCACCAGCTTCCATGGCACAACACCTTTGGGCAGATAAGCTCCCCCAGTGGCAAACGACGAAGATGAATGGATGAGCAGTGGCAATGGAGGGTAGTGATGCGCCGGAAGAGTAGTGGTGTAATTGGCAGACTCCGAGGAAGAAGCCGTGGACTCGGCGCCGATCAAGGAGCGATGATCCTCGTGGACGACGGAGAGTGACTGGGCAGAAAGTCCGAAGAGTGATAATCCGTGGCTGACGAAGCCAGTGCAATTTACCGATCGACTTCTCCAAGATCCATGCCTAGTTAATTATTTGTACTTGCTTGTCAAGAAACTTTGCTTCTCTATCGTCTTCTTTGTCGTATATGAGGAACACTGGGGTAGACTTGTATAGGATCATGCCCATTAGGTAGGGATCACAGGATCAACTTAGAGAAATCCATACTTTTGCCGATGTGAATAGTGTCGCATCCGGGGTTGAAGACTTCACACCTGCATTTTTTGGCATCGCAGATATAACATCTGATGTGTGTTGTCAGGTTTTTTCAAGGTTCCGGAAATTCACCTCCGGCTCCCGGGTGCGTATGCTCCCTCTACCAACAAAACGGGATTTCGAAGTGTGTGGAAAGATTTTGACAAAAAAATTACATGCGCATCTCCATAATATATGTGTATGCCTCAAGTTTCACGAGAAATCTAGGGGGTAGACCCGCTATCGTGGTGCACACGCTCACGCCTTAGGGGAAGGAGGGGGAGAACGACCGCCGAGCAATCCGGAACCCCGCACTCAAATCTTGCATGTGGACTCTAGTGATGTGTAAGCCAAAGTGTGTGGTGCAAGGTCTAATGGTGCAAAGAGTTGCCCTAAAACCCTAAACCCTCTGGGAACTCGGGAGGCTTCGGCACTAAACCCCTCTAAAACCCTAAACCACCGTTACACCGAGCCGTAGAACCATGCATCATAAACCCTAACCCTAACTCCTATACCCTAAACATATACCTAACCATAAATACTTACCTTTAACCTAAACCCTAGCCCTACCCCCTAAACCCTAGCCCTAACCCTACACCAAACCCCAACGCAGATCAGACGTGCACACCCTCGATCGTGTGATAATGGCTCTAGCTGCGGGTATATGTGCCAAAGGGTCCCAATCTTGGTTCTCCATGTGTATATGTCCTAAACAAACCTAAAAGAATGAAAAGTTACATTGGTGCACCCTCGCGCTGAGAAATCTAGGGTAGACCCGCCGTGGGCACACGTTCGGCCGTTTTGGGGGAAGTGAGGGGGAGAACGACCGCCGGAGCACCTGAACCCCACCAAATCTTGCATGTGGACTCTATGATATGTGTCAAAGTGTGGTGCAGGGTCCAATGGTGCAAAAGTAGCTCCCCTAAACCCTAAACCCTAAACTCGGGAGGCTTCTGAGCACTAAAACCCCTCTAAAACCCTAAACCACGACACATCGAGGCCGCAACCATGCATCATAAACCCTAACCCTAACCCTATACCCTAAACATATACCTAACCATAAATACTACCTTTAACCTAAACCCTAGCCCTACCCCCTAAACCCTAGCCCTAACCCTACACCAAACCCTAACCAAGAGATCGTGCACACCCTCGATCGTGTGATAATGGCTCTAAGCCATGGTATAATGTGCCAAAGGGTCCCAATCTTGGTTCTCCATGTGTGATATGTCCTAAAACAACCTAAAAGAATGAAAAGTTACATCGGTGCACCTGCACGAGAAATCTAGGGGGTAGACCCGCGGGCACATGTTCCGCTGCTTTGGGGGAAGAGGGGAGAACGACCGCCGTGAGCACCGGAACCCCACCAAATCTTGCATGTGGACCTATGATATGTGTCAAGGTGTGGTGCAAGGTCTAATGGTGCAAAAGTAGCTCCCCTAAACCCTAAACCCTAAACCTGCGAGGCTTCGAGCACTAAAAACCCCTCTAAAACCCTAAACCACCTACACCTGAGCCGTAACCATGCATCATAAACCCTAACCCTAACCCTATACCCTAAACATATACCTAACCATAAATACTTACCTTTTAACCTAAACCCTAGCCCTACCCCTAAACCCTAGCCCTAACCCTACACCAAACCCTAACCAAAAGAGATCGTGCACACCCTCGATCGTAGGATAATGGCTCTAGTCGCGGTATATGTGCCAAAGGGTCCCAATCTTGGTTCTCCATGTGTATATGTCCTAAACAAACCTAAAAGAATGAAAAGTTACATTGGTGCACCTCGCGCTGGAGAAATCTAGGGGTAGACCGCTGGGGCACACGCTCCGTCGCTTTGGGGGAAGGAGGGGGAGAACGGACCACGGAGCACCGTAACCCCACCAAATCTTGCATGTGGACCTATGATATGTGTCAAGGTGTGGTGCAAGGTCTAATGGTGCAAAAGTAGCTCCCCTAAACCCTAAACCCTAAACCGGGAGGCTCTTGAGCACTAAAACCCCTCTAAAACCCTAAACCACGACACCTGTGAGCCGTAGAACCATGCATCATAAACCCTAAACCTAACCCTATACCCTAAACATATACCTAACCATAAATACTTACCTTTAACCTAAACCCTAGCCCTACCCCTAAACCCTAGCCCTAACTCCTACACCAAACCTCTGACCAAGCAGATCGTGCACACCTCGATCGTGTGATAATGGCTCTAGCCAGCGGGTATATGTGCCAAAGGGTCCCAATCTTGGTTCTCCATGTGTATATGTCCTAAACAAACCTAAAAGAATGAAAAGTTACATTGGTGCACCCTCGCGCTGAGAAATCTAGGGGGTAGGACCTACTGGGCACACGTTCCGCTGCTTTTGGGAGGAAGCGAGGGGGAGAACGACCGCCGGAGCACCTAACCCCCACCAAATCTTGCATGTGGACCTATGATATGTGTCAAGGTGTGGTGCAAGGTCTAATGGTGCAAAAGTAGCTCCCCTAAACCCTAAACCCTAAATCGGGAGGCTTCGAGCACTAAACCCCTCTAAAACCCTAAACCACGACACCGAGCTGCAATCCATGCATCATAAACCCTAACCCTAACCCTATACCCCTAAACATATACCTAACCATAAATACTTACCTTTAACCTAAACCCTAGCCCTACCCCCTAAACCCTAGCCCTAACCCCACACCAAACCCTAACCACAGAGATCGTGCACACCTCGATCGTGTGATAATGGCTCTAGCTACGGGTATATGTGCCAAAGGGTCCCAACCTTGGTTCTCCATGTGTATATGTCCTAAACAAACCTAAAAGAATGAAAAGTTACATTGGTGCACCGCTGCTGAGAAATCTAGGGGGTAGACCCACCGGGGCACACTGCTCCACTGTTTGGGGAAGCGAGGGGGAGAACGACCGCCCGAGCACCTGAACCCCCACCAAATCTTGCATGTGGACCTATGATATGTGTCAAGGTGTGGTGCAAGGTCTAATGGTGCAAAAGTAGCTCCCCTAAACCCTAAACCCTAAACCTGGGAGGCTTCGAGCACTAAAACCCCTCTAAAACCCTAAACCACGACAACCGGAGCCGTAGAACCATGCATCATAAACCCTAACCCTAACCCTATACCCTAAACATATACCTCAACCATAAATACTTACCTTTAACCTAAACCCTAGCCCTACCCCCTAAACCCTAGCCCTCAACCCTACACCAAACCCTAACCAGAGATCGCACACCTCGAATCGTGTGATAATGGCTCTAGCCGTGCGTATATGTGCCAAAGGGTCCCAATCTTGGTTCTCCATGTGTATATGTCCTAAACAAACCTAAAAGAATGAAAAGTTACATTGGTGCACTCCGCCGGAGAAATTCTGGGGGTAGACCAGCGCGGGCACACGTCCCGGCTGTTTTGGGGAAGGAGGGGAGAACGACCGCCGGAGCACCTGAACCCCCACCAAATCTTGCATGTGGACCTATGATATGTGTCAAGGTGTGGTGCAAGGTCTAATGGTGCAAAAGTAGCTCCCCTAAAACCCTAAACCCTAAACCGGAGGCTTCGAGCACTAAAACCCCTCTAAAACCCTAAACCACGACACCTAGGAGCCGTAGAACCATGCATCATAAACCCTAACCCTAACCCTATACCCTAAACATATACCTAACCATAAATACTTACCTTTAACCTAAACCCTAGCCGCCCCACCCCTAAACCCTGGCCCTAACCCTACACCAAAGCTCTAACCTAAACCCGCTTTCTTGTGTGAAGTGAGCTACATGGTGCGCATTTTAGTATTGCGCGAGACCTCACGGCACATGTGCAGATACCTCCTACGCACCACCTATCACATGCCGTATGCGCACGGTAGCCATCCGGGAATCTCTCCGGCCTCACGTGGTCCCGCCGAATCCGCCGGAAACCGACCGCGATTTGAACTCGGGGCCACACTTTCCTTGGCTCAATAAATGGAGGGGAAAATGTTTTTAGGTCTAGGACGCGTCATTTTATGTGCTAAATGTTTTCCGCTTGCGCGTTAGGACGGGTGCGATCGCAGCGCGCCCCTGCCCACGCCCATACCGGAGCATGTCCCGGGCGGCTCCCGTTTTGCGCAAGTTGGCAAACTGAACGGAGCTGTGAATCTCGAGCGGAGCCGACGCGAGCGTCATTTTATGTGTCCTAGTAACCACTTCAAAAGACGGAATTGGGATACCAGTAATTATCTTGAAAACCCTTCACGAGTAGGGCTATCACGTCCGAGTTCTATGGCTTTTAGGGGGAATGAGTAGGAAACGGCCCGCGTTCACCACATAGTTTGCTCCGAACGAGGCCATATATTGGCACGTGCGTGCACCTTACGATGGAAGCAAGGCCCCCGGTCGCGGATTTCAATCCGAACCACGGCGACGGTTTTTCCATTTTCGGGAATGCCGAAGGGCTTTTTTTTGTGAAGGAGCTACATGGTGCGCATTTTAGTATTGCGCGAGACCTCCCGCGCCAGCGGCAGGATACCTCCTACGCACCACCTATATACATGCCGTATGCGCGCCGCAGCTATCTCGGGAATCCCTCCGCTTCTCGCGGTGTCCCGCCGAATCGGGCCGGAACCGACCGACGTTGAACCGGGGCCACACTTTCCTTGGCTCAATAAATGGAGGGGAAAATGTTTTTTAGGTCTAGGACGCGTCATTTTATGTGCTAAATGCTGCTTCCGCTTGCGGTTGGCATATCGGTGCACGCTGCGCGCTCGGACGGCCATACCGCATGTCCCGCCGACCGCGTTTTGCGCCAGCATGGCAAATTAAACGGAGCTCAAAATCGAGCTGAAGCCGCGTGTGACGTCATTTTATGTGTCCTAGTAACCACTTCAAAAGACGGAATTGGGATACGGCAATTATCTTGAAAACCCTTCACGAGTAGGGCTATCACGTCCGGAGTTCTATGGCTTTTAGGGGGAATGAGTAGGAAACGGCCCGTTTCACCACATAGTTTGTCTGAACGAGGCCACATTTGGCACGTGCGTGCACCTTAGGATGGGAAGTAAGGCTCTCCTGTCGCGTGATTTCCAATCCAACCACGGCGCACGGTTGTTCCATTTTCGATGTGCCTAAGGGCTTTTTTTGTGAAGGAGCTGCATGGTGCGCATTTTAGTATTGCGCAGACCGCGCGCAGCGGCAGGAGACCTCCTACGCACCACCTATCACATGCCAGTATGCGCCGTAGCCATCCGGGAATCCTCCGCTTCCGCGCGAACCCGCCTGAATCCGCCGGAAACCGACCGGATTTGAACCGGGGCCACACTTTCCTTGGCTCAATAAATGGAGGGGAAAATGTTTTTAGGTTCTAGGACGCGTCATTTATGTGCTAAATGTTTTCCGTTTTCGCGCGTGGCGGACGGGTGCACGCGCGCGCCCTGGCACGGCCATACCGCATGTCCCGTGCGACCCGTTTTGCGCAAATTGGCTAAATTAAACTGAGACAAAAATCGAGCGGAGCCGCGTGGCGTCATTTTATGTGTCCTAGTAACCACTTCAAAAGACGGAATTGGGATACGGCAATTATCTTGAAAAACCCTTCACGAGTAGGGCTATCACGTCCGTGAGTTCTATGGCTTTTAGGGGGAATGAGTAGGAAACGGCCCGTTTCACCACATAGTTTGTCTGAACGAGGCCATATTTGCACGTGCGTGCACCTTAGGATGGGAAGCAAGGCCCCTGTCGCGGATTTCCAATCCGAACCACGGCGCACGGTTTTTCCATTTTCGATGTGCCGAAGGGCTTTTTTTTGTGAAGGAGCTACATGGTGCGCATTTTAGTATTGCGCGAGACCCCGCGCAGCTGGCAGGATACCTCCTACGCACCACCTATCACATGCCGTATGCGCGCGTAGCTATCCGGGAATCCCTCCGCTTCCTGCGGTGTCCCGCCGAATCCGCCGGAAACCGACCGGATTTGAATCGGGGCCACACTTTCCTTGGCTCAATAAATGGAGGGGAAAATGTTTTTAGGTCTAGGACGCGTCATTTTATGTGCTAAATGTTTTCCGCTTCGCGCGTTGGTGGACCCGGTGCACGCGCGCGCCCGTGCACGGCCATACCGCATGTCCCGCGGCCCCGTTTGTGCGCAGCTTGGCAAATTAAACTAGAGCCAAAAAATCGAGCGTGAGCCGCGTGGCGTCATTTTATGTGTCCTAGTAACCACTTCAAAAGACGGAATTGGGATACGGCAATTATCTTGAAAACCCTTCACGAGTAGGGCTATCACGTCCGGAGTTCTATGGCTTTTAGGGGGAATGAGTAGGAAACGCCCGTTTCACCACATAGTTTGTCGAACGAGGCCATCATTTGGCACGTGCGTGCACCTTACGATGGGGAAGCAAGGCCCCGTCGCGGATTTCCAATCCGAACCACGGGCGACGGTTTTTCCATTTTCGATGTGCCTAAGGGCTTTTTTTGTGAAGGAGCTACATGGTGCGCATTTTAGTATTGCGCGAGACCTCACCGCGCAGCGGCAGGATACCTCCTACGCACCACCTATCACATGCCGTATGCGCGCGTAGCCATCTCGGGAATCCTCCGGCTTCCCGCGGTGTCCCGCCGAACCCGCCGGAAACCGACCGGATTTGAACCGGGGCCACACTTTCCTTGGCTCAATAAATGGAGGGGAAAATGTTTTTAGGTCTAGGACGCGCCATTTTATGTGCTAAATGTTTTCCGTTTCGCGTTGGCGGACGGGTGCACGCGCGCGCCCGGTACGGCCATACCGCATGTCCCGGCGGCCCCGTTTTGCGTAGCTGGGCAAATTAAACGGAGCCAAAAAATCGAGCGGAGCTGCGTGGCGCCATTTTATGTGTCCTAGTAACCACTTCAAAAGACGGAATTGGGATACGGCAATTATCTTGAAAACCCTTCACGAGTAGGGCTATCACGTCCGGAGTTCTATGGCTTTTAGGGGGAATGAGTAGGAAACGGCCCGTTTCACCACATAGTTTGTCTTAACGAGGCCATATTAGTACGTGCGTGCACCTTACGATGGGAAGCAAGGCCCCCGTCGCGATTTCCAATCCGAACCACGGGCGACTCGTTTTTCCATTTTCGGGTGCCGAAGGGCTTTTTTTGTGAAGGAGCTACATGGTGCGCATTTTAGTATTGCGCGAGACTCCGCGCAAGCGGCAGGATACCTCCTACGCACCACCTATCACATGCCGTATGCGCGCGGTAGCCATCTCGGGGAATCCCTCCGGCTTCCTCGCGGTGTCCCGCCGAATCCGCCGGAAACCGACCGGATTTGAACCGGGGCCACACTTTCCTTGGCTCAATAAATGGAGGGGAAAATGTTTTTAGGTCTAGGACGCGTCATTTTATGTGCTAAATGTTTTCCGTTTCGCGCGTTGGCGGACGGGTGCACGCGCGCGCCCTGTACGGCCATACCGCATGTCCCGCGCGGCCCCGCTTTGCGCAGCTTGGCAAATTAAACGAGCCAAAAAATCGAGCGGAGCCGCGTGGCGTCATTTTATGTGTCCTAGTAACCACTTCAAAAGACGGAATTGGGATACGGCAATTATCTTGAAAACCCTTCACGAGTAGGGCTATCACGTCCGAGTTCTATGACTTTTAGGGGAATGAGTAGGAAACGGCCCGTTTCACCACATAGTTTGTCTAACGAGGCTATATTTAGTACGTGCGTGCACCTTAGGATGGGAAGCAAGGCCCTCGTCGCGGATTTCCAATCCGAACCACGCGCGACGGTTTTTCCATTTTCGATGTGCCGAAGGGCTTTTTTTTGTGAAGGAGCTACATGGTGCGCATTTTAGTATTGCGCGAGACCTCCGCGCAGCGGTAGGATACCTCCTACGCACCACCTATCACATGCCATATGCGCGCGGTAGCCATCTGGGAATCCCTCCCGCTTCCTGCGGTGTCCCGCCGAATCCGCTGGAAACTGACCTTATTTGAACTGGGGCCACACTTTCCTTGGCTCAATAAATGGAGGGGAAAATGTTTTTTGGTCTAGGACGCATCATTTTATGTGCTAAATGCTTTCCGTTTCGCGCGTTGGCGGACGGGTGCACGCGCGCGCCCGGACGGCCATACCGCATGTCCCGCGGCCCCGTTTTGCGCAGCTTGGCAAATTAAACTGGAGCCAAAAAATCGAGCGGAGCCGCGTGGCGTCATTTTATGTGTCCTAGTAACCACTTCAAAAGACGGAATTGGGATACGGTAATTATCTTGAAAAACCCTTCACGAGTAGGGCTATCACGTCCGAGTTCTATGGCTTTTAGGGGGAATGAGTAGGAAACGGCCCGTTTCACCACATAGTTTGTCTGAACGAGGCCATATTTGGCACGTGCGTGCACCTTAGGATGGGAAGCAAGGCCCTCGTCGCGGATTTCCAATCCGAACCACGGCGACGGTTTTTCCATTTTCGGGGTGCCGAAGGGCTTTTTTTTGTGAAGGAGCTACATGGTGCGCATTTTAGTATTGCGCGAGACCTCCGCGCAGCGGCAGGATACCTCCTACGCACCACCTATCACATGCCGTATGCGCGCGGTAGCCATCTGGGAATCCCTCCCGCTTCCGCGGTGTCCCGCCGAATCCGCCGGAAACCGACCTGGAGGATTTGAACCGGGGCCACACTTTCCTTGGTTCAATAAATGGAGTGAAAATGTTTTTAGGTCTAGGACGCGTCACTTTTATGTGCTAAATGTTTTCCGTTTCGCGCGTTGGCGGATGGGTGCACGCGCGCGCCCGGCACGGCCATACCGCATGTCCCGGCCGCCCTTTTTGCGCAGCTTGGCAAATTAAAACTGAGCCAAAAAGTCGAGCTGGAGACGACGCACATTCTAGCTAGGAGCTAGAACCCTTCATGATCGAACCGGCCACGTTCGAATCTTGATGTATATAGAATGGGATAAAGCTTGCATATGCCTTATGATAACATATAATTAGTGTGTGCAAGAGACATATATTATTTGACCTAATTAACCAAACATTTTCTCGATTTTTTTAAATAATTTAATTATTAAGGATTCTAGGAGTTTCATATATCCCTATATTATTATCATTAAAGGAATGACGGTGACACACGTTTAATTACATGATATTCTGTTTTTAAAAATATTTTAATCTACACCAAATTATATGCATTATTGCGCATTTAATTATTATTGTTTTGCACAAAAAGCCCTCAAAATTCCCTCCAAAACCCCAAAACCCCAAAACCCTCCAAAACCCCAAAACTCTCCCGCCCAAACTTTCTTCCCGCCAGCCTCCAAACAAATGTTTTGAATCCGCCCGCCACTAACCTAAGCTAGAAAGGAGGGCAAATGTCCGAAACGCCACTAACCTAAGCCGGAAAGGAGGGACATTTCACCAAATCCCGTACGAGCTCCCTCAATTCCCCACCCTCCCACTCCGTGCAATACGAACCCCACTCCTCCCACTCCGCCTCATCCCCACCGACGAGCGGGCGCTCCGACGAGCGGACGAGCGGAGAGCTACCCGCCGACGACGGCCGCGCGTGCGTAGACGCTCGCCACAAGATCTTCAAAGCGAGTTCCCTCCTCAACCCGACCCTCCCCCTCTTCGATCTATGGCCTTTTCTTGTCCTCGCTTAGGGTTTCGTCGGCCATGGCTAGGGTTACGGTTTGCTTGGCATGTCATGGTTAGGGTTAGGATTTCGTGGCATGGCTTGTTTCCTTGGCTTGTCCAGGGTCGTGGTTGCTCGGCCTGTCATGGTTCTTGCCGCAACCAATCCATGGTTGCTTCGATCTTGCTTTTCATGTTCTTGCTAGCAACCAGCCGATGATTGTCGCGATCTTGCCTCGGCTCGTGCTCCGTAGATTTTAGATTTGGTTTTCTCGCAGTTCCTATATGATTACCTGCTGCCGATCTTGCTTGCTATATGCAAGCAGTCCATGGTTGCTTCGATCTTGATTGGCATGTGTCTTGCTGCAACCGACCGATGATTGTCGCGGATCTTGCTTGGCTCGAGCTCGTAGAATTTAGATCCGGTTTATCATGCAGTCCCTATATGATTACCCGTCGCCGATCTTGCTTGTTGTATCCAACCGACCAATTAGTGATGCAGATCTTGCCTCGGCGTGGGTCTCGCCGCAACCAGTCCGTGATTGTTGGGGGATTTTACTTGGCTTGGGCTCAGTAGATTGTACATCTAGTTTACCATGTAGTCCATATATGATTAGCTTCTACATGATCTTTCTTGCCGCAACTAGTACATAATATGATTACCTGTCGCGTGATCTTGCTTGGTATAGATCTTTACCAAGGCATTCCCTTTTATATTTCGTCGATGAACATTTATATTGCCCTTCTATCCCGTGTTGATGAAACTTCTCCCAAACAAAGTTTGGGAGCCCTCGTTTATCCGTACATGCCTACAGACTTTTTCTCGTGTACATGTCTATTGTTGTATGAAGGGATATGTCTAATGATTATAACCTCGTTATCTTCGTAGGTAATACTATCAAGGTCCGACCTACTTCAAGGAGCAAGGTGAACCAGTGTGATTGTTGATCCACATGAACCTATGTTGCTTGGTTCTTTAATTGCATCCATATGTTGTATCTAGCCGTCACTAATTGTTATTCTTTTCGCGTGCCAAGACATATCCAACCCATCAACATCGGCATGGCAAAGACTCGGGAAGAAGCACTGGCCGGTATGCGGCTTCATCCTAACATAATTGTGTCTAATTGATGCTTTTAATCGGGTGTCGGGTTTTTTTGGCTCTGTCTCGAATATTTCGTACCCTAGGATTAAATGAAACTAAAAGTTGAAAATTGCTATGATTAAACAATTTACCTTAGTTGTTCCGAGTTGGCTTGCTTCTATGCATTTCAACCATCAATCTAATGGTTACATATTTCTCTCATACATGTAAAGAAGCGCCACTCACCGAGATAGAGAAGGACATGGCTAGGACAATGATGCGAACAACCGTGTCTTACAATCCCCGGGTATCCCCGCCGTAGTGTCAATTTTTAGGAAGTCACATGGTGGTCGAGGTGGAGGTCGTTCCACACTTTCAAATGATGAGTCATCTGCCATAACACAAGGCTGACAACTCGCATTATCATCCGAGCAATGACCAATTGGTTGACCAGGAGGATGGGGAGGTTGAAGGGAGTATAGGGGAACACATTGAGAAGGTGCATTCGCTATCATCTTTGGAGGGCTGGCATTACTTGTATCTGTTTTCTTATTTATGTTTTGCTATAACCTGTGATGTAATGCCATTTTGTTTTGCTATTTTTGCGAGGCATTGAAGGATCCCAAGAGTAGAAAGAAAAAGGCTTATGTTAGAAAGACAAGCCCAGGGAGGAGGAGTAAGAGGTTGCAAAAGGAACAAAGTTCAATGCCTCCTGTGTTAGAGTGTTTGCCGATGCTCCAGTGAGGAGAAAGAGGCATCTCGGAACCTCGGTGCCGAAGCTCCTTCCAAAAGAGCCACCAGGAGGACATCAAGTGAAGCGTCCCGCAACCAACAATGAAGATACTCCGCCCTCGCAACAATCGCAGTGAGCTCACCGTGCATTGATGAAAGGATCGATGAAGCAAGCACCGTTCGCAGGGACATAGGTCCTACCGCATCTGATGTCATGGTCCATCAAGCACTTTGATTCCGATGGTTTTCTTGATCCCGAGGATGATGAAGGCAAGTTTTTGTTGGACAGCTGTCCACACTATCTACCGCCTTTTTGTTTATCTTTATAAACTCTTTTGGTTGTGGGTGCCGCTTTCGACATGATCTTTGTATGTATGCTATTCAGTGGAACCACTCGCCGCAGTGGCCGTAAAAGGAAGGGCACCGGGCCGGGAGCAGATTTGCAAGGGGATGGGAGTCAAGCTTACCATTGAGATTCCTCCAGTGGCTGAAACGCCCCGAGAAGCCTTTGCCTCGCCGCCAAGTTTGGATCGGAGGGTGGAATGCTTGCAAGAGGCCGTATGCCGCTCCTTCCGCATTTCAAGTTGTACAAGAGGGATGAGAATTTGTTGGCCGACTTTGTTGGAAAGATGGGGGTAATCTTCTTCATCACCAGCTCATTTGTTAGATGATAGGAGTGCTTGCTTGATTGTTCATAGTTCATGATAACTAACCTCGTCCTTGCCCTTGTTTGCTTTGTAGGCAAATTTCAACATGGACACAGTAGCTCGGAAGTCATCCGTAAGGCTTGCTATGACGCATCGTCGGAAAGTGTCGAAGAACAGCGCTACATCCCGAAAAGGACTACTTCGACAAAGTACCAAGAAATGAAGTCAGCATCAAGTCCCCGTTAAGGATGTCTCGTATGAAGAATGGGAAGCTCTAACTCGCCTCCGTGGGTAACCCCAAGACACGAGGTATGTTCTTTGCTTCAGCTTGCAAGCCATTAGTGCTTGCATGGTAGACATGATGCTCATCGTTATAGTGTGCACATTACCGAATATCATGATTGTGCCCTTCTCGCGTAACACATGTACCAAGAACAAGGACAAGCCGTGGCTGCGTCAAATTTGGCCAAAAGACCGGCTCTCGTAGCTATGCCGCTCATTCGTATGCAACCGTAAGAACACTCTTGCTGAATTTCCTTTTGCATCTTACTCTTGTCTCCACAAGCTTATGTTCCGATTCTTGGTGAACATCATTTCCAGAGGGAGGAGCGCAGAGGTGAAGAGCTAGATGCAACGACATCTTTAAGGCGACCCATCACAAAGAAGAAGGATGGTTTCTTCCGAGGAAGCTCTAGCTACAATAGTAAGTGACTTGTTCATTTCACTTTTGTGAACCATTCTTGGACCCGTGCGTTTCCCGAATTGATGAATCTTTTGGAAATGGATCTCCAGTGCCGATATGGAAGCCGAGTTGGCTATTCCCGTGCCGGAAGGTGCACCGCCAAGGTCTGCAGCCGTCGTTGTTGCAAAGGTTCTTAGCAAGGAAGCCAAGCACAGCACTTTCCCGAAGAATGCCGGACTTCAGCCCAGCTCCACCGTCAAGCTCAACAAGCCCACCGCAACCGCCAGTATCGGCGCATGTTCATGACCCGGAAGCACACTCGAAGAGGTCCCAGGAGGAAGCTGAACAGTATGAAGCGAGCAGCTTGTCGCCATCATGGAAGAAGCAGCTGCCCGTAAGGAGAAGCAAGCGGCAAATGAAGCCGCACAAGCTCGCCGTGACAAGGACTACATGGAGCTCCTCAAGCGGACCGAGGAAAGTGATAGGAGGCTTGCTCACATGATGTCCATCTTCTGAGCATCCGCGAATTAGCTCCGCCGCCGGTCGCATCCCTTTTTGTGTCCCGCCATGGAACTTGGTCATATACCGGCAGCGTGACAATAACTTGGTCATATCTCGTGAACTTCTTACCGTGAATATGTGAACTTTCTTGACATGTTGGTGAATCTCGTGAACCTGGTCATGTTGCTGCTGTCACTCTGCTGTGAAATTTGCAGATTTGAAATGTTGTCTTTTATATTTTGCTGTTGAATTTCTTAGTTTAATATATGCACTGTTGGGCTATTGTGGGCTCTTAAAAGGGTAGAGCCCAACAAATAATTAATTGCATTTTCGAAAAATGGGAGTTGAAAAGGCAAAAAAGGCCGAAGCCCAAAAAACTTGCAGGACAGTAAAAAGGCCAAAGCCCATAACTTTTATGGACCCAAAAAGGCCAAGGCCCAATATCTTTATGGACCCCAAAAAGGCTGAGGCCCAAAACCTTTGTGGACCCTATAAAGGCTTAGGCCCAAAATCTTAATGGACCCTAAAAGGCCAAGGCCCAAAACCATAATGGACCCTAAAAAGGCCAAGGCCCAAAAGTGTAATGGTCCTAAAAAGGGCACGGCCCAAAACTGTAATGGGTCCTAAAAAGGCCACGGCCCAAAAGTGTAATGGGTCCTAAAAAGGCCACGGCCCAATGAAAATTGGCCCAGTGCCCAAGAAGTGACAAGCAGCCTAAAAAGGCCGTTGAAAAAAAATAAGCTAAAAAGGCCGAGGTAATTGGGCCGAGCACGGCCAAGGCCCAACAAAGCCGAAAAAAATAATCGTAACTAATGGGCTCAGCCCACATAAGAAGCCGAATGGACCGGGCTGAATTCGTATAACGACGTTTCTAATTCGTCACAATTTTGCCACGTCGGATTGCCACGCTGGACTCGGGGCATGTGCCCATGACGTTTTGGGAACGTCATGCCGTCGCTGACATTTTAAAACGTCACAAAGCTCTACGACGATTTCAAGTGAAACGTCTTAAGCACTCACCGCCGACTCCCGCCTTTCGACGTTTTGAAAAGCGTCACGGTAACGTCACAAGCAGCCATCAGTGACGTTTCAGTGACACCTTATTTTTGTCAACTTATGGCAGATTTCTTGTAGTGAAACTATATTTTTATTCCTTCACATCTTATGTACTTTACTTGGAGCGTCTGTGTGCTTTTATTTTCGTTTTGTTATTTTCATTCTCTGAATAAATTCATGCTCATGTGGGACAGAGACACGCTCCGCTTTTTCATATGAACACTAGTGTTCTTCATTCTTACTTTTAATGTTCAAGGGCGAAAGTTGATCGCTTCACTTGTTGCTATTTGGTTGGAATCAGAAAATGCTTCATATGGTTTGGAATAACTTGAAACTTGGCAATTGTTTTGAGCTCTCATTAGATCATGTTTAAGCTCTTGCATCATGTAGTTAAATCTATTAGTGGAGAACTACCATAGAGCTTGTTAAAATTTGGTTTGCATGATTGGTCTCTCTAAGTCTAGATATTTTCTGGTAAAGTGTTTGAACAACAAGGAAGACAGTGTAGAGTCTTATAATGCTTGCAATATGTTCTTGTGTAAAATTTGTTGTACCTGTTCATACTTGTGTTTGCTTTAAACAACCTTGCTATCCCAACCCTTGTACTGAGAGGAAATGATTCTCGTGCATCCAAACACCTTGAGCCAAAACCCATGCCATTTGTGTCCACCATATCTACGTACTATGTGGTATTTTTCTGCCATTCCAAAGTAAATTACTTGAGTGCTACCTTTAAAATTTCATTCCTTTATCTTTGCAATATATAGCTCATGGGACAAATAGCTTAAAAACTATTGTGGTGATGAATATGTAGTTATGTGTCTTAATTCTTATAAGTTGCTTGTTGAGCGGTAACCATGTTTCTGGGGACGCCATTGACAAGGGATTAACTTGTCAATGCCTACAGATTGTAGACTAGGGTTTTGTTAGAAGTTGAGGGCAAGTAGATCTCGAAGGTTTCAGCCGAAAAGTACTCGACGATTATGAAAACTAGGGTTATGTTGACAATAGATTCGATCCCTCTTCGTCCCTCAACTCCCCCTTTATATAGGAGGTGGAGCCGAGGGTTTCGTAATACACAAGTTACAGAATTCGGGAGGGTTTCATACTCAACCCGTGAGATTACAAAACTCTATCTTTCCTAAAACAAACTATCTTTCCTTAATACTAAATGGGCTTCCGAATCTTCTTATTCTTCGAGTAGTGGGCCTTCAGTAAACCCTGGGTACTATCTTCGGCAGGCCCATTTGGGATGCCTATGTCAGCCATCAACTTTTTTACCTTTGTTGGATATCATGTGAGATGCTATGCATGTTCGTCTTGTCTGAAGTAAGTGTGATTTCATGATCAAATGGTTTGAGTATGCATGTGTTAGAGAAGAACATTGGGCCGCTAACTAAAGCCATGTATCATGGTGGAAGTTTCAGTTTGCACATACAACCTCAATTTCTTATGAGAATATTATCTGTTGTTGAATGCTTAAGCATTAAAAGAGGAGTCCATTATATGTTGTCTATGTTGTCCCGATATGGATGTCTAAGTTGAGAATAATCAAAAGCGAGAAATCCAATGCGTGCTTTCTCCTTAGACCTTTGTACAGGCGGCATAGAGGTACCCCTTTGTGACACTTGGTTGAAACATATGTCATGCAATGATAATCCTTGTTATCCGAGCTGATTAGGACAAGGTGCGAGCACTATTAGTACTCTATGCATGAGACTTGCAACTTGTAGGAAGTATTATGCATAGCACATATGAATTATTACTACCGTTGACAAAATTGTTTCTATGTTTTCAAAACAAAAGCTCTAGCACAAAAATAGTAATCCATGCTTCCTCTCGCGAAGGGCCATTCTTTTACTTTATGTTGAGTCAGTTTACCTACTTCTTTCTATCTTAGAAGCAAACACTTGTGTTAACGGTGTGCATTGATTCTTACATGTTTACTTATTGCACTTGTTATATTACTCTATGTTGACAAATATCCATGAGATATACATGTTACAAGTTGAAAGCAATTGCTGAAACTTAATCATCCTTTGTGTTGCTTCAATGCATTCTACTTTGAATTTATTGCTTATGAGTTAGCTCTTATGCAAGTCTTATTGATACTTGTCTTGAAAGTACTATTCATGAAAAGTCTTTGCTATATGATTCAATTGTTTAGTCATTATCTTTTGTTAGCAATCTATTGCCTTGAATCACTCCATTCATCTCATATGCTTTACAATAATGTTGATCAAAATTATGATGGTAGCATGTCACTTCAGAAATTATTGTTGTTATCGTTTACCTACTCGAGAGTGAGTAGGAACTAAGCTTGGGGATGCTTGATACGTCTCAAACGTATCTATAATTTCTGATGTTCCATGCTAGTTTTATGACAATACCTACATATTTTGTTCACACTTTATATCGTTTTTATGCATTTTTCGGAACTAACCTATTGACGAGATGCCGAAGTGTCAGTTCCTGTTTTCTGCTGTTTTTGGTTTCAGAAATCCTAGTAAGGAAATATTCTCGGAATTGGACGAAATCAACGCCCAGTATCTTATTTTTGCACGAAGCTTCCAGAACACCGGAGAGACACCAGAGGGGATCCTGGGGGGCCCCACACGCCAGGGCGGCGCAGCCAAGGCCCTGGGCGCGCCCCCCTAGGGTGTGGCCCCATCAGGGCCCCTCCGAGGCTGCCCTTCCGCCTACTTAAGGACTCCGTCGCGAAAACCCTAGACGAAAAAGCCACGGTAAGAGAAACCTTCCAAAGCCGCCGCCATCGCGAAGCCAAGATCTGGGGGACAGGAGTCTCTGTTCTGGCACGCCGCCGGGACGGGGAAGTGCCCCCGAAAGGCATCTCCATCGACACAACCGCCATCTCCATCAACGCTGCTGTCTCCTATGATGAGGAGGGAGTAGTTCTCCCCCGAGGCTGAGGGCTGTACCGGTAGCTATGTGGTTAATCTCTCTCTGTACTCCAATACAATGATCTCATGAATTGCTTGCATGATTGAGATCCATATGATGAGCTTTGTATCGCTACTAGTCTATGTGCTACTCATGTGATGTTATTAAAGTAGTCCATTCCTCCTGCATGGTGTAAAGGTGCCAGTGTGTGCACCGTGTAGTTCTTGTCGTAGGTTATGATCATAATCTCTTGTAGGTTATAGAGTTAATTATCACTATGATAGTATTGATGTGATCTATTCCCCCTTTCATAGTGTAATGATGACAGTGTGTATGCTATGTTAGTTCTCGGTTTATTTTGCAAAGATCTATTATGCTCTAAGGTTACTTAAATATGAATGCTGAATGTTGTGGCGCTTGTGAACTCCGGCTTGAGGGAGCTCTTGTAGCCCTACACAATGAATGGTGTTTGTCATCCAACAAAAGAGTGTATGTAGCACAAATGAGAGAAGTTATTTATTTATTATGCGATCAATGTTGAGAGTGTCCACTAGTGAAAGTATGATCCCCAGTGCCTTGTTTCCAATACTGCAAACACCGCTTACTTATCGTTCTACCGCATGTTTACTCGCTGCCATATTTTATTCAGATTACTATTACCACTCATATACATCCATACTACTTGTATTTCACTATCTCTTCGCCGAACTAGTGCACCTATACATCTGACAAGTGTATTAGGTGTGTTGGGGACACAAGAGACTTCTTGTATCGTGATTGCAGGGTTGCTCTAGAGGGATATCTTTGACCTCTTCCTCCCTGAGTTCGATAAACCTTGGGTGATCCACTTAAGGGAAAACTTGCTGCTGTTCTACAAACCTCTGCTCTTGGAGGCCCAACACTGTCTACAGGAAAAGAAGCGTGAGTAGACATCAACAGACACCCGCAAAGCCACTTATGCAATACAAGTTGCATGTCAAGCGTGGAGCAAGTCTCATGAGACGCGGTCATGTAAAGTTAGCCCGGGCCGCTTCATCCCACCATCCCGCAAGATGCAAAGTACACAAACTAAAGCAACAAAAGCATCAACGCCCACAAAACCATTGTGTTCTACTCGTGCAACAGATCTATGCATAGACATGGCTCTGATACCACTGTTGGGGTTCGTTGCATAGAAAACAAAATTTTTCCTACCGCAAAGACGAATAAATCCAAGATCTAATCTATGGAACACCCAAGATCTAATCTACAAGATCGGAGCAACGAGATTGATGTGAGACTAACCCTCGAAGATTTCCAAAGCCTACGAGATTAGATCTCGTTGTTGGTGTAGACGATCGTCCCCAGTGCTGCAATCCGGTAGCACTTCCGTACTCGGTCGCGCGAAGGTGTCGATGAAGCCCCTTCCTCTCCCCGTTCCAGCGGGCAGCGGAGGTGTGGTAGATCTCCACGGAATCCCAGCAGCACGACGACGTGGTGGTGATGGTGGAGAATAATTACTGCAGGGCTTCGCCTAAGCCTGCGCAATATATGGAGGAGGAAGAGAGGGGGGCGGCCAGGGTTTCTGGATTGGTGTGGTGGCCGGCCACCCCCTCCCCTCTTTATATAGGGGGAGGGGTCGGCCTAGGGTTCCCCCTGGGCCCCACCTATCTCTTTGGCCGGCCATGGGGGAGACTTTTCTTCCCCCTCAAGCCTTCCCCTTATCTCTTCGTTTAAACACTTTATTTTAGAGATAGATCTTATCTCTAGATTTAAACCATTTAAATTAAGAGATAGATCTTATCTCTAAGGGGTAGGCCGGCCTGGGCCCACATGTCATAGTGGGCAGGCCCCACATGTCATAGTGGGCAGGCCACACCATGCCATGTGGCGCCTACGTGGCCTCTCCCGGGGTGGTGGGCCCACTGGTGACCCTCTAGAACCTTCTAGAAGCTCCGGTCAAAACACCGGAGTTTTTCCCGAACCCCGGAAAATGACTTCCCTTATATGAATCTTATTCTCCGGACCATTCCGGACCTCCTCGTGATGTCCTGGATCCCATCCGAGACTCCGAACAAAAACTTCGGACTACATCTCATATTTCGAATCTACTTATGCGACATCGAACCTTAAGCGCGTCACCCTACGGTTCGTGAACTATGTAGACATGGTCGAGACTCCTCCGAGCAATAACCAATAGCGGGATCTGGAGATCCATAATGGCTCCCACATATTCAACGATGACTTAGTGATCGATTGAACCATTTACATACGATGCCAATTCCCTTTGTCACGCGATATTTTACTTGTCCGAGGTTCGATCATCGGTATCTCCATACCTTGTTCAACCTCGTTACCGACAAGTACTCTTTACTCGTACCGTGGTATGTCATCTCTTATGATCCAATCATATGCTTGCAAGCTAATCGACGACATTCCACCGAGAGGGCCCGTAGTATATCTATCCGTCATCGAGATGGACAAATCCCACTATTGATTCATATGCCTCAACTCACACTTTCGAAATACTTAATCCCATCTTTATAACCACCCATTTACGCAATGGCGTTTGATGTAATCAAAGTACCCTTCCGGTGTAAGTGATTTACATGATCTCATGGTCAAAGGACTTAGGCAACTATGTATTGAAAGCTTATAGCAAATTGAAATTAATGACTTGATCTTATGCTACGCTTATTTGGGTGTATGTCCATTATATCATTCACCCAATGACACAACCTTGTTATTAATAACATTCAATGTTCATGATCACGAAACCATGATCATCCATTAATCAATAAGCTAGTTATACAAGAGGCTTACTAGGGACTCCTTGTTGTTTACATAACACACATGTATCAATGTTTTGGTTAATACAATTATAGCATGGGATGTAAACATTTATCATGAATACTAAGATATAACAATAACTAATTTATTATTGCCTCTTGGGCATATCTCCAACAGGTGATATGTCTGTCTTTGATTTTTTACCTATGTTGTATTAGTATGTCTTGTATGGTGGGTTCATGCACTCTTCATGTCGAAGGTATTCTCCAATTTGAGGAATAAAATGGTCTATTGTGATTTGTGAGATTATTTGTCTTCTTCCCAACGTCTATTTTTGTGTTGTTGTGATGTGAGGGTTCATGTAGTCCCGCTGGTCGATGGAATAGTCTAATGTGACCGAAAGCCATGTGCTATGGCTACTTCGGAGTACATTTTAATTTTATCCTGTAGTTTTCGTTGATTGTCATCAATTGTCTTCAGCATATTGGATATTGGGTATTAGTGATATATCAATGTACCATGTGTAGTTAAGTCGGAGAAAAAGTATATATATATATATATATATATATATATATATATATATATATATATAGGTAAATTAATCGGTGCTCCTAGGTGCCCGGGCACCATACGTAGATACGCGTATTTTTGCTTTGTAGTACACATACCTGAGGGTATACATACCTAAGTTACACATACCTAAGGTATACATACCTAAGATATGCATACTCAAGCGATACATACCTAAGATATTGCATACCTAAGGTGTACGTACACTGATACGTGTATATATATGTTAGGTATGTGTAACTTGCATGTGTGTATGTTAAGTATGTAAATGTTAGGTATGTGTAACTTGTATGTGTATATGTTAGGTATGTAAACCTTAGGTATGTGTAATTTAGACACGTACACTCAAGGTATGTACGAAATACACGTTGAGGTATGTACGAAATACACGTTGGGTGCCCATGCTCCTAGGTGCCCCATCTGAGCTTCCTATATAAATATATATATATATATTCCATTGAACTTGTTCCAAACATGCCTTCTTTAATTACTAGAAACAATGTATGATGTTAGTACTTGAGAAGAATAAGTTTGAGACATTTTTATATCTTCTATTTAAAAGTTGGTCCCTTTTTGTTAGATTCCTATTTGGTTTATTTTTTGAAAAAAAACTAAAACATTCTAGTAACTGAAACAATGGACAATAATTATTCTATAAAAAATTTAGTTAGTTCTCACTTTAAAATGTTGCTCCTTTTTTGTTAGATTTTCCAAATTTTTGTCAAAATACAAACATCTAAAAAAATCTTATTTTTTGTAATGGATAAAATGGACACTGGTTACTATGGAAAAATCTTGATTCTTTTAATAATCCTTTTAAATTTTGGTCCCTTTTTGTCAGATTCACAAAAGTTTGGTCAAATTTCAAATGTTTACAAAAACTGGAAAAAATGGTGAATTATTCTGGAAAAGTTTGAGATGATTTAGTGAAGTTAATTAGGGACGAAGTGAAAATTGAGCCCACTTGTTGCTTAAGTTTATGTTATGTGAAAGTGTCTCACCGAATATTTAAAAGGTGGGTTGTTCGATTTCCTCTGTATAAAACGTTGACCAAAGAGGGGGGGGGGGTCACTTCCTTGGCTATCCGTTGTTAGGTAAAAGATAAAACCTTTCCAATGACGGATTGAAAATCGCTAGATAGCACCCATTTAATTTGGTTGCACATGCGACTCGAAACCCATGTTGACGAGCTTTTTAATTTTTTTAGATAACTTATTTATTCTCCTCTCTATATGTTCTCATTTTCTCTATTCTCTCGTGTGTTAAATTATTGGTCATGCAGTAATTAACGAGACAAATTATATACTTTCTTGGTCTTAGAGAATTTGCCTGCATGCCGTATAATCCCAAAACTTGAACATATTTTTTTTTTCGAAATGGGAGCTTCGCCCCAGCCTCTGCATCAATTGATGCACACAACCGTTTTATTGCATAGTTTAACATTCAAAGGTTGTACAACTCAAGGATCACACAAAGTGTACACAAATATCAACCAGCGGAAAATAAAAAGGAAAAGACTCTTATGCATGTTGCAATCTCTTAGTAGGCTGCCAGCCACCCTGGTTGTAGATATCCCGAGCAACCGTCTCCAGACGGCCGCATCCAGTAATCCATATGCGCACGCTGAGCCTCCGGTAGTAGGTATGACCATTCGTGGATCCAGTGCGTAACCATACGGATAACCTGTAAGAAATTAGCATTTGATCTTCTGTTAAAGACAATATCATTGCGACAATTCCATATAGCCCACATCAAGGCACAAATACCCGTTAGGATTTGTCCTTTAGCTATTTTATCAACACCATTTAGCCAATTTCCATACATATTTGTAACATTGGTCGGTGAAGGCAAATTAAAAGTATATTGGATGGTTCTCCAAATCAGCTTTGCGAAGGGACAATCGAAAAATAAGTGATTTATTGTTTCATTATTATCACAAAAAACACATTTCCTACAACCATTCCAATTTCTTTTTGCGAGGTTATCTTTTGTGAGAATTACTTTTTTTTATAAAGGAACCACATGAAAATCTTAATCTCCAAAGATATTTGCGCAAGAAAACCGTATGGCCATTCATCATGTCTGCGTACATAACTGATTGTTTCTTCAGAAAACTCATATAACCGGTGTTGTACGCAACAGTGCCACCGAAAATTCTTGTTTCGCAAAAGGCAGAGTGGTGGCACGAGTAGTCGGAGCGTGTGTCTCGTCGCCTCATGCGTACTTGTACCGCCAGTTCCCATCAGTAGTCGTCCGGGTGGAGTACGTAGGGCACTGTTGTCTCATGATACAGGACTGGCGGTTAGTACACATCTTTCGGTGCGGCTTCAATATGCCTCAAGCCTCAACCCAAAGCTCTCCTCTCACATCACCACCACCCCCTTTGCTTTCCTGCCATCAGCCCATCATCGATCGCAGCACAAATCTCCGGACAGCTCGCCGCCGGGCCGGCCACCGCCAGATGCTTGGGATCGCCGCCTTTTCTTCTGTCTCGACGGCCGCACGCACGCACGCGCGTCCAAGAGGCGGTCGACAAATGTCGCCGTCGCATGTAAAGTCCGGTTAAGGTTGGTCGCACTAACGACAGATGCTCGTATGCTTACCTGCCCTCACTTTATTTCTAGAGTCTAGCTAGCCCATTCAGGATGCTTGCTTGAGTTAGGACTTAGGAGTGGTTACCACTCCCACCATGATGCTTAATCATAGCTATGACTCGCAGTGCCATGGTACTTAGTCCCAATCGCAATGATAATTCTGATCAAAAGGGGATAACACAGTTCACGGGGGTGGCCCATATGGCGCTCGTAAGTAGCCTTTCTGGGTAGCTTAGCTAGCTAGCCTAATCATCATCGCCTGGAAAGAGCATTGCTAGTGGCAGTTAGCAAAATCCAGCACGGATAATCACTTGCATAGGAGCAGTATTACGACCCCCGTGAACACGCATGTTCAGCAGCTGGTTCACATGGTTTATCGTGATGTGGAGGCACACAAATCACGACCTGGTCCTCGACCTGGACGCGCATCCTTAATTTTGTTGCGAAACAGCTGGACGTGTATGTTGAAAATAAACAAAAATAACCCTTGGACCAAACAATGGCACAAAATAAACCCCCTTTTAATTTTTTTTTAAAACCCCTCAAATAGCGCTTGTCATCGTGGCGCTGCCCTCCCACCAATGTGGCAAAGCGTGTCCCATCTAGCCCAAAGATAATGGTTGGGGCGCTACCATTTGGATCGATCTAGTTGTGAGAGGACGGTACGTAGCGCCCTGGTGACAAACGCTACCAAAAGAGGTTGGTTTTCCAAAATAATTTTGGCAGGGTTTATTTTGTGCCATAGTTTGCTTTGAGACTACAAAATAAATTTTACTCTTCAACTTGCGATACCGTTGTGTCCATATTTTCGAGTACAGGCGTGGCCGCGTGGGAGCTATGGTATTGCTTTTGTATCAGGATACTAAAGATTACAATACATATCAGGGTATAAGTAAGATACTAACAGATTAAAATATCATTACATACGTATGGATTGACAATGGTAGGTATCGTAAAATCGGGTATCGGAATAGTGACAACTGCCACCATGGTGACAACGTTGTATCTCCCTGCGCGTTCTTTTCCCCCCGTTTCCGTTATGGAAAATGTGTTGGCCATGGATTGCGGAAGTCGCCCAACTGCCGGCCGCAGTGCCGAACGCCGCGTAGTTTGTTTAAGCGCCGACCGACGGAAATCACGAAATGGATTTCCAACACGCGTAGAATAGAATAGAATAGAGGTGTGTCTCTCTGTCTGTGTGCATCGGCCGATAACAGGCGATCGAGCCAGATGTGGGCGACATGTCGCACGCGATCCGCGCGTACATCGATCGTGCCTCGTACGAGTTCTTCCACTTCTTCGTGGTGTACATGTGGTGGTGGTGAAGTCAGCGGGCACATCCTAAAGTGTCGGTCGTTAGCTAATTTTGCTGCACAGCCGAGATCGACGCCAACATACAGTTTTCCATGGATTTTATATCTGTGTAGGTGTGCTTCGGTAGCTTATCCGCCGACGGTTGAGCAACTACTATACTAGCAAAGTCTTCCCAAGCCACAATTGTTTAGGCAAACAAAGACGAGGACCAGCAAGCAAGCTAGGTTTTCTTAGGTCCATGCAAGCTTGATTGTTGAAAACTTGAGATCGATGGCACAACGATTTAAAACAATAGCTTGCCGCCACGAAAAACAGTTTGCAGCCAGCTTGACTGTATCATCATAACTAAAGAAACATGGACTGGGAGCCAGTTAACTCTGCGAGCAGCCTTTGTTTTATGCGGCGGAGCTTTTCCGGCATGCATGTGCCGGGGGAATTTTCGGCTTGTCGCTCGCTGCTGCTGGAATGGGTCTCGCTCTTGCAGCGCCATCTGATCACCCATGGATCTCTTCACATGCCATGCACTAGTTGGTTGGAGCGGCATTGTTTATGCTCCACTTGACCTGTACAACAACTTAATTGAGTGAGTTCCAAACAAAAATGATCTACAATTTGAGTTATCTACTCTCTTATTTTAACTTGATTGCTTGCTACTTTAATCTTGGTGTGGAATTTATAACTGTAAAACTGGGATATCATCATTCAGATGTATATCAGTATTCACTCCGTTCCCTATTAAGTAACTCTGATTTACTACAACTTTATGCTATATCAGAGTCAACTAAAAGAAAACGGAGGGAGTATATATTAATACGAACTCTTACAACCCACAGGGACAAAAAGGGTTGGTGTCAGCTTGCTGGGAGGTTGCATCATCGCCCCGCAACTCGATTAAACTCCATCATCTCCCTGGTGCTTCTTCACAGTACCGGGTGGTGGCTGGAGACCTTCTACGCCAGACCTCTGTGGTGGAGGTTGGATTTCGGAGGTGGAGCTGGCTAGGTCGTCTTCAATAAGCACAGCGGCGAACTAGAGTGGGCGGGTCCATGTATTTCTTCATCTTCCGCTGGCCATCGTGTTGATGGGCATGAAAAGGTTCGAGGACGTGTACTTCACTGCAGATCTGGGGAGCGGGATCTTCCTGAAACTGCAAACAAGGAGATCTCTGGGAGCTCATCCTCAGCGGCACTCGTCGACAGCCTGATGTCACCCTAGCGCCGACCCTCATGGCTACGGCCGCTTCGAGCGCTAGCATCGACATGTGCTACCTCACTTTCTTCCTCCCCGTCGGTGTGCCAGATGAGAGGATCTTCCGGAGCTGCGTCATGGCATTCATCACCTGCACTGTCCCAAGTGGTGTCGTCCCCGGTGACAGCGTGGGTGGCCGTGGTGGCGAGCTCTTCGTTGTCGGTCGAGAAGGACCCAATGGCATTTTCAAATTTCTTTTGAGGGTGCTTGTTTCAAAAGTAGTGGGCTATGCTGTAATTTCCTTTTCCTTTGAGGTCCTCTATGTGTCATGTAATCTTTTTTTTTAAGATATGTGTCATGTAATCCTACGGCTCCTATTTAATGCAGTTTCCAGGTACTTCGAGGCACATCCTGTGTTAAAAAAACACTAACCATCAACAACGGATAACAACAAGGCCCACACAGAAGCCCACAGCCCGTGAGGCCGCACCAGTCCACCGCCCACGCGGTTCAGCTCAACCGAGCCGTGAAGGCCTCACTGTCACTGGTCACTGGTCAGTGCGCTGAGCGAGCATTTGGCAACGCGCGGCAAGCCTCGGCAGTCGCCACGTTGCCTCTACAGAGCAACCAGCGCCCCGCCGAGCACGGATCACTACCGAATTCATTCATCGCCGCTAGTCTAGGTTCAGAGCAGGGTGTACAGTGTGACCTCCGATCATCCACGGGCACCCATCTAATCCACCTCCGAAATGTCCATCTCCCTCCGCCTCGCCGTCCCGCCGTCGGCGCAGCCCCCCACGCTACGCCGCCGGCAACTGAACCCGAGAGCCCGCTGCAGCAATGCCGTCGCTGCAGCCATTGCGCCGGTTGCGTCGTTACGGCCGCCACGCGCGCTCAGGTACAGTCCTGTCGAGTTGTACTACTAGCTATGTGTCGCGCGCACGGCTTTCGTCTGCGTCGAGTAGCTCGCCAACAAAACGCTGCATAGCTATAATTTGGCTGGATGACAAGAAGACTAGACTAGCGGATTCATCATGGGTTTTCTGGCGATCTGCAGGGGAGCCGCGCCTCGACCGGCGGACCCGTGGTGGCGCCGCCGAGGAGACGCCGCCGTGTGCAGCGCGTCAGCGCACGTCAGCGCCGAGACTATGCAGTGGGCGTCCGTCGGGGCCGCCGCGTGAGTACTCAACTGAAACCGACCTTAGCCTTCCTTTCTATGTGCAGGCCTACATGTTTAATTATTACCAGTTGTAATTACACGAGTTTACCCGTGTGTGTGGACAGAGGTAACTTATAACTGTAATCTGTAGACTGCTGTGCAGTTCTGATTCTAAGAAGGGATGTGTTGTTTTCGTTCTGTGCAGTTTATTGATGCTTGCGAAGGGCACGTCTGTACACAAATCCTTCCTTGTCCCTTTCGTTGCTCTGCAAGCACCTTCTGAGGTCATCGCATGGATCAAGTAAGGTGCCAGCATTTGGCAGAAGATAAGAAACAGAGTTTTCCATTTGCACATTCGTTGTATCGTACTGTCTGCTGAGACGAGCTTAATTTGTGACAACAACCTTCATTTTCAGAGGTGACTATGGTCAATGGACAGCTTTTCTTGGGCTTCTTCTGCGTCTACTGTACTTCATTCCAGGTATAACTGTATAAGAGTAGAGTACCAAAGTAATTGATGCATATATTATTTGATATTTCCTTTCCCCCACTAGGCCGCTACAGGGAACTTTTCGTTAGTAACCTTTTGTTATCATGTTTTCTTGATGATATATAAGGGCTTGTTTGATTCAAAGGATTTGCAAAGGAACTGTATAGGATTTTTACCCATAATTTTTTTCCCTATAGAATCCATTTGATTTAAATGATTGAACCCTACAAAATTTCTATGGATTGCTTTCCTATACCACAATTCCGCAGGATTTCTAGAATGGGGTTAGACCTCTTGGTAATTTTCTATGTGTTTATGACAACTATGACATGTATTCAATCTCTATAAAAATTTCATGCGTCTTTCCTGCGGTGCAATCAAATGATTTCTGCAACTAATTTCTGGGTTTTTTTATTCCCATAGGACTTCATATGCCATGACACTGTTCCTAAGTTTTTCCTATCCCTATGTTTTTGGAATTGTTTGAATCAAACATGCCCTTATTGACTTTCGTCAGCGCTGGTTTGACAAAATCTAAATCCATGACTTTGTCATACTATCTCCATCTGTACAATTGTAGGTGAACTGGAACTTCCCTTGTCGACGATGCTTTTCATTAGCATAGCTCCTCACCAGTTTATGAACTTGAGGTACGAGAGATTGTACTTACATCTGAAGAACTTCAAAGTTCTGACGTGTAGAGTTACGGCTAACGTTTCTGTATACCACACACTGCGTGCCAGTTCGATGAATGATTCCTAACGTAACTTGTGTAATCTTGTGACAGGGGGACTCAAGACTCTGTAATATTGTCCTTGATGATTGCAGCTTACCTCGCGTTCCAGCATTTCACTGGGGCCAGAAGTGTTAGGAAGGCCTTCGATCGTGGAGCGATAGTCGCAACCTTGTCCATCATCTGCATCACGCTTATCCCTCTCCTGTTCTTGTTCTAATTAATTCCTGTTAAGGCGCTGAAGTTTTGCTCGCCACAACTTCTGGAAATGGGGAGATAGAAGTGCAGGAGGCTGAGAACCTGCAGAAAATAATGGGGAGATAGAAGCGTTGTGTTGCAAGATCCTATCATAACTTGGGGCCTTTACCCTGTTGAGAGCAGCTTCTCATTCACCTATTGGTTTAGGCCATTAAGCATTTCATTTAGTATGACATGATATGGTTCGGTAAAGTTTTCATCGAAAGGTTCAGTATAGTTTTTCATTTATGCGTGGCTTGTTTTTTCTGAGAGAAAAATGTAAACAATGTTAAAATATTCTTGCTTCAAATTTTTTCGGACCATTGTTGAGATGTCCGTGCCTCAGTCGAACGCTAACTTTTCAGATATTTGGAAGAGCATGATGCCAGGGCGGCAAAGGCTGCAATAGTATAATCAGTGCCACAGAATCAGATTCTGATGTTTCTTTTGGTAGTTATCGATATATGGGATTGCTGACGATTTTCGGAAAAACAAAGTAAAACTTTAACTATAGCGCTCTGTAAATCCAGATCACATATTGTTGTTAGCTTGTTATGCAGCGGAAGTAGTAAAGAAGAAGCAAAACACAGCATATAAGCCAGGAAATATTGCAACCAATTATTTCGCTTCAACTTACGCATAAATCCAACATCTGAAATGGCTGTAAATTGTAGCACTCCGCACAAATTCATAAGAAGTTCACAGAAACTCCAAGAAGAGGCTAGACCTAATGAAAATATCATTCCTGTCTTTCTGTGACGCACCGAAAGAGCAACTTTTGCACATATGTGTTTTTGAGTAACAAATAAATTTTAAAATAGTGGGATATATTTTGTAACGGCGACATTTTCTAGGTGCTAAGGAAGCTATAGCGGAACTAAACCATTTAACCTTTTTCTGCAAACAAGAGAACTAAAAAAATTAGGCATCAAATATTTATATCATCTAGAAATATGACAATACATTCATTGATTCAATGATAAAAACTTTTGACTGAAAATCATGATAATTGTAGTAAAAAAGTAGTCCATAACTAGTTCTAACTTTTAAATTCAGATATTAAATATTTGAAATTAGCGAGAGAAATAGCCCTATTTAACGATTTAGTGCGATTTAGCAAGCTATTAGTAAGAAATTCTATTTAGTGCTAAAAGTGCATATAGGTTTAGCGAGAGTGTTGTGAATCCGCTATAGCAAGAAGAGATAGGGAGCTGTTAAAAACTTTGGTAACAAACCATGACATGTGAATCCTCTAAATGGTCTGAAAATCACATGCTCGTGTATAAAACAATAAATTAATTACTACGCTCTCCCCTCTCGAATGTACAAGTGGGGGAGGTGATTGATTCACGCTGCCTTGTTTACGGACCGGACCAGATATACTCTGGGCAGAATGGCAGATTCGCACGCAGCGTATATCGAACTGCCACACCATAAGTGAACCACCTCCTGAGTCCTGTCTCGCCTCTCGCCCCCCTCGCGACTGATCTCCAGTCTCATACTCTTCGCCACATCTCGGCTCCGATCGTCCGCGCCTGCCCTGCCCCGCTCCACGCCGCCTTCCTATCCGGTAATTCCCGCGGCTCCCCTGCTCCGGTTTCCTATCGATTCCTGGTTGCTTGTGACAGCGGTGGTGTGACGGCCTTACCCGGGTGCCTATCGATAATCGCGCAGTGATTAGGTCAAGCTTGTATGATGAGGCGGCGCGGTAGATCAATAGCAGTTTTTTTTGTAAGAAAATCACGTGACCGATAGCTGCAGGAATTCGTGTTGGAGCGTTCATGTTTCTGTCTTCCATGGATTTCCCGTGGAATACGAGCGCGCATGGTTTAGCATGTCTTGGTTCACTGTGTGCACGAATCTGCTAGGTCTACTTATTGAGATGTATGCATCGTTTTCCTAATCTGATTGTTTGGGGCTCTAGTTCAGTTGTATTGGGCTTTTTTTCCTAATGTTCTCTAACGTCATAGCAGCCTCTATGCGCACTGATTTTTTCTAAATCAAATTTGTAGCACTCTTCTTTCATAATTCAATTCTACTGCTATTTACTAGCACCATAAACTATTAACCTATAAGTGCACGAAAGAGTAAGGTAATTATGCAGGCCATGTAATTCTTTTTTTTTCTGGCTATTTCGATTTTTTTTATTTTCTGAGTAATGTGGGAATTTCTGAAAACCTTCTGTGGTAACAATGCCGACTCTATGCTCAATATCATTTACTTTGCTCCTATAACAAATGTGTTCAGTCTTGTCCCAAAAGAAGGTGTAAGCTAATGGGGTTTTCAGGTATTTGGTTTGAATCAGTGTGTTATGTGCATTTTTCTCAAAAAGAAAAGTGTCTTATGTGCATTTGAGAACTCCCATCAACGTAGCACAAGAAATATTTATGGTGACCTAATGAAGACATAGCTGTCTTGCTATTTATACAGACGTTTATTTCTTTGTGTGTCTGATTGAATGGATAACAATTTTGCTGTGACAAACAGTAAGCTGACATTTAATTTTCAGTCAGGAAGTACTGAAGCTGGACATGTTGAGCTCCCATAAAATATAAGTAATAATTGTTATTAACCCCCAACATGGAATAAATGAAGTGAAACAACTTATTTGTATTCTGGCTCTTATTTTGAAAATACACGAGCAACTTCACCCAAAATCTAAAATATTCTCTTCCTTCTTGTGTTATGTAAGCTACCGTTACATCTTAGACAATTTAGGTTTGTATCATGAATGTGGATTATAGTTCACAAGACTGAAGGAATATCTGGCAGCTTAATTTCACTAGTCATGTCCTCTGAAGATGCAAGTAGCCAAGTGAGGCCTGAAGGAAATGTTTCTAGTGAAAAGGTAGAAGAAACTCAAGACCAGAATGATGGCAGTGGGATGCCCTCGCCCAAAGAGGAGGTACTGTCTTTACCCAGCACCGTTTTTTTGGCGGTCTTGGGTGTATTAGTATTCACGTTACCTTTGTTCCAAAATTGTATGTCTACATGTTAATATAGCTATGTGCTCATATGAGTATTCGTAGGAGGCAGCAATCAAGAAAAAATATGGAGGAAGGATGCCCAAAAAGTCACCACTTATATCTAAGGTCAATGCCATTGTCTTATTGTGTATTCATTTCCCCTTTCAAATTAAAGCCTTGTAATCTTTATTATGGAAAGTAACACAGATGTATAGTTAAGTTTTATTTTCAATTAAACTGATATAAACTCAATTGGAAATATCAGGACCAGGAACGAGCTTTCTTTGACTCTGCTGATTGGGCTTTAGGGAAGGTAAGACTTCCCTTTGAAAAGCTAATTTGTGATATCAACCATTGAGAAAATGTAAATATGAAATGCCATTATAAATATTTTACATCTTTTTTTGTTTGCCACAGCAAGGTGGAGGTGCCAGCAAGCCTAAAGGGCCCCTCGAAGCTCTTCGACCAAAACTTCAGGTATCGATAATACTGCTCTCATCAGCTGCAAAACTTCAGCTTTTGCATTCAGTATTCTGTTTTTAGTGTAAGATGTATGGTTGAAAGATCTGTTCCTTGTACTGTAAAATAAGTGGATATACATTCAGATTTAGCTAACTTTGCAAAGTAGATTGTGGAGACGGGGACGGTATTCATGCTGCACCCAATATGCTATTTTTCATCGCTGAACATAGTAATGTGGAAGTCAACTTGCAATATAATATGTCGTTTCCATCAACAAAAAATAATATGTTGTGCCAAGTTCATCTTCACTTTAGTGTCTACCAATCAACTTTCAGCCTACTCAACAAAATGCACGTGCCCGGCGATCTTCTTACGCATCTGCAGACAATGATGGTACTTCTTATCTGCACAACCTGATCAGTGAGCTACTTGAAGTCCCAGCCTCACACAGCATTGTTGTTCTTTTTCTGTAGAGAGCTTGAGTCTGCCTGCCGAGGAGTTGATGCAGAACGATGGCCCAGCTGAAGACAAGAATCAGGAATAAGTACTATCCGCCCCACGCTTCTTATGCGGAATGTTTTCGCTGTACTCCTGACAAAACTTTGACATGGTAATATAATAATTAGCGCCGGTGCCTATAGTACTCCCTAGGTTGAGCACTTGAGCTCTGCAGTTTTAGCTGCGGTATATCCGGCTTCTACGACATTCAGCTGCCCGTTCTTAATTTCTGATACCTGAACCAGCTAGGAATGAACATTTCATGATGGTGATGTTTTAGTACCGATGTGTAGGAAATCAATAACAACAATGAAATATCAGACTTTAACTCGCCTTGGATGAAGATGACTATGATACAGTTCATCCTCCCAATGCACCTTCTTTTTCTCTACAGCAAATCCAGTGTCACATTGAATGTGATATGTTATTATGTATGGTATAAGAGGAATCAAAATCTTAAACTGTCGCGGAATACCACACATACTTCCAGCACACAAACTACTTTTGTAGTACAAACATATATACTCTCGGGTTCTACCTTTACACATTTGGGTATCATCGGCATACAGTCGGTGCTACTGTTACACCCGAATTTCACCCACATTCATTTTGTATCACCCCCGCATAGCCTTAACACCTTAAGAAATGAACAATAGTTTAAAAATGTGAAAGGGGTTGCACTAAACAAAAATTGGAAGCCCTGAACAAAAAATGTCGATGTACCAACCACACCCCCACAATGGTAACTGAAAGCTTTCACAAACTATTGTTCTTCAGCTTTTCACATATAAATTGGTTTGGAGATGTTGAGACAGACAGAAGTATACAGATAGGTCCAACCATACTGGATGGTACATTAGTGAACATAGAATTACCTGCCAATGATGCCATGACCATGCATGTCTGAAACTTGTTGAGAAGTGTCAGTGCAATCTCAATGGCACATTGACAAGTGACGAGGGATCACCTCGGCAATGCCTACGTATTGTAGACTAGGGTTTCGGGAGAGAGCGACGATGGAGATTCCGGGGACGAGATTAGGCACACGACGTACCCAGCTTCGGGTCCCCTCGGTGGAGGATCCCTACGTGCTGCTAGCAATCCAATATATGATCATTGTATGTTTACAGGGTGTCGCCATAGGCGGATCTATGTTGTCTCTATTCTGCCTATCTGTTGTCCTCTCTATTTCGGGTGCCCTGGCTAGCTTTATATATGCAACCAGCCTAGGGTTTTACAAGAGTCCTAGTCGACTACTTCTTCGGGTTGCCTTGTTGGGCCTTCTCCATATTGGGTCTTCTCCATATTGGCCGAGCCAGGTATACTAATAATGGGTACCCGAAGGGTATGCCCATGTCAGTAGCCCCCGAGTTTATAGGGAAGTCGAAGACTTGCGTAGAAACTCCAAGCATAACCATCTCCGAAGTCGAAGAAATACAAGGCGAGGTCCATGTCGTAGATCATGTGTAGCGTAGATGATGTCGACGATTCTTGAAATTATTTTTCTATCGGGTGCGCGACAGCGCTCCCGATGGGAGTAGCCCCCGAGTCTATGGGTAAGTGCTTGCACTTAGGCATAGACTCAAGTTGTACTACTCGAATGAAGAACTTAACTATATTTCTGGAAGACTTGATGAAATCCATGTGCTCCCGATGGGAGTAGGCTCCACTCGAGTCGTAGAATCGAGTTGAGTCTACAAACCTTAATTGCCGTAGATGCTGTCGAAGTTATCTTTCTATCGGGTGCGCGACCAGCGCTCCCGATGGGAGTAGCCCCCGAGGCTACAACCAAGTGTTTGCACTTGGGTGTAGGCTCAACTTGCTTTTAATTGACTCCACAATTTTTCCTCTTTCTTATCGGGAGGGTGAACAATACTCTCGATAAGAGTAGCCCCCGAGCCTATGAGCAGGTGCTTGCACCTAGGCATAGGCTCAAGTTGTACTACTCGATAAACAACTTGGCACAGCCCCTCTTTTTATCGACTCCAGGCCGTTGCTATTTTTATTTGACATCCCTATCTATTTTGTACAGGGATAATGGTAATTGGGGCTAGTTCATCTGACGGATCAGGTACTAGTTAACTGCTCTAGTGGCAATCCGCAAAAACCTACTTCAAGATCACGTCCCTGGACATGATCGGGATACTGGTGTTAACTCGACAGGTGCCGCTTAAGGTCTTACCATTCTGTCGAGTCCCAGTCATATTTTATCGGGTACCTAACGCGTCCGTTAGGATTTTTCTTCGTATCTGTTGATACGGATAAAAGTAGCAGAGCGCAGTCTTTGGCGATGCTACGCCACACAGAACGGATCTGGGGTCTTACCTTCGCAGAGTTTTGCGGCATTCAGAGATTGTTCGCGACTTTTAGCGCTCTGAGAATATATTGTCGAGTGCCTTGTTCGGCTGATGCAATGACCCATTTTGCGGGTTCTTCTATATTTCCTCGGGCGTGATGAGACAGCCGAATATATTTGGTTCTTCTATATTGTCGGGTACATCACCGATGCTCTTGCTCGGAACAAATGACGAGTCAATGGACCCGAAGATTTGCCCATCCTCTCTCTTCTTCTTCTTCTTTTTTTTTTTTTTTTTTTTTTGGTTCCTCCTTGATGAAAATTTCGTCGAGTTCTTTTTTCTTCGGATCCTCCTTGAGGACAATTCTTCGGATCCTTTTTAAGGAAAATACTTCGGGTCCTTATTGAGGATACTTTCTTCGGGACCTCCCTGAGTATAATTCTTCGGGATCTCCTTGAGGACAATTCTTCGAGACCTCCTTGAGGAAAATTTCTTCGGCTTCATCCTCGAAGACAATTCTTCGGGTTCCTCCTTCAGGGAAATTCTTCGGGTTCCTCCTTGAGGATAATTTTTCGAGACCTCTTGCACAAATAAACAAACGTTTTCTATCTTTCCCTTGATTCTCTTTTTCACATGCGGTGTCAGATGCTCAGATTCGATGATATGTAAAGTGAATATACGCCGCGCAGCCCTCGAGCATCGGGTGCGGCAAAAGTAGATGATAATCAACTTTGTGTAAGATAAAGGAACACTTAGCTTTATTGGGTACGATGGAATCGACGCACGATGAAGTCTTCGACTGCATAGAAGAAGTCGAACCGAAGTAGAAACCACCAAATAGCGATAATAGATGCCGCCAAATTGTTGATGAAGAGATAGCCGAGCCCCGAGCGCTGCTGGGGTGACATTCGATTGTTACTTAGATGCTCGTAGTCGCAGCTTGCGACCCAAGGCGAAGACATGGTCGAGCCCCGAGTGTTAGCCGTGATGTCGGAAGAAGTTGACTGAGTCGCGGCGTCATATAAGGTGAAGCCATTTAGGATGAAGCCATAGACAATAATATATGAAGATGAATCCCGGATGAAGTATTTGAGATGAATCCATATTGAAGATTACGCCATTAAATATAGAGCATATATTGAAGATAAATCCATCGATATCATAGAGGATGAATCCATTGGCCCGAAGAATCCAAGAATAACCGTAGAAGATGAATCACTGATATCATAGAAGATGAATCCATTGACTCGAAGAATCCAAGAATAACCATAGAAGATGAATCCGCTGATATCATAGAGGATGAATCCATTGACCCGGAAATACATCGGGTAGTATTGTATAAGTGAACCAATTATTAACCAAAGAAAACCAATCCAGTGATCCGAAGAAATTGAATCCACTGAGCCGAAGAAGATAAAGCCACTAGGTCGAAGAAAATAATTCCACTAAGCCGAAGAAGATATATCCAGAGCCGAAGAAAAGAAAATCACCAAGTAACCGAATATATTTGTGATAACGGAGTAATGGCGCAGCCCCCAGTGTTTGGGTGAATTTTCTGTAGTAATGTAATGATGCAACCCCCGAGTATTCGAGTTTGGCGAAAATAAATAATAACTGACTTCTTTGCAGAGAAACACTTAGCTTTTTTATCGGCTGCAGCGGCGCCTGACCGGAAGTAGTCGATGTAGTCACACGACGCCTGGTCGGAAGTAGTCAATGAAGAGGGCGCAGCCGATGTGTCGGGTCCACGACGGCGATCCCCCGGGCATATCAAATGCGCGTTGTTAAGTGCGCGACAGTGGACGCGTGATGGCGAACGGTATTGACACAGTAAAGTAGTCGAAGCTTATTTCTGATCTGCAGTTATGTTACGGCGCAAAAAACTGCGCGCAAATAATAGCACGGACCAAAAATATTTGACCCAAAATAAATTTGCAAAGAGTATTGTACTGAAAATATAGCACCTTGTAGTTTTTGTGTCGGAAATCGAGAGTTCGCCACAAACGAGTATGCCCTCGCAGGTCCATACTGGCGAATCCACGAGTGATCAAGTCTTGATCAATTACGTCGGGTGGCGAAGATCTGAAGTATGTAGCCATTATTTTTATGCCATCTTGATTCTGTGAATTTGCTCCTGCCGATGCCCATCTTCTGATTGGTATGCTAATTCTGAACCCGGCCGATGCGGTACGTGAAGACGTCATCGTGGCCTGATGTGCCGGCCAAGAACTGAATTGTCCTTGAAATAAACGCGATGTATGGTAGTGCTAGAAGCAGTCCCGAGAGATTCCCTTGCAAGCAGCCAATTCCTTTTCTTCTTTTTTCTTTGCCACACACGATCTGTTGGTAAGCAGCGGAAACTGATCTTTCACCTTTGAATGAAACAAACCGGAAGTTGATCGTACTCTCAATACGGAAGCAATCTCTCTGTCTGTCGCAGATGAAGAGCCCAATGAATAGCTTTGTCGTCGTTCGCTTGATTTCGCTCCGCGCACGAAAAAGTTTAGCCATCCGTCGGATGAAGTTGTTGACGATGAATTTCCAGATCTTCAGATGCGATTGTTCATGATGAAGGATCTCGCCTAGATGACAAAATCCAGTCGTCGCTATTTCCCACAGACGGCGTCAATTGACGAGGGATCACCTCGGCAATGCCTACGTATTGTAGACTAGGGTTTCGGGAGAGAGCGACGATGGAGATTCCGGGGACGAGATTAGGCACACGACGTACCCAGGCTTCGGGTCCCCTCGGTGGAGGATCCCTACGTGTCTGCTAGCAATCCAATATATGATCATTGTATGTTTACGTGGTGTCGCCATAGGCGGATCTATGTTGTCTCTATTCTCGCCTATCCGTTGTCCTCTCTATTTCGGGTGCTCCAGCTAGCTTTATATATGCAACCAGCACTAGGGTTTTACAAGAGTCCTAGTCGACTACTTCTTCGGGTTGCCTTGTTGGGCCTTCTCCATATTGGGTCTTCTCCATATTGGGCCGAGCCAGGTATACTAATAATGGGTACCCGAGGGGTATGCCCATGTCAACAAGTACACAAAAAAATGATTGGTTAAGCAGATGAGGGAGAACAATGCTAGTGTGGATAGAGTTTCCAGCATTATCTGGTGTTTCTTTGCGACCATAGAGGACGTGCCCCCACCAACCGATTGCAGAAGAGACTACGAAGCAACCGAAGCCATGAGCAATAAAAGTTCACATGTAACGTGAAAATTAAGTTGATGATGAAAACCTAAGATACTATTCTACAAAGACAATGGAGATCTTAATGACATGACAGCTGCTGATCTAAAGTTCACATAGAGCGTGCAAGTTGATGCTTTAAATCAGGAGCTGCTCATATGGCCTACTCTGCTGCCGAGTTAGTCTGAACTGATGAAGGACTGCGAGGTAAGCGGTTGTTCATCGTTGACCATCAAAGCATGCTATCTTGTACAGTTTCCCCGGGTCTTCTTGCGTTGCCCTACAGAAAAAAAGTGTTGTGATCAAGGAATGAGAGAATATGTATCCCGTGTCATGTCTTAACAACGAAAAATGGACGATTACCTAAAATCTGCTGTATGGCTCTACCTGTTACTGTAGAGTGTAATTGGGACTTGCGTTTTCTAGGTGTGTGATGTGCGTTTCCTTGAGATGAAAAAAGTTGTTGGTTAGTTACACGAAGAAGGGGCGGAAATGCTGAAAAATAACTCCAATGTTTCTCACCAGGAATTGCATGTGGCGATCTCAGTAAACAATCGGTTCGTCCCAATGCTCTGCAGCAACAGCGGTTCTCGGATATAGAGCCAAGAAGTTGGTCCATAAAGCTAAACATCGCAACTTGGTAACTGTTGCTAATTTGAGATATACTTTCCATTATTTGTGCATTGTGTTCTTCCAAAATGGCTGCAAGCGGGTGGCCCACCTACGTTTGGATTGGAACATTACTTACGTAAACAGAGCAGAAAGAAATTGGATGTAATATGAAGAAATACTAAGAAATAAATGACTCACAAGTGACGGGTATTTCAGTCGGAGATGGTTGGAGAAATCTTCTGGTCCAGTCTCGGTGAAGCTGCTTCGTAGCATGGGATTAATTGGGATGTGCTGATCTTCCGTACCACCAAAACCTGGGCTGTGACAGGGCAGGTCAGAAGCTATGTCTGCTTGGTTTGTTTCTGGAATGAAGGGCTCTTCAGAGTGGCTTTGGCATACATCTTGAGCACATCTAAACTGCCATGTGAATTGAACAGGAAGGAGATATAAGATGTAAACATGCTCACATGCTATTATGTGATGGCATATACTGTATGTTTGAAATATGAAACTGGGAGAAGTCTCACATTAGCTCCAGCGAATGATGTATCTCCACCCACATCGTTAGTGATCATTTCTGTCATCTTCTTAACCGACTCATAGTCAAAAAGACTAATCCTTGGTAGACCTTCCTGTGTCTTGGAAAGCGGACCAAGATCAAGATTGTCCAAGTAGAATACCTGCCGACATGTGCACATTCAAATATTAAGGTTTGAGTTGAACCAAATTAGCATGATATACAAAAAGAGCAGAAAGAAACATGACCTGCAGAAAAACGTGGCAGCCAACAAGATTTATGGTCTTGTGCCGGTTGCGGATGTCTGATTTCAATTTCCGAACAGCTCGGATCAAATGCTCGAGTACATAACGACACCAGTTGAATTCTTTAATCCGAGAGGTATCGTTGAGTGCAGCCCAGAAATCTATGCCGATGTAGTCATACTTAGTTGATGGAGCCAACAGGTGTCCAACAACAAAAACAAGAAAAGCTATCTTGAAGCAATCTATCTGGACCTTGCTGGAATCTTCATTGATATCATCTCTCAGGAGGTAAGCCTCCGCGGCCTTTAGACTATGTGCGCCTTTGCTCAAATTGGAAGAAACACGGAGGAACTCGATGCAAGCTTCGGATGGCTCGGGTGTATCTGGAGATATCAATCTGGTGCCGCATGGGAGACCGAATACCTTCTCGACATCATGATCCTTGATCTTTAGAATCCTCTCCTCATCTATTCTCAGTTCATTCGACTCGACTCTTTCCATTAGCCAGGCGCTGAATTTCAAATTTAGCCTTGTTAGCATCCGAATCTTCAGCATCCCACCGAAGCCTATTTCTTCTACTAAATTCCTCTTAAATTTACCAAACTTGCGCACAACTGAGCACACCTTCTGCACTGAAATCCTTGACGTGACAGCAGGTGCGGATCCAGGAGCGTGTGTTGCTTCACCTGCATCGGCGTCTATGTCGCCAGCTCCATGGTCCCTGCTGCTATTCCCTGTGAATGCGGCGGCGTCTCGCTGATCTTGTTCCAGTGTGGGGGCACGCAATGCCGCCTGTTCTAGTGTCGCCTCCATGAGATGAACTAGCTGACAACACCAAAATAGTTGTTGCTCACTCGTCTAGAACAAATCGCTGAAAAAAAAGGATTTACGATTGAGCGCGTGATGGATCCACTGAACAAATGGAGCAAGGACGCTCGTCATACCCAACCCTAAGATTAATCTAGTAGATTCGTGAGAGACCATGAGTACTTGCGGGGAAATTACCTGGCTAAGATAGCAGATCGCCTCGGCGTCTCCCAGAACAGGGCCTTGAGCCGACGACCGCCGCTCACTGAGCTCTCCCTGGTTCGATTGCCATGGATTGTTGCAGGTGAGGGGATGGCCGGATGGCGGGATGGGTGACGGCGTAGGAGTGGGTGCTTGCCTGCGCAGTGCCTGGCCTGAGCCTGATTGCACAGTTGGGGGTTGGAGAAGCCACGGTAATAATTTTTTACATGACATTTCGTATTAATGGCAAGCTGCCAACTACCACATATTTGCATGGTGAAATACAGTAACTGGGCGAGTTAAGAGCATCTCCACTCTCCAGCCGTCCTCCCTTTCGCGTCCCGCAGAGGTCATTTGCCGGCCGAACGGGGACGGTCTCAAAATCGGTTATTTTTTTTCGAATAGGAAAGGTCCCGAAGGACCTAGGCTCATCATAAATCGCAGCTAGGTCGTCACTCTCCTCATCTAAATCGCCGCTAGTCCATAGCCTCGGAGATACAAAAAAGCAGGTTCCTTCGCATTATGCTAGCCGTGGGATCCGCCGCGGTGGAAGGCGTCTCCTCCGCCACTGTTGGTGTAGTGCTTGTAGTTGTCGCCGTTGGTGGAGTGCTCATCGCCGTTGGTGTAGTGCTCGCCGTCGGTGCCCTTTCGTGGAAGATCATGGCATGTTGCTCGTTGTACCAAGCCCTCGTCTCGGCATCCATGGTGTACTAGTGTCGGCCATTAGAATGGCCAAGTCCAGCGACGGGGCTAGCCCAGAATTTGGGGGGGTGGGGGGGGGAGGGAGGGGCAAAAGAGAGAGTTTGTAAAGTTTGGGAGGGGGGCAAGTGACTCTATTTCTTCTCAGATAGGTCCGTAATTTTTTTTCTTCAAAATACTGCAAAGTCTGGGGCCGTGGCCAACTCTGGCTTGTACATAGCTCCGGTAGTGGCCAATTCCTTCTCCCGCTTCTTTGTCGTGGCGTTGGCTTTGAGTGGGCCGATCTTCACTTCTTGTTTCTCCAACATCGTCGACCACCTCGCATCGGTTTTTTCCTCCATCGCATTCGCGGCTGTCAGCGTCGATGATACACTTCTCGATAGAAGATTGCAGCTGGTCTCTCCTTCACCGCCTTGTTCCGAACACGGTAGAATCGAAGCTGCCCTCTGTGTTTCTCCAACATCGCCGACCATTGGGCGTTTGTACAGTTTGGTGGACGTTCCTTCGACTGTCGTGGCTTCTTCACCTTCGTCGGTGGTGTGGCTTCATCGGCGAGACGCAAACCATTGAATTTCCTCGCCGACATGCTGTCGGGCGACATGCTGTCGCAAGCGATGCGGCAAGGAGGGCGCAGCGGTGAGGGAAATAGCGGGAATTGTGGCGGCGGGGCGGGGAAATGGGGCGGGGGGAGAGAGGGAAATGGTGGGAATATTCTCCCTCTCATGCCGACAACACTAGCCCACACCGTTTTTTGCTTCCGCTGGTGGGATACCAAGGGATTACTCTCCCGTTATTATAAAACTTAAATGCTTTGCACCCGCGGCGATCCAAAGCTTGGCCTCATCCTTGATGATTTGAAGTAAGATGGTTAGAGGTGCTGATTTATTGTTGAAGACTCTTGCATTAGGAGCGTTTTATTAGGGTTTAACGCCAGGTTTCCGTTCTCGTCCGAGCAAACATGCTTTACAATTGTTAATCGTATACATCGGACGTATACTCTTGTATATTGAATTGATGAGCCGCCAGTTCACCAAAAAGTTCGAACTGTTAGAGAAGGGCTGGCTAAAATTTGGATTAATAGTGCGGTTGCCCAGGTCTTAAACTTGTGGCCTCAAAGCTCTAATAGTACCATATTAAATTGATGAGCACCGAAAATACCAAACGTTAGAGAGAGGCTGGTTAATGTATACATTTCAACACTGTAGTACCTTTATCATCTTCCCAGAAAATCTAGCCAGAAGTTGTCATCTTTTGTTTCTCTTTGCCTGATCCGAAGCACTTTGACGTACGAACCTTTAAATCTGTGTTGCTTTCTCCATACGGAGGTTGCATCGCATATGTTAGGCTACAAATCCACTGACGTCGAAACACTCCTTCACCAAGTAACCAAAGAAAAGGAAAACACGACCGCGTACGCTCTGCTCGATCTGATAGGGAAAATCTCTCCCAAATTAATTGCTCCAACTGCTGAATACGGCGGACAAGATTACACGTCGCTCGTACCTCGTAGTAGGAAGAAGCACGCCGGCGATACGCGCGCGGGTCGCTAGCCTGGCTAGGTACGTGGCAACTGGCAAGTGTATGTATCTGTTGAGTGGATTAATTTGCATTATTGCGCGCATCATTGAGGCGAGATCGATGACATGTGTACACGGATTCGAGTCGACGAATGGTCGAATGAGTAGTTTCAGACTTTCATTAGTGCGCGATGTGTTTGCCTGCATAAATTTCAGCGCGTTACTGTCAGTCTAATTACGCTGACAAGCCTCGTTTCTCATTGTTCACATCCCTTTCTCGTTGGAAGCAATCATAACGCAAATCATGCATGCGTGACGGCAAGATTTCATTAATGTACTGGTCCGGTATAGCTCTTCAGAATCCACGTGTTCTAGAAACGTCTGAAGGTTTTTACGGCCATGTATTGTCTCCCATATGTTCACTGTGGGTCTGCTCGCAGGGATGAGAGTTGAGACATTGCGGAGCCACCAGCCGGCAGGGATCCCCAAGAAACCACGGCAGGCCCACATACTTAGCAAGGAAGGAATGAGATCATGCTGGGAAAGCACCAACCCAGCATCGGCGCGCCACTAACCTAAAAGGTGAAAGCACTTGATCGAGTTGTCCCCTAGCCATTAGAGGAGTGGTGGTGCTGCTATTCTGATCGAGAATACAGTGGAAGGAAATGGCACCAATCTGCACCGGCAACCGCAAGCAGACGACGCCCGCATGGGGAAGCCGGGATGCGTGACAAATGACACCGGCCGTGTATGTTCCTTGCTGAGCATATCATCTCCAAACCAGGCCGACCGCTGCTTTTCTAAGAGAAGAATTTTCGTTTTCAGTGCGTGATGTGTTGCCTGCGTAAATTTTAGCACGTTACTGTCACGCTAATTACGCTGGCAAGCCTCGTTTCTCATTATTCACATACATCCCTTTCTCGTCGCTGCTTCCAAAGCATCATAAGAGCATCTCCAGTCGCGTCCCCCAAACCGTCCCCCAAAGAGATTTGGGGCGCGCCGGACAAAAAAACGTTCCCAGCCGCGCGCCCCAAAGCCCTTTTTTGTCCGGCGCGCCCCGATACGGTGTCCGGCGCCCCGAGCCCGTCCCCGTCCCACGGGGGACGCTCCGGGGACGCCGGACACAACGAAAGCGAGGCCAACCGACGCGGGCCCTACGCGTCGGCGGCACGGAAGGCTAAAACCCCGTCGCCTACCTTTGGTCAAGCGACGTTAATGGCGTCCCTGTTTTCCCGGGCGACGCAGGGACGCGTCTCGTCGTGCATGGCCGCGTGGCCGTCCGCGCCGGAGTTATTTCGTGCAACCACCCGCTGCCGCCGTCGTTTTAAGACGCCCTCCGGTTATCGCCGCTCATCATAATCCTTCTCGTCGCCGCCGCCTCCCCTTCCCGGATCCTCTCCTCGCCGCTCAAAAAATGTCGAGCTCGTCCTCCCGCAAGATCGCCGCGGCGAACGGCTCGGCCGCGGCAGCCTCACCGTGGCGGAGGCGTGGGCGTTGTACCACGCCGGTATCCGGTCCCGCCGGACGTGCGGGTCGCCAAGCGGCGGCGGCCGGAAGATGGCCGTGAACGGCATTGGCATCCCGCCGCCGCCGAGCCGGACACGCGAGCAATGGCGGGACGCCATCAAGGCCCGTCGGGCTCAACTCACCGCCGAGGAGCGGGCGGATCCGACATGGGCGGCCAAGGACAACGACGGCGGTGGACGACGTACTTCAAGGCCAAGTACGACGTCGAGATGCACAGCACCGACGGGCTCATCGGCGGGCCCAACAGCTCGGAACGGGGAAGGCCGCGCCTGTTGCGGGGCGTTCCGGGCGCGCCCTCGAGAACGTCATCCGCGGCCTCCGCAACGGCGCTCCGCGGGCCGGAGATGCCGTCGTCGCCGCCGCCGTCTCCTCAATGGCAGCCGAGGAGGACGACGTACTCGTCCTCCTCGCACTCTTCTTCCTCGGGGCCGGCGCGATCGACGCCGTCGTCGTCGTACCGGTCGGCGCCGTATACCGTTCCCAAACGGGAGGTCAAGGAGGAGCCGGCGACGCCCGTCAACACGAGGCGTGGCGGTAGCGGCGGCGGGCGGCAGCAAGGGAGGCGCGGCGGCGCCCTCCTCATCCCGAGCCGGAGGTGAAGGAGGAGCCGGAGGAAGCGTCGCGAGCGGCGCTGCCGGCGGAGTACGAGCGGCGGCGAGCGGCTCATCGCCGGCAGCGACGACCCCGAGGACCGCCCGGGGCTGCGGGCGGCGTTCTCGGCGTCCATGGACGACAAGGACGCTCGGAGGGGCAACCCGGACGCGGCGATCGCCATGTCCATCCGCGACTCCGGCAAGCCGGCGGTGGACCTCACCGACGACGGCGAGGCGAGACCAAGCGGCTTGGTGAAGGACGAGCCCGTGGACGAGCCCGTCGACGAGCGCGTCAAGCAGGAGGTCGTCACCGACGAGATGTACAACTTCCAGCGGTACTACGACGCCTCCGGCCGCCGCAAGTGGTTCTAGATTAGGTTTAGTTTTAAAGTTAGTCAAATTTCGTTCGAATCTATGTAAGTTTGGACGAATCTAATCGAATCTAGTCAAGTTTAAAATTTGCGAAATTTTGTTTGGGGGACGCGATTGGGGAGCGACGTCCCCCAAACGCGGCACGAACGAAACACGTCCCCCAAACGCTCAATCCGGCGCGGTTTGGGGGACGGTTTGGGGGACGCGGCTGGAGATGCTCTAACCCATATCATGATGCGTGACGGCAAGATTTTATTCCGGCGGTATAACTCTTCAGAATCCACATGTTCTAGAAAAGTCTGAAGGTTTTACGATCATGTATTGTCTACCATACTTGTGGGTCTGCTCGCAGGGACGAGAGTTGAGACATTAATTGCCGACTTGCCGAGCCACCAACCATTAGCATGGACAGATCCACCATGGGTCATCGGTGTGCAGATGAACGTCCAAATATTTCTCAAAAAATTGCTTACACATAATGTATATTGTTCATGTATCACTTATGGTATTTCTATGTACAACTAGTTCGCATTTTCTCTTCTAAATTGGGACTAAATCTTGAATTAGCAAATATGCCCCATCCACAAGTAAGTGTACTTTAGCTTTTGTTCTAAGTCAATCCTACTAAATTTGACAGACTTTATAGGAAAATATAATATCATTTATGACACTAAATTAGTATAGTGAGATCCATTTTAATGTGTAGTTCCATAATATATCACATTGATGTCATATGTTCTTTATTTTTCTCTATAAAGTTAGTTAAAATTTTAAAAGTCTGACTTACAACTAAAGTTAGATATTAAACTTATTTGTAGATAGAGGGAGTAGTTCATACGGTAACGAAATGTGACCCAACAAGCAGGCCCAAACCGAGAACCAACCCAACGCTAGGCGGTCCCCTAGCTCCAATGTCGCTCGCGCCGGGCTAAGCAGAGAAGGGAAATAAGAAAGCCGATGGGCCGATAGCGGTAGGGGCGGAGGGATGCCGTGCGGCTTCGAAGCTATGATACATCATATTGCCGTATTGTAATTTTCTTTTGGTTTTTACATGTTTTTAAACCTTTTGAGATATTGTTGCTACAATGGTCGATTTGTACTTTTAATGGGGTGAAGGCATGGGCCATTTTTAAAAAAAATCACCTTTATGTTTTCTAATGATTGAAATTTGAACACCCAAAGTTAAATTTCTAGATCCGTCCCATTAGAGGGGTGGTGGCGCTGCCATTATTCTGATCGAGAATACATACAGTGGAAGAAAATGGCACCAATCTGCACTGGCAAGTGCAAGCAGACGACGCCCGCATGGGAAAGCCTGGATGCGTGCCAAATGACACCGGCCGTGTCTGTTCCTTGGTGAGCATGGCATCTCCAGACCAAGGCCGACCGCTGCCTTTTTAAGAGAAGAATTTTCGTTTTCAGTGCGAATGGATCCCTGGGCGTCCCAGCACTCCTCCTGTTGCCGTTGCCTGCTGTCCATACACGGTCTGCTATGGATAGGCTCGCCGACGTGGATCCCATGCTAATTGCTACGACGATATCTGCATGCTGCTACTCAGACTTCTCTGTCGCCGTCGTTTCGCCTTTTCTTTTCTTCACTGGGGCGAGCCGCTGTCGAAATCGCCGTGCCTGTCCGTTACTCCAATTGTATATTTATTATTACGGGTTTTGACTGACGTTGATCTCCGGTCTTAGGGTTTGGGTACTAGGCTACTAGCTAGTGTGTTCCTACTGCTGTACGTCTACCAGACACTGTCAATTCTCGGGTTAGTTTCCATTTTTTGTATAGGGTACGTCAGAGAATCTCTAGATTGTTTACGAGTATCCGGCTGAACCAATGAGCTACGGCCTACGGAGTGGATACACTACTTGCCCACTTTGCCGGACGCGACGAGTCACAAGACTCACCAGTCACCATGACAATCAATCACGGCACCCAATTCTCAACAATGGTAAGGAAATCGGTAATCATTAACTGCTCGGTCGGCTTGCGAGTAGCGATTAATCGGAATTCGGACGATTAACTGATTTAATCGGTCGGCTATTAATCGGTGTCACCTACAAAAATTAGCACGTAAAAAAAATTTATATAAGAAAAATAATAGTACATGAGCCTTTATATGTCTAGCCCTACTTCTCTAGAGCCTAAAGTCCCAGAAAAACATCTATGATTCTCCTCCGTGACCTAATCTTCAAGGTCACGATTGAATCAGGATCCACTAGTCGAAGCCGCATTTCTTCCTTCCACTTCTTATCCTCTCACCTCTGAAGTTTATCTTCTCCCACCACCTACCTAGCTAGGGTACGACCCCTCTTACACCTCAACCACCTAACCTATCGAAGGCGCCCTTGAGCTCCTGCATGAGCTACTCAAGGTGGTCGAGCTCCTGTATCTAGGCAAGCGAGAGTAAGCCGGTGCCGGGAGGGCAAGGAACTAGTTGGCGATAGCGGAATTCGAGCTGTTGGAGGCTGCAATCAAGCAGGAGCTTTGCAAAACCTACTTTATTGGGGAGGGGTAGCGCCTGTACTTGCTATATGCATTGAAAAGTTTATAGTTTTATTGACCAAGTGAAGTAGTTAATCGGGAACATACCTAGTAATTGGACTTTCGGTACGATTAATCGGGCTAAAGGATTAACACAAGAGATTAATGGTAATCGACACGGTCAGGCCCCTAGTAGCGATTAATCGGCCTAGTAATCGCTGAATCGGCCTAGTTTTTGAACAGTGATTCTCAATCAGTAACAACTCTAGATTGTCTATATGTATACAAATATTTCCCGACATACAAGCACTGTGTCTGTGGGGCTCCTGCAATTATACAAACAGTAATTGTTCCTTTCTGCTTTAAAGGCGGTGACAAAGACTCCACGAATCAATCCATTTCTAATGGCGGGAAAGTGACCGTTGCATTGTATTAAGTCTTTCCCATTGGATCTTGTATAACTGGGGAAGTGGGCGTCCATCTTGGGTCCATCCTGAGGTCCTACAGCAGTAGACCGTAAGCTGTAGGCACGGTTGTGAGGCTCGATCTACAGTAGTTCTAGCAAAAGAGTGCTCGAGTATGTAAACTAAGGGCATCTCCAGCGACGCGACGTGAGCGTCCGTTTGCGTTCGCGCGGACCGGAAATGCGTCTGGCACCACCTCCAGCGGAGCGACGCAAAGTGACCGGGTCGTACGCGGAGACCTGGTCCAAATATGCGTCAGGTTTGCATCTCCGTGGACGCTCCGCGGTCGCGCCTAGCGTCCGCTCGCTTCCCCACGGGTCCTCATGGCTGCGACCTAGGTTCGATCGGCCTCGAATTCACAATGCGCGCCGGTGTGGCAACCGCGCCGATCAACCGCCGCAATGGAGCGCCGAACCGCCCCGGAAGAGCAACCACCGGCCTCTTCGTTATACGCGCCGCCGTTAATCCCCGCACATTATAACCCCCGCGTCTACGGTAATTCAAGTTCAACTGCCTCCTCCTTCTTCCTCTTGTTCTTCTTCTCCAACAACGGCACTCCATGAGCGACTACACGCTGCCGTCCCACTTGGAGAGTGAGGGCAAGTCGCCTGGATTTCTGCATTGGTGGGAATCCCCTGCGACGCCAAGCGATCCGGGCTCCACGCCCAGCGTCCCTGCCTCCACGCCGAGTGAGGAGGAGGCGGACGGAGGCGGCAATGGCAGCGAAGGCCAGGAGGAGGACGGAGGCGGCGGCCGCCGGCCGACGCGCGAGGACGAGGAGGAGGGCCAGGAGGAGGAGGAGGAGGACTCCGACACCAAGTTCGCCCGGTTGGAGGCGCAGGAGGCGGCGGACGACAAGGCGGCGGCAAGGAAGAAGTCCAGGGCCCGGGCAAGGGCGCTGGCGCGGGCGGCACGTCGTCGTCCGTTCACCGACGACGACGACGAAGACGCCATTTCTTCCAGTTTCAACTCCTCGACGGGCGCATCGTCCTCCAGTTCCGACGAGGAGGTGACAAGTAAGAGGCGCATGAGTTTCGACGACGAGGCAGGCCCTTCTAACAAGAAGGCCAAAAATTAGTTTTAGTTTATATGTTTTTAAATTTGTTCTTCTTTATATGTTAAATATGTTTGAATCTAACGACTGAAGTATCCGGTTAATTGTTTAGGCTATAATCTATTTGATTGGAGCAACATGGACATCATTGAGTACTGCTTTTTCGCGTTTAAACTTACTCATTCAACAAAAATGAAAAGAAGTAGCACCAAAAAATACACTTGCATGTCCAAAATGCGTCGGACCGCTGGAGGTAGTCTCCGACGCAAATGGACATTTCGCTCCTAGCGGTCATTTTGGTGTCCGCCAGACTACGCAAACGGATAATTTGGACGTCCGAAATGCGTTGCGCCGTTGAAGATGTCCTAAACGCTGTATGACTGCAAGCCTCAGCTGCGATGCGTACAAAGGGGATCCTAAGTGCTGCTACAGAATCATATGTATTAATCACGTATATGGATGGTACCGCACTGCTTCCCCACACGCGCCCTGTTGCTCTATGTTATGGTTTTATCAGCGAATGTGATCATCAAGTGGATAGTGCCACGCATCTCGGCCACCATGAGCTCGCGCATGCTGCATGCGAAGGGTACGTTGATTGATTATTCTGCGTTAAGGTGATAATCGTGTGAAGTCTATTGCAGATGTTAAACCCCTCTTGTCAGGTCTGTTGGGTTGAGCATGAGAGTCAGTGTGAACTCTCATAGCTTGGCAAGTGAAAGTTCTTCCTAGTGTGTTTACCACACCGTCAGGTGCACACACAAAACACATGAACCTCCCCCGCTACAGTAGGAACGAGCGTATTTGTGAACCAAGCTAGGAGATCCACCTTGCTCGCCGTCGGAACGTCGCGGCCGCTCCGGTGGCAGGAGAGTGGGGAATCGTCGATCCACGGCATGTATATAGTGTAGGTTTCTCCATGTGGCCTGCCGGCGGTGCGGAGGAGGAGGTGGTGCGGTCGGCCCGATGTTTTGTGGAGAAGCTCACCCTCTCAGGAGCTCTGCGGTCAACTCTTCTTCTTCCCCGAGCTCTAGGGTTTTCGGATCTGTCAAGCTCGTCTTCCCCTCTCCGGCACTAGCGTGGCGGTCGGGCCGGATCGTGATGAAGCAGAAGAAGGAGCTGATATGGAGCCTTGCGATGGAGATGATGGCCTATGGTGTAGGTTCTTAGGATCCGACGACCGGCGACTTCCCGTCCGCGAAGGGGTTGCATCTCAGTACCAAGCCATCGAGGGATGCAGTGGCGGCGGCGCGCCATCGGCGGCATCAGGGTCGTCTTTAACATCAGGGTCTGGAGAAGTTGTTTGTAATTTTATTTTCTTGATGGACCTGACTGTAAGTCCGAGGCTTTAACATATCACGTGCTTTTTCCCTGCAAAAAAAACACATGAAGACGTTGGGCTTATATTGTCAGGGAGCTCGGAATCCAAATGTGTGACGAAGCTTGGTCCGTTGGGCGTTTGCATCGCTAGATATTGAGAAAAGAGGAGGTAAGTTCAGAAAACCACTTTTAAATTTGGCGTGTACCGAGAAGAACCACTTTATATGTGCTCCTGGTATCCGAGAAAAACATTTCAAAATATCAAAAAAATGTAAACAACAATTTAGCGCGTAATGTCGATATTATATGTATGCACGCCAAGTTTTGCGAAAAAATAATATGTTTTGTGTGCAGTATAAAAATGATAAAGAAATTTTTCTCGAAAAGATTTTTTAAGCACCAATTTTTGTCTTCTTTTGCACACAACACAAAAAAAATCGGTTTTCCTCGAAACAACTTTATAAGCACATATAATGTCGAAATGTACATGTAAATTTTTGGTTCAGATTTTTTAACATTTTTAACTAAGTTTAAAAGTTATTTCAAAAAACGGGATCATATGCTTCCGGGTGCAAAAACGCCTCGTCCAGGTAAGTTCACTATATCTGGAAGAGAGATCTGCAACATAGATACAATACTTAATGTAGGATCTTCTAAAATTTTCAAAGTTGACTATATGAAAATCAAAATAAGTGAACTGACACGATTAAAACTTTACTAACCAATCAGCATCACTCCGGTTTCTCCACTCCACTTGCGATCACTGTAGGTGTAGCACGAAAAGGGAGGCCACAATGATTTTGAAACTAGGATGGGCCAACTACTCCAACGGATCAACATGGCCTAACATGAGCGGCAGAGGCATGTATGGGACCCCTTGGGCTCACTACATCTTAAATTATCATATGGAAATTATTGGGAGTTCCTTTAAGTACATCAGGCTAAGATCTCTTTGAGCAACTGCATTATTGAAAGGAAGATTCCACCGGTTCCTACAACTAATATATTGCATACAAAATGCATAAGGTCCCTATAGAGGTGATCCAACGTTTGGAGCTGACTTTGAGTCAATAGCGTGATCGATCACGGATCACATATATTAGTATTTAAATAAAGTACTCGCAGACAAACATGCTATTTAATTTTACATAATGATAATGTTCATGTTATTTGTTGGTATTAAATTTTTTTGTAAATTGTTGGTGTTTAATGTTGGTTCGGCTGAGATACAACCCATGATTGGATGGTTAGGAGGGCAGTGACACCCAAACTTACCAGAGTAAAAATTCCAGATTTGAGACTTTGGTGTCACATAAGAGCAAGTACAATAATGCTTAGTCAGCAGGCTACAAAAATTTAAATATAATACTTATGCTTAGTTGGAGGGGAGAGAAGAAGAGAGATAATGTAAATGGGCTCTCGTGCAAAAAAATCAGCTCTAGCATGTGCTTCTAGGCATATTGTGAGACTAAAAGTATTGCATTTTAGAATCAACTATTGTATATGCTAGCTATATGTTGGCTATATATGACATGCCATCTTGCTTATAGCTAGCAATTCGCTATACTATTGAACTTGCTCTAAAGGTGGAATATTCTTCAGGCGATATTTCTGTCGACTGCGAGACACATGTGTTGACTTCATCAATTTGAAGACCCGACGGATCCGTTTCTTATGACTTCATAGGGATGAGTGTATATGCATATATTTAAGCGTCTACTAATTGTACTATGTTTTAAAGAAAAAAATGTTGATCCGGCTTGCACGTGCTTTCCTGAACATTGCATGGATTATTACGAGAAGATTGACGCCTATATATTGTGCTTTAACCCAATCAATCTATTTCAAGGTGGTTCACAGTATAGAAACCGGCTTTCGTTCAATCCTCACGGGTGATGCTCGCACAACAGTACACTGCACGTGAGTACAAAAATTGTACCTTTGAGTCAGCCATTCCGACATGACAAACCAGAATATAGATACCGCCGTGCCGATCCTGTCACCTGCAAATATCTCCCGTGACCTATCTTCTAGGAAACCATAGCTAGCTCTAGCTGGCTGGTTAACATTTTGGTCCAAGAGACTGGCAGCAAAAGGAATTCCACACATCAACACAATTACTCACGTCAAATCAAATCAAATCAAGAGCTTTAGTATAGAGCCAACGACATCCAAACAGTTTACCATTCTTCCCGGCTATAAGCGTAGAACCGGCCAAGTCAGCCTTCTCCGAGACTCTACCTGCGCTGCACCGAGGCACAACGCTGTCCTTCCCGACTCCGGTCGTCGCAGTCGAACCGAAGAGCAACGAGCTAGCAGACGCCGAAGTGGAACCTGGAACAGCTAAAACGACCGCGGCAGCTAGCTAGCGCGGATGGGCTCTCGTCCGTCTTCTTCCCCCAATATGCGCAAGTGGCCGCGCCCCCGTCCAAAGTTCCAAGCCGCCGTCGTCCTCGGCGGGCTTCGCTGTATCTAGCTAGCCGGCGACATCGCGCGGCTCTCGTCGGTCTCGCCGCACGGCGCGCCGGAGAGGGTCGCCGTCCCGCTTGGCGTCGCCCGCGGATCAACGGCGAGCGCAACGCAACGTTTTAGAAAAGGAGCACGACAGGATGGGGACGCCGTCAGTCATCAGTCGAGCTGCTCGATCGTAGCACGAACCGACGGTGAAGGCGCGGCGGGGGCAGGGCAGCAGATGGGGACGTCGGCTTTCCAGTAAAAGCGACAGCTCGTCCGCCCGGCTTGTCCGGTTCCTGGCTGCGCATGTGACATGTACGGGGAGCGGAGCTCGATCGATCGGGGTTCGGGGAAGCAGGTGATCAACCTCAACCGGATGGATGCCAGTCTCCAGGCCCCAGCTAGTTGATGAGAACAGGTAGTGTGAGCTGGTGGCCGACTTTCTTCACGAAATCCGGCATGCATTGCACGGTCTTTGTGCAAAATCAAAAGCCAACTGGTAAAAATAATATCCCAACGGGATCTTGATCAAGAAGAATGCAGGTGACGACACCTCTGTTAGAGTGGAAACACGTTTGCAACGCAAGAACAAGCTAACTACGGTTCTGAAGTTCGAGGCCATTTTCCACTTGTTGAGTGCAACGATAGGTGTCGAGCTAACGTGCAGCCATGCTATTTGTTATGAGTTAACACTCGTGACTTGTGTTAGATCCGGGAGCGGCCGCGTGGTTACTTTCGTACGTGGATAAAACCGCACGTTAATTAGCCGTGTGCAAATATATTACAACGACTAGCACTCACTAAATAAAATACTGGTTGCTTAAAGACAGAGACAAGACCCATATGACACCGACTCAAGATGAACAACACAGCTAAATCTTCAAGAACTATAAAAAACAAATCAGCAATTTCCTAGCCTGGACTTAATTAGCCTTACTTTAGTCGAAAATATAAACATTTCTGTCAAACTTTGACGAATTCTTTGGGTTCAATTAATTATATGGTCAATTCTTTCAAGAAGCAAGTCCCACCAACATATATAGACAAGTTTGCACGCAACGATGACGTCGAATTAAATTTGTGAATGTGATGCATGCTGCTGCACGTCATACATCTGTATACACGGGTTGAGGTGCAAAAACAAACTTTGGTCGTCGACCTACATCTGGTTAGCCACGTACACACTATTGATACCACGTGCCTTTTCTTTTCTTAACCGAAGTACTGCGAAACACGAAAAATTGGCATGCATGCAAGTGAAAAAAAGATGATGCAAAACATATATAAAGTACATGAATAGTAATTTCGGTAGAATTTGTGAAACTATTTTTGATCCTACAATAATGAGTTTGGAAAATAGGCCGCAAAGGACATTGAAATTCATGCATAATGGGGATTATGAGAAGACAATCCAGAGAAATCTAGTGCAACCATTCTTTTGGTCCAAAGGGCATGCATATGAAGAATTAATAAGAGCCAATACCGTATAAAAAAATTATGTGTAATATTGCAGTTCATCGAGGGTCTGGATGATCTTATATTTTAACAATATTTTGTATTGTTGTCATTACACATTCAATAATTTGAACTATGTTAAGAGCATAGTTGGACTGTAGGAAAAGGCTACAAGACACATGGCTTCTATGTTGCGAAATATGTTAGAGCGGTACAAAACAATCCCTCATAAATTCTTTGACAGAGAGGTTTAGGTGACCCATAGAAAGAATAGAGGGATTTCGAGAACAAAGGTCATTTATTTACCAATCCTAAAACCCAAACACCTTTCATAAGTATTTTTCCTTGAAGTTTATTGTGCCAGTAGATGTCCTAATTATCCTTTCAAATTATACGACTTCTATGTGTTTAGAGAGTAGAGCTGTGTAAATGTGTTGTTGTCAACTATGCCGTACAATAGTACATGATACTAATGCAACAAATAAACATGTATTGAAAAATATAAGACATCTATTTGCTTTGAGAGTACATTGTGTAAATGTGTTGTTGTCGTACAACAATACATGATAATAATACCACGAATTTACATGCCTTGAAAATAAATGAAAAGGCTTGTTGATTTATACTCTAAGCTAAAAGATAACTTTCAATGATCCAATAAAACAAGCTCTAGCGCGTGTGAGTATTTGCACAATTAGATGGAAATGCAAGTTTATCCACGCAGCTACACAGGAAAGAGATAAATTCAAACAAAAGAAACCACTAGAACTTGAATGTAGCTATCGTATGGGGGCAATAATTCTTTAAATGATTGGTTCTTCATTATGGAAGAACATTAAATTCTTAATTATTCATAGTCAACTAGAAAAAGACCACTCGAAAAGGCTTGATATGTCTAGCCCATATGTCTATCGCCATGAGATAGGAAGCACTAAAAAAATTGAATGATGTTGCTATTCAAGAGAGACAATAATCCTTTGAATGATTTGTCCTCATGATTGACTAGTGTTAAATTCCGCGTTATCCGTGGTCGGACATAAAAGAGCCGATAGATATTGCCACGCAGACTTTAAGAGGTAAAATAATTGTACCCGTGTGGGTGTGGATGACTGTAACTTGTGTTGATGCCTGAGAATAGCATGAATGCAAGTTAAGTTGGTAAATGCCCGTTTGCAAATGATAGTTAATTATATGAGGGTGAAGAAACAAAGCTAGTCTCCCTGGCCCAAATTAATCGGCGCAACCATATACTATGTTCAATACAAGTGTGCTCTTGAACTGCCCTAATTAAATTGATCTGGATTTCTTTTGACATCTAGATAAAGCTTCAATTCGAAAGCATTTTGTTAGGAAAATATGAGCTCATGATGGGCACGTATATGATTACAAGGAGGATCGTACGGGCGAGGCAATGTGAATTTTGGGAAATTAAAGAACGGAAACAAAATGATACCTACAGACACACGCTCATGATTCAACACCGCATGACACATTATTTGCCCTCACGTGGGCGAGCTCCGGGTAGAGAGACAGAGTAGAGGCCTTATCCAGTTATCCACACATATTTTCTTGAGACGGAAGAAATCCAGATCCACCAACCCGATAATTGCGATATCTTATCGTATCATCACGCACGAAACTTCCGACGCAAATCGCGTCCTTATATTTTTTTCACCTACTATATAGTACAGTAAACCAAAAGAGATTTCGCTAGCTGCGGAAAAAGCTGCTCAGTTGATTACAAAAATCACTGCTACTTGCGTTCCATGCACATGCCCATGTGGCCGGCCACAAAGGAACGTCGACGGCGAGATGAAAAGCTCTCACAACGCGAGGGGAAATGCGTGAAAATTCAGCTTTGCCGGGCTAGCGGTTCGTCGTGGTCGCACCGGCCAAACCAAACACCAATGTCGAGCGTCATCAAACCCAAACCAAAATGAAAAAGCACACCGAGGACCGAAGAAAAGTCCGGCGAAACGAGGGGACAACGATTTGATGCATATGGGAACCAGTGATCTCTATATTTAATTTTAAAAAAGTTGAAAACCATTATTTTAAGTTTTAAAAAAATCAGAGAAAAATTATGATGTAGCCAGTAATGTATCTCACAAACGTCCAAACTTTCAATTAATAATAATGTGTAGTTTGGGTTACATAAAAAGACAAAAGTGTAGATCTAAGCATAGAGTTATTTCTGTGTAGCTCATAATACACAACATTAAAAATTGAAATTTTACACTTTAGTGAGCCATATCATTAGCTGATTTTAAACCTGTAAATATAAATTGTTAAATTTTCTAACTTAACCAAGAGCACTTGTGCTTGAGAGCTAAAAATGACTTTTTTTTGGAAGGGGAGCGACCTGGATAGCACGCCACGCCGCCCGAACCAACCCAAAACCCTCTCACATGGGGATGGAGCTGAGCCACCCCGCACCACGGCGCGGCCGGTAAAATAAAGCTCGCCTTTTTAACGCCCGCTCATGGCGGCGAGAGGCCCAGGCCAGGCCAGGGCGGTGACCGAACCCGATCGCACGAGACGGAGCGGAGGGAGCTTCCTTGTTTTCCTTTCTCTTTTATCAACACCACCTTTGCCCCACCCGGCCACAACAACGAACCAACGCCACAACTCACACCAGCCAGAGTCAGACCCGCCCCATCACCCCGCCCCGCCCCGCGAGTTGCTCAGTCGCAGCGAGCCAGGAGGCCACAAGAGCGGGGCGAGCGTTCCGGTTGGGGTCGCAGCCACCCAGCGCTCCTTCCAATCGATCCATCGGGAGATCGGTTCATTCCGAGAAGAGAGATCTCTCTTCCTCACGTGCGGGCGTGCGGCGGCGGCGGCGAGCGCCTGGCGGCAAATGCGGGTGGACGACCGGTGAGGAGGCGGAGGAGCGATGCAGCCGGAGCAGCAGCAGCAGCAGCGGAGGAAGGTGGGTCTCTCGGTGGTGCGCGAGGGAGGTCTTTCTTGGTTGGTTGGTTGCGGGGTGGTTGGGTTTCGGTGATGGTGTGCTCGTGTGGGTTGTTGGCCGCGCGCGTTTGGAGATCGGCTGTTGGTCCGGCGGGTTCCAACCTCGGGGAGGGAGGATTTGGGCACCGGGAGCCGTGGGATTAGGGGAAGAACAAACTCTTTTTGTCAGGAGAATTCTGCGCGCATGGCCGTACGGATTTGTTCTCGCCATTGTTTTCCGCGACTTATCTTATCCTTCCGTGGATATAATTCCATGTAGTTGAGCCTAATCTGAGCGGATTTGAGCTTAGGCGTCGGCGCCCTGGTGTTCCATTTCTTTCGCCAAACATATTCGCTTCCACTCCTGTTTCTGGATCACAAGTTTATCTGAATTACCACAAGGTTCTCTCCGCTGGATGCTTTCCTTTCCCGATAATATCTGAAATCTTCTAGGCTCGGGCAACGTCTTCTTTTGTTCCTCTAAAGGAAATCATATTCTCCCCTGACTTTTCCATGTTAGTAGACTCATTGCCCCTTAAAGGTAATCAACACCAGAAAGAAAGCAAGAGAAAAAAGGATGATTCAGATGCAACTTAAGGGAGGCGCCACAGACGCAAAATGCCGTACTAGATTCGCTGAGTAGATATGTTTATCTCAAACACCCAATTCTGTGGCCTTCTTCAATTACCGTCCCTTTTCCTGCCAAAAAAATAATGGCCAATCATCTTAGTTGCGTTAGTGGATTAGGTTGCCAAGATATTCTATGCCCACTTGGACAGCTGACAGCATATCGATGTGGATGGTTTTGTGCCCAAGAACACATACTTAAAAAGACCCATTCTGCTGGGCTTATGTAAGCATTACTTCGCGGCTCGATAAGCCCTCTGTTGAGCTCATCGCTGGAGACCAAGGAGGTTTGCACAGCACGGACAGGGAGCTGTAGCTACGGTCTTTAAGCTTGGTCCAGGAGCTAACGCTGCCCAATTGTGCTTGATCCAGGAGATAACGGAGTCCAGTTAATCACGCTAGAATCCTCTGTGAGTTACTTGAATGCAGATTATGAGCCTGCTCTTTAAGGATAGATCTAGGAAGCCACCTTGTATACAAAGTTTGACTATTTTATTCAGGATTTGGATAATTTATTTGGAAACCACCCTAGATAAACTTCGTCTTTTTTTACCAAAATTGTTTCATTTAAAGCTTTCCGTGATAAGTATTTATCTTGTGCTTTTTTTTTGGAGAATATATTTATCTTGTGCTTTACTAAGTTATACTTGTAGGCAGGCTGGGCCATCTGACATTAAGCTTAATGCTTGAGGCAGATGTTGCTCTATAAATATGGCATTGTTTTCTTTTCATTGTGTCTGCGTTTATTAACTCGGTTTGTTGCACTTTTCAGGGTTCATCGGAGATGGACTTCTTCAGTGAATACGGTGATGCTAACCGGTACAAAATTCAGGAGGTCATTGGCAAAGGGAGTTACGGTGTCGTTTGTTCAGCTATTGACCAACATACTGGCGACAAGGTGGCAATAAAGAAAATACACAATATCTTTGAGCACTTATCTGATGCTGCCCGGATCCTCCGTGAGATCAAATTACTCCGGCTATTGAGACACCCTGATATAGTTGAGATTAGGCACATAATGTTACCTCCATCGAGGAGGGACTTCAAAGATATTTATGTTGTCTTTGAGCTCATGGATACAGACCTCCACCAAGTCATCAAGGCCAATGATGACTTAACCAAAGAGCACCATCAATTCTTTCTATATCAGATGCTTCGTGCACTGAAATACATTCATACTGGTATGCTGCTTCTCTTCTTTCAAATTGAAATCCGAGTTAGTACACAGTTCTTCATCGTCGTGTTATAGTCTTTCTCAAGTATCTATTCTAGGGATGGTTCTTTTTGTAATACACTATGCACACTACAGTATTGATGCTTTGTTGCGCTCCATTAGGAGCATACACAATTTCGAGTAGTGCATTCACACGTAAATCTCACTGAAGTTCTTAATGCTAACTCAATAATCAAGGCCACCATATTTAGGGGAAACTGTGCTTTGCCCTCCATTCATTATGCACTTGTGTTTGATAATTTGTCTTCAAATTCTGATATTTGGCATTTGATTGACCTTAAAAATATCCCCCACTTTTGTTTCATACCTTTTGTTGACAAATGCACTTACTTGCGTTTACCTTTGATGCCATCATGATTATTTTCTACTATCCATCATTGAGCCACTACTGCTATCAGCTTAAAAAACCCTCCATTTCCAATTTGAAGTGCATGCTCATTTACTATTGTCTATATTCTGACCGATATTTATGTGATTGCAGCTAATGTTTATCATCGTGATTTGAAGCCAAAGAATATATTAGCAAATGCTAATTGTAAACTCAAAATATGTGATTTTGGTCTAGCACGAGTGGCATTTAATGACACTCCTACGACTGTATTCTGGACGGTATGTGATTTTACTGCACTAGAGTTCACATACTTGTTATTTGCCAAATTTGATTTGTATTCAAGAATAGAGTTTTGTCACTAATTTTCATCTTATATTCATGATTTTCTGCAGGATTATGTTGCTACTAGGTGGTATAGGGCTCCTGAGCTTTGTGGGTCTTTCTTTACTAAGGTAATTAGTGTGCACATCTCTGTAGTTGTTTGTTAGGATACTGTGTGTGCTACTTTCCTTAGAAACATGTCTCATGCGATTCCTGAGCAGGCTATGTTTTTTAATATCGTGTATTATTATTTTTATTTTTATTATTTTTATTATTATTATGTACATAGCAATAAAGAAGAAGATAATCATTTGTCACAACTCACAGCCTGCACAAGGTTTAAAACCGTTACAAACAGGGGAATGATCCTTCCCTTGGCTACACGTTGTTAGATAGGATACCAGACCTATCCCGCTTTTTAGCATGAATAGCACCCCTAAGGGGTGGGTTCAACACCTTAAACTCCTGCCACTGAGCTAGCGCTCAGTTCTCAGCATGCACAGGCGCTACAAGCCTGTACAAGGTTTCACTATTGTGTTCCATGTGTGGTCTACAGCTTTGCTGTATGATGGATATCCTATTTTTATTTTCATGCATTGGCAAGTTTCTTTCTTGTATATGGCATGTGTCACCAGACTGAATTCAAGGTTCATACTACTACTAGATCCTAGATACTCAGTTGGTCTATGCTAATAAGATGACAAGAAATACCTTATCTCAGCTGCACTCTTTAAAAGTTTTATATGTTAGATTCAGGATGCTAAATCGCTTGTTCTCTGCAGTATTCACCAGCTATCGACATATGGAGCATTGGTTGCATTTTTGCGGAGATTTTAACTGGGAAACCTTTGTTTCCTGGTAAAAATGTAGTTCACCAGTTGGATTTAATGACTGATCTCTTGGGTACGCCGTCGCTGGATACTGTTTCCAGGGTATGCCTTTCCGTTCATGATTCATGATCCAAAGTACGTTATCCATAAATGTCAAGCATCATTAATCCCTTTGCAACTGCAGATTCGGAATGAGAAGGCTAGGAGGTACTTGAGTAGTATGAGAAAAAAACAGCCAGTATCTTTTTCTGAGAGGTTCCCTAAAGCAGATCCTGCTGCACTCAAACTTATGCAGCGGCTTTTATCATTTGACCCCAAGGATAGACCAACGGCGGAAGAGGTAAATGTTTCCACATAAAATTTGACTAAAACCTAGGTGTTAAAAACTTGGTCATTCTAATATTCTTTGTTCGATTATCATAATCAGGCTTTAGCTGATCCATATTTTAAAGGCCTTGGGAAGGTAGAGAGAGAACCATCCTGCCAGCCAATAACGAAATTGGAGTTTGAGTTTGAACGGAAAAAGGTTACCAAAGAGGACGTAAAGGAGCTTATATTCCGGGAGATATTGGAGTATCATCCTCAACTTCTCAAGGATTACATCAATGGAACTGAAAAACCGAACTTCCTATATCCAAGGTTGTTACCATAAGACTTCTTCTAATTTTTTACTCACTGCTATCCCACACCATTTTTGCATGCCAATTTTCATAACTGATCCAATTTTGGTTGTTGTGCCTATGTTATTATGAAGTGCTGTTGACAATTTCCGGAGGCAGTTTGCCAACTTGGAGGAAAATGGAGGGAAGGGAGGAGCAGTTGTTTCATCAGACAGGAAGCATGTTTCGCTCCCCAGGTAACAAGAACCTTGACGGTTTTTCTTTCCACTGCAAATATTTTACTAATAGTATATGCTGCCATGTTCTGCCTTTTCTGTTTTAAAAATAGATTCCGTTAGTTTTATTAAATGTAGCTATATTCGCGTAGTTCAAAGATTGTTCTTTGGTGATATATGGTACTACAGAATCGCTTTAGATGACAAAAAATGGTATGATAGTCAGGAATTTCAATACATATTTGATGATTTGGGGTGATAATAATGACATAGAGTGCCCAAATTTGTTGCTGACATTTACTTTGCAATTTGCAGGACTACTACAGTGCATTCTACGCCAATTCCTCCGAAAGACCAAAAGCCTTCCCAAGTTCCCCAAAGGATTCCAGCAGGTAATAGTTTCTTCCAAGTAGATGTCTAGTGTTTTATTCTTCGAGTGGTACCAATATGATATAACCTCTTTACTGCGAAATTTCGCAGGTAGACCAGGAAGAGTGGTTGGCCCGGTAATACCATATGAGAATTCAAGCGCTATGGATCCTTACAGTCAACGAAGGGTGGCGAGGAATCCAGTGCTTCCTGCAGCTGCGACCAATTTATCAGCATACGCCTACCACCGAAAGTCAGACAGTTCAGAGAGGGAGTTACAGCAGGAGCTTGAAAAAGACCGCATGCAGTACCAGCCTTTGCAGCGTTTCATGGATGCGAAGATGGTCTCTCCCGACTTGAGGTCTACCTCCTATTACATTCCAAAGGGTGCTCCGAAAGGTGATGTAGCAGAAAGGGCTGCGTTGCAGCCTAACATGATGCAGGGAATCGCCCCGTTTAACGGCATTGCCGCAGTCGGAGGTAGCTACAATAAGGTCGGTGCTGCCCAATATGGAGTCTCAAGGATGTACTAGTGCAGTGGCTATTTCCAAAATGCTTGCTTACCTCAAGTAATAATGTGGAAGAATCGAAATGCTTCCATAGTTGCCCCATGGGCCAAAGATTCAGACAGTGGATCGATGATCTCTGATCGAGGAGGAAGTTGATGTCTGCTAAAGAAAAGAAAAAACGAAGATTCTGCATGGACAACATCCTGCCTGTTGATCTGGCTGCCGAAGAATGGAATGACATGGGTTATTTGCTGCCAAGGGTGAGAAGATGATGGGTGTCTGTGTACTCTGAAAGAAAGGAAACATGGGAATAATGAAAATGGTGAACTTCTGTACATAAATAACTTGATTTTTCCTTAGTACCACTGCCAGAGACAGCCGTCAGTTTTGTTTTAGATTTGTGCATCGTGATCTTTTTCCTTGGTTTGAAGCAGTTATGCTTCTATAGGAATTCAGTGCTGTAATACTTAGTATCTTTAGATCTGTAACAGAATAATACAACCAAACTTTAGTAAGATCGAATGGTAGTGAACTGTTAGTTTTGTGGGCTGTTGGCTGAACCCCGTGTCTCTGCAGTAACTGCTAATCCCATTTATTTTCCAACATACAGATCATGCACTACTTTGACCATGATTTTCACTCATAACATGGCTAAAGAATTTGTAGTAATAGGATATATGGCATGAAGGTACTTTACAAGACAAACACAACCATGCTATTTTTTACATTCCCGATCTATATCTTTAGTGTATCAGTGGTCAAAGTGTTAAGACGTTGGATAAGACTTGAAAGGAGGGAGTATATGAGATACGGGCATGGTTTTTCAGTATTACCAGCAACGTGCTCTTAGAACTATGAATCCCTTGAGTGCTAGTGGTTTCTGAGTTGAGATTTTCTCGCTAAGAATTTTCACTTGTATTTGCCTGTTGTCGTGGTTGCAAGCGTTTGCCGTGAGATTAGGGCACAGGCTTTGTGGTTTATGGTTTATCTATGGCAGAGTGACTGACAGCAAAATTTCAGAGCAGATGCTTGATGTTCATGTACTATATGCTTGTTATGTGTGCTTTATTTGGTAAGACGTGAGAGCTGAGAGTGTATCCTTGCTGTATATGACTGATCTGTGGCATATTTATCCCAGATTACCAGAGTATATATGCTCAATGGCCTGCTTTTGGTGTATGTGCTTTCTTTGGCACGAAATTTGACACGAGTCCCTTTGTTCTTACGATTTTTTCTTCCTGGTTAGAGTTTTTATTCATATTTGATAGCAAATCCATGAGTATGTACAGATGAAACAGGACAAGACCCCGGAAAGCAAATTGTATGCATTTACCTCTCGGAGTTTTTCTTTTGTCAGGTTTGTTCTATACAGATGCTAGCAGGAAATCGACCTACTCCTTTCTTGAGTCCCGTGCGGTATAAGAACTAGTGTGGATTTCCCCAACAGACTGAAAGATAGTGCACCAAAAATGTAATGCAAACATATAAGGCTTTGTATTTAGCATGGAGACAGCTGATGCTGGTTGGTGGAAATAAACAATGGATGTGTAATTTTCATTATGTCTTAGTGTTTTGTCTGTTGCACATTTTGCACTATGAGTAATTGCTGAGTGTTGCTTATATAGGATAACAAGTCCATCAAAACTTCCGGCGAAGGGTTCCGGAGTACTTTGAGGATCTTGAGGTCATGTTACCGTAAGAGCATATCAACGGGAACAATTCAGCCATGCCCGAGGCTGCTAACCGGGTTGTTGGTGATGATGATGCTGAGGAGGTACAAGCTAGCCCTGTTATCAGAAACTTAAAGCGCGGGATTGCTTGTATTGCCTCTAGCCCTGTGGACAGTAATTGCTGAATGTTGCTTATATAGGATAACAAGTTCATCAAAACTTCCGGCAAAAGGTTCCGGAGTACTTTGAGGATCTTGAGGTCATGTTACCGTAAGAGCATATCAACAGGAACAATTCAGTCATGCCCGAAGCTGCTAACCAGGTTGTAGCATTAATAGTGGGATCGATTATGTTCCTTTAGCTTTGTGTCGTGCACTACCATTTGAACTTGGTGTTAACTTATCTGTTGCTTTGAAACTTGATTTTATTATTTCAATATTTTGGCATGCATTCTATTTCTATGGTTGTCCGGTTTATGTTCATCTTTTTCTATATATATGAATATTGCATTTCTACATTTCATTTTTTTAGACGGGCACGAGAGTTGCAGTGATGATGAACATAAACTATGTACTCTGAAGGTTCCTATAATAATTCAGCAAATATGTTAGCGTGCTCATTCTTTGACGCAATTATGAATTGCTTGTTCTTGCCTTTTTGAATTGTTTCTGTATGGTTAATGGCAAGTGTGCCATCAACAAGTCAGCAGTCAAAAAAATACTCCAAGTTTGTAATTGTAAGTAGTTGTTACGGAGGGTTTGAAATAGAGGAATGTGAATACTCACTTCAAGTTTGTAATTAGAAAGATGACTAATCATAGGAGATGAAAGAATCAACCAAACAAACTACAGTCCCTCGTGCAGACAACAATACAATGTCCTCATTTTTCCCATGATGCAACAGGAACGCATAATCTGTCTGGAAAGGCCTTCTAAGAACTGAAGTTAATATTTAAGCATGTGCTTCTCTCGTTTCTTCCGGACATAGGCAACTAAAAAAATTACTCATTGGGCCCACCTTGCTACATATCATTCCCAGATAAGAAGAGTCAAGTTGAAATCTATAAATTCACAAAAGAAAACCACCACCACCAACAACAACAATAACATCAAAGGCTTTTCCCAGGCAAGTTGGAGTAGGCTAGAAATGAAATATTATGCTTGAGAATTGCTCTCCTGCATTCACTTGAGTAACATACACCATATGTCCATCCACAAGAAAAACAACAAGAGGAACACAGTGTCTCAGTAAATATGTTATCAGTTCGAATGATAAACTTCAAGAGCAAGACAAATATTGGCTAGCTTCAGGTAACAAAAGAAAATCTACACCGATTGCTATCCAGAATCATAGCCTACTTGAGAAGCCAAACTTCACAAGTAACTGGCTAATAATGCAGCAAGAAAAGCCAAGGAAGTACCCAGCTTTTTCGTTCTTGGCACCTTGGAATGCTTGCCCTGGGAAAAGAACAGATTACAAAATGCTAAAAGCTTTCATCTGAGTTCATATTTAGCCGTGACGCCTGTGATCTCATTGTTTCATCCCCAGCATCTTAGTTAATTTCACCTTCATCTTTGAGCAAAAAGCCACTCCACAGTAGGGAAGTCTCCTCTTTTGAACAGGCGGAAGTGACAATAGTCACATTGAAGCCTCCAATATTCTCAAAGATCTCGAAATGATCTTCTATCTCTGGGGAGAACTCGCAAAACTCAGTTGCCATGAAGAACTTGATGCAGTTTCCCTGTTCTATTGATACCTTAGAATCCAACATCGACATTACTGTCAAGACTCTGACCAGAAAATTGTACATTCCATGCCCTCGAATGATGCTCTGTCTTAGAGATGTAGCGTCTTTCTGGGACGCCAAAAATGAGTTGGCTGACGACCTTCCTGATTTCAAATGGTCGGGCAGTTGTGCCTGTATGGATTTCTGACCACACAGAATCTCCATGGCCAATTTTCCAAATTGGATTTTGGCATCAGAGGTAGATTTTGGTACCAGTCTGATCTCGAACAGCCCAGGTACTTCCATGACATTGGTGTGATTAAGCTTGAGCAGCAGATCCTCACGCAATACGTCTTCGTAGTGAAAATGGAGTGGAAACATCATGGCTTTTCCGCTCTTCGCGCCCTTGGCCTTCTTACCCACCCGCCGTGTCTGCGCAAATAAACTATATGTTAGCAATTTCTACGGCAGCACCACTACTAACTACTACCAACTGAAGGTTTTTCGTCATCAGCATCAAAACATCAGACCAAGTGAACATCACACAACTGACTGCATACAGGTACAGCAACGGCCTTACAAACTAATGACATGATATTGATGTTCATTTGCAAATAAGAAATGGGTACACTCCACACACTTAGCAGAACATGATAGATTCAGAGCCATTAGGGCGGAAATAGGCAAAATAGCACACCTGTCCTTCCATGACAGAGACGCCTGGATCCACATCAGCTGTTCCAGGGCTTGAGCTGCACACATAGAACAAATGCAATTCAACACAGTTCACAACCAAGAGACAACCTGGCACATGGCGGTCGTGATTATTCACATCACAGACTTGAGAAAATAACACTACCTGAAGGCGCGAGCGACCGGTCCAAGCCTGGAGAGCAGAGGAGAGATGGTGGGGTGTTGCTGCACCCTGGAAGCCTGAACAAAACACGCTCAGTAAAACATACATGCTAACACATCAGATCAGTTCAAAGATCTTGTAGATCGGTGCCATGTTTCTCTCGTGGAGAGCTTCAAGAAACTCGCGGGAGGGGGGAATAGGAGACCTAACCTGAGAGATTGCGGCGGCAGCGAGGGCACGGCTGGACCTGGACGCGGCGATGAGAGATCCGATGGCCATGGCTTCTCTGCTTAAGCTTTCCCAGCGGCGGCGACGGCGACGACGGCGGCGGCGGCGGCGGCAGCCTGTGAAACAGAGGAGGAAGTGTGGAGTGCGATACGTAACTCCCAGCTCTACGCATAACCATTCTCCTTCTTGGGCCTGGCCCAGTTACTGCATTGACATGGCCACATGGGCGTAATCGATCTCACTTCATTTGCCATCGAGATTATTCTCAATCAAAGAAAAAACATCCAAATGCGATGTATTGCATGTTGTTTATCTTAGTAGAGCCAGTGTAGAGGTACGTGAAGACGTGTATAAGGGACTTCTTGATGAGTCATGGGAAAGAATAAATCTGACACCATGAAAATGTGTATAGGAGACGTCTTGACTATTGTAGTCATCCGGTAGGATGTGCATAGTACACGGGTATCAGTCGAATTGGTTGAGGACTTAGATATATTCCGATCACCTACTACTATCTTAGCAACAAGTAGGATAATGATTTGTAGTTGCTCGAATCAAAGACGTAAATATGAATAAGCCGAATATTTAGTTTAGCGTATTCGTATATCGGTATATGCACTAGATTTCTTACTATCCTTAAATTTCTGATAGACCATTCGCACTTAATAACAATTTAGTTTAGCGATTCGTATATCGGTACATGCACTAGGACCTCTTACCGTCTTCAAATTTCTAATACTCCCTCCCGCTCTAAATACTTTTCGGAGGGAGTAGATCATTCTCAATCAGCAATGTAAAAAAAACGTCCCGTATGGCTGTATGGGCACAACTCATCATTTCAAGATAGACTACGCAATCCACAGTTGAACATCATAATATTCATGCCAAACTATAAAATCCAACGTAACACATAAATCCTTAGACGATATACTACGTGTTAGAGCTTGGACCAAGTACAGAATGCTATTAACTTAACAGACGACAGGCCAATCAGAAGTAAAAAACGGCAAGAGAATCGAAGTAAGAATCGCTTGGCCACACATGACAACGGTGCAAAGAAGAAATTTTCATAGGTTCATTTTCATTTCTAACAGCATTCTATGTACAAAATTCTATGGAATGTGCTGAGGATATGTACAATTTCAAGAGGGGTAGCTATGCAACCAAAATTCTTGATCCTATGGAAGCGATGTAAATAAGAGAAGAAAACTGCAAAGTCTCAACTAGTCCAGTCAACATGTCATGTGAGTTCTTGTTCCTCTATGTGATTAAACCACCAATCTGCGCTCCTATCACTTGCCGGAAAACCTCAGCAATTATCCTTTTTAGTTGCCATACTTCTTGGCAATTATGGGTCGAACATCATCCGCAACAGCAAGAGTCTCTAGGAATGGAATCAGCTGGGGTAACCCCTCGTCCAAGGGGTTCTTATACCAGCTCTCTATGGGTATACCATTATTCACTTGCAATTGGAAAACCTGTACAAAGCACGGAACAAGTATTCAGACATCATCAACTATTCTGACATTATAAGAAATGCTTAGGCAGAGCACTGAACAGAGAATGCAGCAGCGATCAGTAAATGTTGCCAAACAGAGATGTTGGTTAGTAACACTTTGTGAGACACTTAACTACTAATGCAACTGTGGCAGTACTAAGAGCGAGAAGTGTGCGTCGCAAAAAAAAAGAGCGAGAAGCCGAGAAGTGCCAAATAATTCATCGTAGCAATTTACCTGCGGAGTGTTGTCAATTATGGCAACCTTTGCAAGGTCAACTCCAATGACAGTCAGATCTTTTGTGTAACCACTTTCCGTAAAAACACACGACTCACGGAAAAAGCGCCTAGAGAATAATTTCTTCTCTGGGTCAAGCCTGTCAAGCAGCTGATCTGCATAGACACTTTGGCTGGCTGTGAATATAACAACATCAAACATCTCAGCCATCTTCTGGAGGAACATATGCAGATGTGGTCTCTTCCTCACATATACCACATGTTCTTTCATATCAAAGAACACAGGAAAGGAAAAATCAGCATCATCACAGTGCTCCATGGTTGAATGAACAAGGGTTTCTGCACAGGAAGAAGTATCAATACATTAGTCTCGACGGCAAGCAACAAGTTAACACATATAGTAATTACTAGCATGCTAGCAACATACCATCCAAATCAAGCACAAGAGTGACCTTCCTGGTCGCTTGCTCTTTAGGTACACAAGCAGCATCTGAACCCAACTCGGCATAGTCAATAAGATTAGGTACATTCTCCTCATCCACATATGGATTAAGCCACTCTAACACCTCGGAGTTACTAAAGTACTCCCCACCAGTGTTACTGTAGCACATATCTCCTGGTGATGAGCATGCTTCATTGCAAATACCGCCTTCCACAGTGATCTCATTAAGTGGGAACATTCCGCAAATGCCGCTCATGTCTATCAATGAATCAATCGATACAAATTCATCACATAATGTACTGTAGCTAGCCAGGAGACCAGTTGGAGCATCAAATAAGAAAGGGAAAGCATCGTCGGGATTATAAATGTCCAACAGACTGCAGTCCTGGTTTGAGCCCAGGACTCCTTCATGATCATTAACAGCACAATTATCTTGTGCTGCATAAATTACACCATCTGCAACATCTGCAAATGCAAAATTGTAAATTAATGCACAGGTTGAACCTTGCTCTTGAGCATAATAAATGTATTCCCCAAAAGATCACATTTGATGGATGTGTTTTTGTAAGTACAGATAAATATAGATTGGTCATGAACAAAAAAATATAACCTAGAGGATAAGCATGATTACAAACAAACTGCTGGAGGGGTTTGGGTCATTCCTTACCTTTATCAACATTGGTGACTACATTTAACTGAGATTTGCTGCCATCATTATCAGACGAGGAATCAATTTCCAAATTTGGTGAAACCACTCTTTCAGATATTAAATCCTGTAAAACAAATAGGACAACCTCACGTTGCAGGGGTTCTTCCAAATAATAGAAAACAGTAATGCTGAGTGTACAAAGAACCTAAGCATGAGATAAGCCAAATTGGAAACAATAGTGAATCTTACTGAAAGCCATCATGTAAACATACTTACAAACAAAACAAAGAGAAGTTCAAATATCAAATTAAGGCTGTCAAGCAATCATCATTACAACAAAAGCATCAATAATGCAAGTCGAGATGAAAAGACCATCCACCTAACTAATGCCCAACAGTGACCCAAGTGACAATATTACAAACTAGGGAAGCAATGGAATCCTTTGGTAATAGAAATACAAGAGCCCAAAATGAGAAGTATTGAAGCTAAATTACTAAACACAAGGATGAGTGCACAATGTTAATCACTGCAAATATGAACAAGATGATGCTGACCTTGAGCAAAGCAATAGATGTTCCTCCAAGTACAGCATCCAAGGCAGAAACTTCCATGATCCTAATATCCTGGACAGCTAGCTCACTTGTTGGCTCATGCTCTGAAAAAAGGAGACTGTCAATCCATATGAAATATACACAGGTTCACTAACCTTAAATCACCAACCATCTATGGCCACAAATAATGTATGTAAAACCAACTCATCAATGGTAAGACACATACAATACTTATTGGAGGTTTTTTATGAAATCCTCTAGCTTTGTATGACAACAAAAAATACTCCCTCCATTTCTGACACCATAATTTTTTTCCTGAAACACGTGTCACCTTGGACTTGCTAATATCAAGGTAAATTTCCCAAATATCCCTATTAAACCCTCCTCCAGGTTACACTTCATGTTCATGTATGTGATACTGTTAGATTGGTTTTGGTCAAATTTTATTGTAGCCATACCTTGGTATGCTTCACTTGGTCATAAGTGCCAAGTATTTAGAAACAAGAGTACGTCCTGAATATACAGCTAAGGATAATAGAGCTATGAACAAATAGTAGAGCTTAGAAAGCAAGACACCTATTACATGCACATGCAGTCACCTCTCTTTTTAGAGCACCTATGCAGAAACTTACCATCCTGAGGATCTTCATAAGACGAGTTCAACACAGCTGCCTGCTCTAACTCATCAACTTGAAAATGCGAGATTTTCATAGATTTCTTGGACTTGGTGTCGAACTCATTCCCAAAAGCATCCTCGTCAAACTTTCTCTTCATTCTCAGTGCTGGCATCTTGATCAGCTTTGCAGTTCACAACTGTCTGCACATCCATTACATAAGTAAGAAAATGTGACTTCCAAAAAGGGAGAGAACAGGCCCAACATATACTTATGATTTAAAGAATGTATGACATGCTAAGATGTACTACCTCCGTTCCGAAATGTAGTATGTCTTAATTTAGCTTTCCAAAACATAATTACATTTCCGAACGGATGTAATAATATTGTTCTGTATACAAAGTAAATCTTCGACCTACCCCTGCTTGGTTACTTGAAAAAAAAAAGAGGAAATATTTTAATCTATCACTATTCAGCATGGATCACCGAGTGTACTGATACTAAACAAAACCCTTAACCCACAGTGACTTTGCAAAATAAGAAAAAGGATCAGGACCATGCTTCTGTGATAACTGACACCCACACCTAATACCAAACAGACCATTTTAGGCTGCAAAGCAAGTTGGTCTGTTTACTTGAAAGTACCAATTTGGATGTTCCCAAACTAATGCAGGGGCAGCACCAGTATTCATCGTGGTGGCATCACAGATATAGACATGCAGCGCGAAGTACAAGTGGACATAGAGTGCTGTGGAAGTATGCAGTGTTTAGTGGTATTGGCAATGTAAGTTAGCTGGTTCATGGTCGTGTACAAGCAACCATGACACGGTGTCTATTTTTAAGCTAATATTGTGAATCACTCCCATACTCCTTGCTTAACCTCCTAGTCTATACAAACAGAGGAGTGCTGATAATCTGTTTGCAACAAACAGGTACAACATACAAATGTCCTACGTGTCCAACCTTTCTGAAGAAGAGTTTACAGTTCAACCATATGACATTACTTGATAATCAATGTACATCTAATGCACATTGCAGTTCTTCCCATGCCTTAATACCCCCAACGTTGCGCAACACTGCTTGAGCCAATTCTGAACTGGGTTGAACTCATGAAGGAATATATAATATAACCTACACCTTGAAAGACAGTCCCGTTGGCAAAAGTCGTACTGTCTTGGACAGTTTGCGCTCTTAATCACATGTTTCCGTAAATGCTCCTTAGCTTATGCAAAACCAGTATCCTTTTACCAGCAAAGCAGGCGAACCATTAAAATGGTTAAATACGCATATTTTGTTTCTCACATGTTCCCGTAAGTACTCCTAAGGTTACGCAAAAGCATTATCCTTTTACCAGTAAAGATGGGGAACCGTTGAAGTGTTAAATTCGTATACTTGATTTCTCACATGTTTCCGCAAGTGCTCCTTAGCTTAAGCAAAAGCAGTATCCTTTTACCGGCAAAAATGGGGACCCGTTAAAATGTTAAATTCGCATATTTTGTTTCTCACATGTTTCCACAAGTGCTCTTTAGCTTATGCAAAAGCAGTATCCTTTTACCGGTAAAGATGGGGAAGCGCTAAGTTAAATTCGCATATTTTGTTTCCCACATGTTTCAGCAAGTGCTCCTTAGCTTACACAAAAAGCAAATCAGGGGAACCACTAGTTAAATTTGCATATTTTGTTTCTCGCATGTTTCCGCAAGTGCTCCTTTGCTTACGCAAAAGCAGTATCCTTTTACCAGCAAAGCAGGGGAACCGTTAAAATGGTTGCATTTTTTTTTTCAATTGTAGAAGCAAACACACAAACCTAGATGTATAACATACTTCATCAATTACTAGTATTGTGAAGCTGCAAGCTAGAGTAAGAGATTTCAGTGTACTACAGCAAAGAAAAAAGAACTTAGAAGCTAGATCGGCAGCAAAAGCCTAAGTAGAAATAACGAACGGCATCAAATACTGCAAAAAAAAATAGCAACCACAAGGTAAGATCGAGTAAAACGAAAACAACAAGAATCCAAACCCTAAAGGGGGAAGAGTAAGCAAATTTACATGGGAGAAACTATTTCGACTACGTTATTCCTTTTGAAGGGATGTTCCAAATATCGAGCACCAAAAGAGCAGGAAAAAACTGAAATTACAACAAACAAAACCCTAAAAGTACTCGGATCACGGCAGAGCACTAGGACCACATAAGCTCTCAAGTCAACATAGAGATTTAGCTAGAAAAAATATTACACGCTATGTGCGGTTCTGACAGAAAACTAACGAAGTAGGCAAAGCAAAGCAGCAAAGTTCAACTCAGATGAAGAAGAATAGAAATCTCCAACTAGAACGAGGTTGGCAGGACAAAACAAGCACGCAGACTAGAGGGTCCAGAAGAATCAAAACCTCGTACGCTACCAATCTGATTCGCCGCCCCAGAACTCAAATTCCCCGTGTGTGTTTTCAAAAATATCCCCCCAAAACCCAAATCCTGCAGGCCAGGACAAGGGAATTCCCGAGCCATCCACACCACAATCTCGAGAAGAACCCTGATTGGGCCAATTCTGAACCGGGTCAAACTCATGAAAGTACTGCCGTTGGCTAAAGTCGTACTGTCTTGGACAGTTTGCACTCCTAATGACAGGTTTCTCTACAAATGCTCCTTAGCTTACGCAAAAACAGTATCCTTTTACCAGCAAAGCAGGGGAACCGCAAAATGGTTAAATAGGCATATTTTGTTTCTCACATGTTTCCGCAAGTGCTCCTTTGCTTACGCAAAAGCAGTGTCCTTTTACCAGCAAAGATGGGGAACCATAATTTTTGCATGTTTTGTTTCTCACATGTTTCCATAAGTGCTCCTTAGCTTACGCAAAAGCAGTGTCCTTTTACCAGCAAAGATGGGGAACCATTAAAATGTTAAATTTTCATATTTTGTTTCTCATATGTTTCCACAAGTGCTCCTTAGCTTACGCAGCAAAGATGGGGAACCGTTAAAATGTTAAATTTGCAATTTATTTCTCACATGTTTCCGCAAGTTTTCCTTAGCTTACGCAAAAGCAGTATTCTTTTTAGCGGCAAAGCAGGGGAACTGTTAAAACGGTTACATTTGCATATTTGTTTCTCACATGTTTCCACAGGTGGTCCTTAGCTTACGCAAAAGACTATTTACCAGCAAAGAAGGGGAACGGTTAAAATGGTGGAATTTGCATACTTCGTTTGTCACATGTTTCCGCAAGTGGTCCTTAGCTTACGGAAAAGCCATTTTACCAGCAAAGCAAGGGAACCATTAAAACGGTTACATTTTCATATCTTGTTTCTCACATGTTTCCGCAGGTGGTCCTTAGCTTCCGCAAAAGACTTTTTACCAGCAAAGAAGGGGAACGGTTAAAATGGTGGATTTTGCATACTTTGTTTGTCACATGTTTCCGCAAGTGGTCCTTAGCTTACGCAAAAGCCATTTTAGCAGCAAAGCAGGGGAACCGTTAAAATGGTGGAATTTGCATTTATTTTGTTTCTCACATGTTTCCGCAAGTGCTCCTTTGCTTACGTAAAAGCAGTGTCCTTTTCGCAGCAAAGCAGGGGAACCGTTAAATAATTAAATCTGCATATTTTGTTTTCTTTCCAATTGTAGACGCAAACAAACAAACAAACTTAGATGTAAAACATGTTTCATCAGCTACCTACGATTTCCATGCAAGAAAGCAACCGCAAGTTAAGTTGGTGTACAGCCAAAACAACTAGAACCTAAACCCTAATAAAGGGTAAGGGTAAGTAAATTTACGCGGAAGAAACAATTTGGACCAAGTAATTCCTATGGTTTCCATGCAAGAAAGCAAGCACAAGGTAAGACCGCGTAAAGCCAAAACAAGTAGAACCCAAACCCTGAAGGGGAAGAGCAATTGAATTTACGCGGGAGAAACTATTTCGACCAAGCTATTCCTTTTGGAAGGATGTGCCCGAAGACCGGCTAGTACCAAAAGAAGAGCTTTTGAACAGGTGAAACTTAAATTCCGACAGATAAACCCTGAAAAGTAGTCAGATCTCCGCCGTGCACTAGAACTATTTGGACCAAGTAATTCGTATGATTTCCATGCAAGAAAGCAAGCTCTAGGTAAGACCGCGTGCCGCCAAAACAAGTAGAACCCAAACCCTAATAAAGGGGAAGAGCAAGTGAATTTACGCGGGAGAAACTATTTCGATGAAGCTATTCCTTTTGAAAGGATGTGTGCCCGATAATCAGCTAGTACCAAAAGAAGAGCTTTTGAACAGTTGAAACCGAAATTCCGACATACAAACCCTAGAAAGTAGCCAGATCTCCGCCGTGCGCTAGAACCACATAAGCTCCTGCCAAGTCAAGATAGAGATTTAGCTAGAAACTAGACGCTACCTGCGGTTCCGACAGAGGACTAACGAAGTAGGCGTAGCGAAGCAGCGAAGTTGATGAGCCCCGACGAAGAAAAATAGAATTTCCCCAGCTAGTACGAGGATGGGGGGAGAGAGAACAAGCATCGCGACCTCGCGCGGCCTAGCGGGTCCGGAAGAAGAATATGAAACCTCTTATATGCTCCCCACCCCCAATCTTGATCCGCTGCGCAAGAACGTAAAATTCTCCGTGTGTGTGTTTTTTTTTCTTTCCCGAAAAACCCAAACCCCGGGGCGAAGACTAGGGAATTCCGGCGCCATCCGCAGCAAGATTTGGAGGAGAACCCCTAGCAGACCAGACGCGAAGGAATTCTACCGAATCGAGCCGCCATCTGTAGCCTAGGAAGAGGCAGAACAAATCCGGGCAGGGAATTCCGCAGAGGGGGCTGGAAGCTTACCGAGACGGTGCTGGCGCGGGCCGACGGCGTGGCTCTCCCTCTCTCCGTCGACCTCTCCCGGAGGCGGGACGGAGGGAGGAGAGAGGAGGGGGACGGGGAGAAGCAGAGGGAGACGAGCACCGGAATCACAAGAGAGAGGGGAGGGGGGGAGGAAGGGGAGAATTATGAGGGCTCGGTCTCGAATTTGGTAGCGAGCCTCCTCTCCACTCGTCTGGGGCGGGATCACTGACCGGTGGACCGGACAGGGGCTCCGGGCCCAGATGTCATCGGGGCAGCTGCTGCTGTGGGTGGCCGTGTCGGGGTTTCCGAATTGATCGTGCCACACTTTGCTACCGCGGGAGATTTTCGGGTCCGAGCCGCTGTACGTGGGACCGGGGCGAGGGCGGGTCCGGGTGTCAGTGAGTGGGTACGGTGTGTGTGGTGGGATTGCGGCGGTCGGAGAGAGTATGTAGGGCGACATGTCATAGGGCGAGGGGTTGCGTGTCGGGGTTGGTGAGAAGAGGAGAAGGGTCAAAGCCTGCAGGGGACGTGGACGGATGGGATGGAGGGTGTGGCTGCAGCGGCGTGATCTGAGCCGTTGGTGTCCAGGTGACTGCGGTCTGACTCACCGTTCCTCTCAACCATCACGTCACCGGTCTGCTGGCCCAACACTGCACTCGCTCGCACCGCCATTTCGAATGTTTTTCGCCCTGCCGTGACAAACGCCCGCCCGGAAGAAAACGTATGGAAAACGCTTCGTTCCCGTCGGAGGCTCCGTAGCGTCGCAGCCTCCGGGCCCTGGAAGCGACACGCGTCCACCTGCGTGGAGGAAAAACGAACGTCCATCCACGTGGGGTCTACCACAACGTTATCCCGTCGCTGTGCCCCCCATCGTCCTCCTCCGCTCAATCGCTCCCTACCAAAAGCAGCAAGAGTCTGGTGGCATGGTAGGTACCTGGATGCGGCAGATGTAGTACTCGTCGCCGAAGAGAGCCTTGAGCCCGCCGACGGCCCCCTCGCCGACTACGCGGGGTGAACGGGACGCCGAGCGCCACCGCCGCCCTCACCCCGTCCGGCCGGAGCATGCACAGGTGCCACGCCATGATGGCGCCCCGCCGTGCGCCACCACGAACACCTCGCTTCTCTCCGAGCGAGTCGACGAGCGCGACGAGGTCGCCCACGATGTGCGCGCCGTGTACCGCTGCTCTGCGCCGGTGGGGGCGTCGGAGCCGCCTTAGCCGCGCATGTCGGGCGCCACGGCGCGGTAGTCGGCTGCGGCGAGGGTCAGCATCTGGTGCCGCCACGTGTACCACAACTCCGGGAAGCCGTGGAGGAGCAGGACCGTGGGCGCGCCGAGGCCCGGCCGGCCTCGGCAACGTGGAGGTGGACGCCGGTGTGGAGCTCCACGGTGCGGTGCGTGATGGTGACGCTGGATTCGTCGGAGGCCATGGGTGGGGATGGAGCGGGCCGAGGAGAGGACGGGGGCAGTAGGGCGGAGAGCAGAACGTGTCGCGAGCTCGTGGAGGCAGGTCCCGATCATGGACGCGTGCGGCTGGTGTCGATTTCGTTCTTCCCCGACGAATAATGGCGCCTCGCTGTGCCCCCGACACCCTCCTCCACACGGAGACTACCGGCGCCGCCGTTCTCCTCGAATTCCTCGCCTCGGGCATGGACATGCGCGGCCGCCGTCGTAGTGCCGATCGGGTCGAGGCAGAGATGCAGCGGCGCCATCCCGACAACGCGCACCCATGCGAGACAGCCGCATCTCTTTTTGTGACTCGTGCTTCCTAAGTTTTATTTTGGGCTGCATTACTACACTTTTTTAGCTTCATTACTATGAAATTTGGGCTGCATTGCAGCAAGACAATTTCGTTTCTCGGCGAGGTCGGGGAGGTGCCGCAAATGTTCAACGGCGGTGCTGTAAATGTTCCGTGGCTCGCTTCTTTACTACATTATTTGTGCTTCAATGTCTCCGACGAGGTCTCCGGCGAGGTCGGGGAGGTGCTGCAAATGTTCAACAGTGGTGTTGTAAATGTTTTGTGGCTCTGCTTCTTTACTGCATTATTTGTGCTTCAATGTCTCCGGCGATACTCCGGCGAGGGCTCCGGCGAGTCTCCGGTGAGGTTGGGGAGGTGCTGCAAATGTTCAATGGCAGTGTTGTAAATGTTTCGTGGCTCTGCTTCTTTACTACATTATTTGTGCTTCAATGTCTTCGGCGAGGTCTCCGGCGAAGTCTCCAGCGAGCTCCTCGTGTCTTTTTCTTTTTTTAGGCGAATCGTTTTGTGCTTCAATGAAGCAAAAGCGGGATATTTTTTGCTGCGACGAAGCATCGTCAGGATTTTGGCTAAAAGTGGACAGGAGGCTGGAATTTTTTAGGCGAATCGTTTTTGTGCTTCAATGAAGCAAAAGCGGGATATTTTTTGCTGCGACGAAGCATCATCAGGATTTTGGCTGAAAGTGGACACGTGTCGATCAGGGAAGCAGGAGGCTGGAAGGAGTTTATCCTCCGGAGGATTCTCAGCAGTGTCCGGAGGATCAGGGAAAACGCTTCGTTCCTGTCGGAGGCTCCGTAGCGTCGCAGCCTCCGGGCCCCGGAAGCGACACGCGTCCACCTGCGTGGAGGAAAAACGAACGTCCATCCACGTGGGGTCTACCACAACGTTATCCCGTCGCTGTGCCCCCCATCGTCCTCCTCCGCTCAATCGCTCCCTACCAAAAGCAGCAAGAGTCTGGTGGCATGGTAGGTACCTGGATGCGGCAGATGTAGTACTCGTCGCCGAAGAGAGCCTTGAGCCCGTCGACGGGCCTCCTCGCCGGACTACGCGGGGTGAACGGGACGCTGAGCGCCACCAGCGCCCTCACCCTGTCCGGCCGGAGCATGCACAGGTGCCACGCCATGATGGCGCCCCAGTCGTGCGCCACCACGAACACCTGCTTCTCTCCGAGCGAGTCGACGAGCGCGACGAGGTCGCCCACGATGTGCAGCGCCGTGTACTGCTCTGCGCCGGTGGGGGCGTCGGAGCCGCCTTAGCCGCGCATGTCGGGCGCCACGGCGCGGTAGTCGGCTGCGGCGAGGGTCAGCATCTGGTGCCGCCACGTGTACCACAACTCCGGGAAGCCGTGGAGGAGCAGGACCGTGGGCGCGCCGGAGGCCTGGCCGGCCTCGGCAACGTGGAGGTGGACGCCGGTGTGGAGCTCCACGGTGCGGTGCGTGATGGTGGCGCTGGATTCGTCGGAGGCCATGGGTGGGGATGGAGCGGGCCGAGGAGAGGACGGGGGCAGTAGGCAGGAGCAGAACGTGTCGCAGAGCTCGTGGAGGCAGGTCCTGATCATGGACGGTGCAGTTGTGTCGATTTCGTTCTTCCCCCGACGAATAATGGCGCCTCAGTGTGCCCTGACACCCTCCTCCACACGGAGACTACCGGCGCCGCCGTTCTCCTCGAATTCCTCGTCCTCGGGCATGGACATGCGCGGCCGTCGTCGTAGTGCCGACTGGTCGAGGCAGAGATGCAGCGGCGCCATCCTGACAACGGCACCCAAGCAGACAGCTGCATCTCTTTTTGTGACTGTGCTTCCTAAGTTTTATTTTGGGCTGCATTACTACACTTTTTTAGCTTCATTACTATGAAATTTGGGCTGCATTGCAGCAAGACAATTTCGTTTCTCGGCGAGGTCGGGGGAGGTGCTGCAAATGTTCAACGGCGGTGCTGTAAATGTTCTGTGGCTCTGCTTCTTTACTACATTATTTGTGCTTCAATGTCTCCGACGAGGTCTCCGGCGAGGTCGGGGAGGTGCTGCAAATGTTCAACAGTGGTGTTGTAAATGTTTTGTGGCTCTGCTTCTTTACTGCATTATTTGTGCTTCAATGTCTCCGGCGATACTCCGGCGAGGGCTCCGGCGAGTCTCCAGTGAGGTTGGGGAGGTGCTGCAAATGTTCAATGGTAGTGTTGTAAATGTTTCGTGGCTCTGCTTCTTTACTACATTATTTGTGCTTCAATGTATTCGGCGAGGTCTCCGGCGAAGTCTCCAGCGAGCTCCTCGTGTCTTTTTCTTTTTTTAGGCGAATCGTTTTGTGCTTCAATGAAGCAAAAGCGGGATATTTTTTGCTGCGACGAAGCATCGTCAGGATTTTGGCTAAAAGTGGACAGGAGGCTGGAATTTTTTAGGCGAATCGTTTTTGTGCTTCAATGAAGTAAAAGCGGGATATTTTTTGCTGCGACGAAGCATTATCAGGATTTTGGCTGAAAGTGGACACGTGTCGATCAGGGAAGCAGGAGGCTGGAAGGAGTTTATCCTCCGGAGGATTCTCAGCAGTGTCCAAAACGTATACAGCACCTCGGCTACGGGAGCGTTAGACCTATTTTTTCGCCCAGTTTAATTTTTTCAAACTTTATTTTTTATTGGCAAAGGCGTTTTTCTAGTCCGTTGTTTCCAGACCGAATCCAACCCACCGGCGGGCTGAGCTGAAAACAGCGTGGGTCAGCGTTGTCCATGAGATAGCTCCAAAAAAAAAAAACTAATTTCACCCCTTCTCTTCGCAACCCCACTAGAGCGTCGCCACCTCCACTGTTCCCACCATCGGAGGAGGCAAGGCCGCCAAGCAAACACACCTCCCCTTCTGCCCCATCTCGCCGACCATCGCCCACAGATCCGTCGTCTGAGGCATCTGCCAACGGCTCCTAGTTTCGCCCAAGCCGTCCTACCAGCGAGGTGTTCGGCGCTTTGCCTGCATGGATTCATATGGCGAGGAGATGGCCGCCAGTTTACTCGAGGAAAAGGCCAAGGATTCTACAGCAACGATGAGCATATGGAGATCCACACTGCTTTCATGCCCAGATTTGAACCCTCGGCGTGGAGGTTCCAGAATGGGGTGGCACAAAGAACCGAGGCAAGGGCTCGAGGGGTACGGCATGTTGTACGCCGACTACTTCGTCGACGATACAATGCATTCGGTGCCATTTCAGGATGAATCGAAAGTTGTTTTCGTGTATTGGATAGCCATCCGGAAGTACGAAACCTGCTTCGTCTGCAAGAAATATCATATTGGCACAGTTGGTTTTTTCTCGATTTAGAAGTGCACTGCTCCTTTGAGGATGCTTTGCCTATGGAGCTCATGCTTGTACAAAAGATGACTACATGCGTATGTCTAATTCCATGGCCATGGAGTGCATGCATCGGTTTTGATGCGCAGTAGTGGCATTGTTTGGGAAACTATACTTGCAATCTCCCACTGCAGAATACACTGCCCGGATCATGGCACAAAATGTAGCAAGAAGATTCCCTGGGATGCTTGGACGTATCGATTGCATGCATTGGCACTAGAAGAACTGTAAATTTTCTTGGCAAGAAATTGATGCATGTAAAATGCATACATAAATTGTGCACTTTATTGCCACATATTACTACATATTTGCATCTTATATAATGTTATTTTCATGTTTTATGATGTTTTTGGGGATTTTCTAAACAATCCCCTCTCCTCCGGTTCTAATTCTGTTTGACATAAAGCGTCTCTGTTTAAGTGTTTTTTACTTTCCAGAAGCTACTGGACTCGAAAAAGGGCAAGGTCAGGGGCCACGCATCGGAATTTTCGAGACGAACAAAATGAGCTAAAGTGGGTCACTAGGAGGCCAAGGAGATGGAAACTAGGGTAGGTGGCGCGCCCTCCCCTCCGGGCACGCCACATGTGCTCTTTTGCACGTCGTCCATCCAATTCACCTCAATCTCGCACCCACCGACTTGTTTTGACCTCAAAACCACTATATATACGACCCCCCAAGGTTTCGTCAAGCCTACTGATACGTCCAAAACGTATCTACTTTCCCGAACACTTTTGCTGTTGTTTTCCCTCTAATTTGTGTGTTTTGAATACAACTAACACGGACTAACGTTGTTTTCAGCAGAATTGCTCCGGTGTCTCGTTTTTGTGCAGAAATCCAACTTCCAGGAAAAATCCCGGAAAATATCGCAAAACTCATATTTCACCCAAAGACTCACGGAGCTAGAAGACGAGATGGGGGCCAAGAGGCGCCCACACCTGCCCTTGGCGTGGGCCAGGCCAAGGGGTGGTCTGGCCGCCTCGGCCACCCTCTCGACCTCTCCTCCCGACTATGTTAAGCCTCTGGCCCTAAAAACCAAGGGAGGGTCGACGTTTTTCCAGAAAGAGTTTTGCTCCTCCACCGCCACCAGAAGCCCCAATCCGGGAACCAAAAACTCCGTTCTGGCACCCTGCCGGGACGGGGAATTGGGGGAGATCATCGCCATCATCATCACCGACGCCTCTCCATCAACCATCCATGATTCCCCCATCCATGTGTGAGTAATCCCCCGCTGTAGGTTGTAGGGTATGGTAGGGATTGGATGAGATTGTTCATGTAATAAGTATAAGATTGTTATGAGCATAGTGCCTAGTATATGTTGTTAGTAGTTTTGACATTGTTGCAACTTGTTATGCTTAATGATTGTCACTTTGGGCATGAGTGCCATGACCTCAGATCTGAACATGTTACTGATTCATGAGGATAATTATTGTTTTTGATCATACATGCAAGTTGTATACACATATCGTTGTCCGGAACCCGAGGCCCCAAAGTGACAATAGTTGGGATAACCGGAGGGGATGGCTATCATGTGAGGATCACGTGTGTTCACGGAGTGTTAATGCTTTCACTAGTAACAATTGGGGCTTCTATAACGATTTTAGTTCGTCGGCGTAAGTGCAAAATTCGTCATAGAGGCCTCATCCTAACGGTTTGCAGGACCGTGGCGGATCTCGCGTCACAGATGACCAGACTGACGGTTAGGAAAGTGTGTCACAGATCCATGACGAGTAGGTCCAAGCCCAAAGCCCAGTCGTCCCGGACCGTTGTGATGGACTTACACCTTGTCGGGCGGTCCCCTGTACCCGACCGATGTGTTAGGCCAATGGTTGGGCCATTATAACGGTCGGGTGATATTGTTTTGTCGCCTAGCATATTCTCAGCGATACGGTGGCTTGCCCCGCAGAGGACACGTGGCAGCATCTGCTCTGAAATAAACTAACATCGTTGCGATAAATGTGCCACTAGATTCATGACACGTGGCAGCATACAGCAGGTGGGCCCGATAGGACATGGGCCTTGAGGCCCGTTAGGCGATGGGCCTTGAGGCCGGCTAGGCGATGAGCATTCAGGCCCGTTAGGCTATGGGCCTTCAGGCCCGTTAGGCAATGGGCTTTAGGCCCATTAGTCTATGGGCCTTGGGGGTCGTTAGGTGATGGGCCTTGAGGCCCATTTTTCTATGGGTCTTGAGGCCCATTGGTTGATGGCCTTTGGAGGCCCGTTAGTTGGTGGGCCTTACGTCCCGTTAGTCGGTCGGTCTTGAACCCGTTAGCTTATGGGCCTTGGGCCGTTATTTGATGGAACTTCAGGCCCGTTAATTTTTGAGCCTTTAGGCCCTATAATTGGTGGGTCTTGAATCCCTCTGATCGTGGGCCTTGAGCCCGTTAGTTGATGGTCGACTCGTTTAAAATTGCCTCTTATGCAACCCATTAAAATTCAATTTCTTAATTTTCGTATAACCAATATGCCCACAAGAGCATGCTAAAATTGAAAACGCTACATTATTATATTCAGGAATATAATTTACATACTAAGATAATTATGGTTATGCAATAACATCAGATCAGAATTCAGCGTGCACAGTAGCACCAAGATATCTCTTCAACATGACCAGAACAGCTCCAGCAGCATCAAAAAACATCTCCAGCATTGAGCATACCACGACATGTGTGAACCACATTATCAGGGTTATGCAGTCTACCTTTACTTAAGCATGAGAAACCTTTCAATCTTTGCCAACATCGCAGCCTGCTTTTCTAATATTTTCTTTGCCTTGGTTGTCAGCTGATTAATTTGATCCCTCTGGATCTTGGCAACATTGGACAGCTCTGCACTTACCAACTTCTCCTTCTCCAGTTCTACAGCAAGCTTGCTCATTCTGGATCGAGAGGAGTGATGTGTGACCCCTACATTATGAAGAAATGTAGGCTGGGACGTTTTCCTCGAGAGGACCTCGTAAACAACCTGGGCCTCAGTCCTACGTTGTCCGTCTGTTGTAGGTACACACAGCTCATATTCCATCTCAGCCTTATTTTACAATGAAGAATCATGGTTAGGAGATGCAACAAGATATAAAGATATAAGATAAACGTTACTGACAACTCTTTGAAAGATGACTTACAATTGCATCCTTTGTCGGGGTAGAGAAGCCGTTATGTCGGCTCAAGCGGCACTCTTTGAAATATCAAGAAGACTAAGTTCTTTGTTGTTGTATTTGTCCTTCTGGAAACATAACATAAATAGGTGATCAGCTTAAAGGTTTCAGGTGTACATAAAATCTACAGTTTCCGCTAGCGACCAGGTGCACTATAGTTACCATAGATGGAATTCAATTCAACTGAACGTTGCTCTGTAAATGACATTATTGTGAAATAAATAAAATGCAATCCATCCTAAAAAAACAGGGAACATCATCTAGCACGTGTGTTGAGCGCAATAACAAACTTATATAACCAACAAACTTGAAATACTCATCACAGACCGGACCATCCGGTCCAAACCGGACCGGTCGCCGGGCCGTGATCGGGGCAGATCGGAGACATACAGAACATGTCCCTGGTTGTCACCGGAGCAGGAGCCGGTCCACAGGCCGGCATGGCCGGGCGAAACATGAAAACATGTTTTACAAAAACCATCATAACTTTGGCGTCCGGACTCCAATTTCGCTGATCTTGGGCTTGTTGGAATCAGAACAACAAGCCCTACAACTTTATTCATAGAAACATCATTGTCCACCCATAGATCAAAAACCATAATATGAATGTTTTGACCTATCTATAAAAGAGACACCGGTAAAACTTCTAAACTCGAAAACGCAAAAGAGGATGCATATGGATTCCATTTTCGATGAACTTGGGCTTGTTGTAAAGCTAGCAACAAGCTCAAGAACCTCACACAGAGAAACACCAACAAGCAATAGGGATATGCAAAGTATGCAAAGGATTGAGCTCCCTAAGACGATGTGATCAAGTTACCCAACCGAAAGCCCCTCTTGATAGTGCGGCTATCTATCCTATAACCCGGTCTCCCAACAACCACCTTGAGACCGGTAAAAGGAAAACCTAGCAAGGTCATACCTTTGCCTTGCGCATCCCGCTTGATCTTGATGAAAACTCTTCAATCTCCACTCAAGTCGGAATGCCTCACTTGATCATTGTTGCTTCATGAAGACTCACAAATGCTCCCCCATACATCATGATGGGAAAGCTCCATTGATGCACATCTTCACATGTTCATTATCACCAAATGGATGGAAAGCTTCAAGCATATGATCCTCTTGAGATGCTCAACTTGAACTTGCCCAACTCAACCTTGATGACGATCACCACTTGATGTCATCCTCTCATGGGCTATATGAGATCTCACTTTTGATGCATGCCCATGGAAAGATACCTAACAAACATAGACAACACAAGGGCACATATATTATGGGTTAGTTCATGAAGCATAATTGACAAGGCTTACCATACCACATGACTTCACGTGGCACATTCTTCATGCTTCATGTGTTGACGAAACTTGAATCTATTCTTCGTTCTTTGTATTGGTCAACCTTGTATCTTCTCATGCTCTATCATACTATCTTGAGGTGTATAAAGAACTATTCATTTTTTTGCATGCTCTAAATCTTAGTCAACCATGGCTCAACTCATGAACCTATCATGACACCGACTTAGAGCCATATCTTGAGTTCTTCACTTGGAATCAAGCACTCAAGATCTTGATCATTCATTGCTTCACACATAAGCTAGAGCATGGCTCATATTGAGTTCCACATAAGAACTATGTCTTCATTTCTTCTTCTTGATCATATCACATATATGTCTTCAAATCGATGATCTTGATGCCAGTACTCAAGGTATATCTTTATCTTCACGGCATCCATACTTGAATCCAACATATGGACTACAAGTAGTACCTATGGAATATTCCTTCATATAAACTCAATGAAAACATTAGTCCATAGGGGTTGTCATTAATTACCAAAACCACACATAGGGGCAATATACCCTTACAGGAGGAAAGAATTCGGGCAGATGTTTGATACGTCTCAAACGTATCTATAATTTCTTATGTTCCATGCTACTTTTATGATGATACTCACATGTTTTATACACACTTTATGTCATTATTATGCATTTTCCGGCACTAACCTATTGACGAGATGCCGAAGAGCCGCTTGCCGTTTTCTCGCTGTTTTTGGTTTCGTAAATCCTACAAAGGAAATATTCTCGGAATTGGACGAAATCAACGCCCAGGGTCTTATTTTTCCACGGAGCTTCCAGAAGACTGAAGGGGATACGAAGTGGGGCCACGAGGGGCCGTAACCACAAGGCGGCGCGGCCAGCATGGGGCCCGCACCGCCCTATGGTCTGACCCCCTCGTCAGCCCTCCGACTCGACCCTTCCGCCTACTTATAGCCTTCGTCGCGAAAACCCCTGTACCGAGAAACACGATACGGAAAACCTTCCAGAGACGCCGCCGCCGCCAATCCCATCTCGGGGGATTCAGAGAGATCGCCTCCGCACCCCGCCGGAGAGGGGAATCATCTCCCGGAGGACTCTTCATCACCATGATCGCCTCCGGATTGATGTGTGAGTAGTTCACCCCTGGACTATGGGTCCATAGCAGTAGCTAGATGGTTGTCTTCTCCTCATTGTGCTATCATGTTAGATCTTGTGAGCTGCCTATCATGGTCAAGATCATCTATTTGTAATGCTACATGTTGTGTTTGTTCGGATCCGATGAATATGGAATACTATGTCAAGTTGATTATCAATCTATCATATATGTGTTGTTTATGTTCTTGCATGCTTGATGTCTACGCACGCTTCTATTCCTGTAGACAGTGTTGGGCCTCCAAGAGCAGAGGTTTGTAGAACAACAACAAGTTTCCCTTAAGTGAATCACCCAAGGTTTATCGAACTCAGGGAGGAAGAGGTCAAAGATATCCCTCTCAAGCAACCCTGCAATTACGATACAAGAAGTCTCTTGTGTCCCCAACACACCCAATACACTTGTCAGATGTATAGGTGCACTAGTTCGGCGAAGAGATAGTGAAATGCAAGTAATATGGATGTATATGAGTGGTAATAACAACCTGAATAAAATATGGCAGCAAGTAAACATGCAACAGAACAGTAAGTAAACGGAGATTCGATGTTCGGAAATAAGGCCTAGGGATCATACTTTCACTAGTGGACACTCTCAACATTGATCACATAACTGAATAAACAAATACTACTTTCTCTACACTCTCTTGTTGGATAACAAACACCATTCATTGTGTAGGGCTACAAGAGCACCTCAATGCCGGAGTTAACAAGCTCCACAACATTCGATGTTCATATTTAAATAACCTTAGAGTGCATGATAGACCAACGCAATTATACCGAGTACTAACATAGCATGCACACTCGTCAACATCAACTATGAAAGGGGGAATAGATCACATCAATACTATCATAGTAATAGTTAACTCCATAATCTACAAGAGATCACAATCATAACCTATACCAAGTACTTCATGATGCACACACTGGCAACATTACATCATGGAGGAGGAATACACTACTTTAATAACATCACTAGAGTAGCACATAGATGATATTCAACTAGATCACAAAGCTCACGATCACATAAAGATCACATGGGAGAGAGAGATGAACCACATAGGTACGGTACAGCCCTTAGCCTCGGGGGAGAACTACTCCCTCCTCATCATGGAAGACAGCGATGGCGGTGAAGATGGCGGTGATGTCGATGGAGATGACTCCGGGGGCAATTCCCCGTCCCGGCAGGGTGCCGGAACAGAGACTTCTGTCCCCCGAATTGGAGTTTCATGATGGCGGTGGCTCTGGAAGGTTTTCTGGTGTTTCGTCAATCCATGTCGAAGATTTAGGTCACGAGGCATCTTATAGGCGAAGAGGCGGAGTCGGAGGGGGTCAGGGGCAGCTAGACAACAGGGGGGCGCCCCCCTTGGGCCGCGCCGCCACCTTGTGTGGTGGCCCTGGCCTCTCCTCTGGCCCCTCTCCGGTGTTCTGGAAGCTTCGTGGAATTATAAGATATTGGGCGTTGATTTCGTCCGATTCCGAGAATATTTCCTTTCTAGGATTTCTGAAACCAAAAACAGCAGAACAACAGAATCGGCACTTCGGCATCTCGTTAATAGGTTAGTTCCGGAAAATGCATAAAATCATCATAAAGTGTGTATAAAACATGTGAGTATCATCATAAAAGTAGCATGTAACATAAGAAATTATAGATACGTTTGAGACGTATCAATGCTCTCCGTTGCTAGTAGAGGCTCTGGCCAAGTTGATACTTGTGACTCCAAGAGGGAGTATTTATGCTCGATAGTGGGTTCATGCCTCCATTGAATCTGGGATAGTGACAGAAAGTTCTAAGGTTGTGGATGTGCTTTTGCCACTAGGGATAAAACATCAATGCTTTATTTAAGGATATTTGTGTTGATTACATTACGCACCATACTTAATGCAATAGTCTGTTGTTTGCAACTTAATACCGGAAGGGTGCGGATGCTAACTCTGAAGGTGGACTTTTTAGGCATAGATGCATGCTTGGATAGCGGTCTACGTACTTTGTCGTAATGCCCTGATTAAATCTCATAGTAGTCATCGTGATATGTATGTGCATTGTTATGCCCTCTCTATTTGTCAATTGCCCAACTGTAATTTGTTCACCCAACATGCCATTTATCTTATTGGAGAGACACCACTAGTGAATTGTGGACCCCGGTCCATTCTTTTACATCTGAAATACAATCTATTGCAAACTATGTTCTTTACTGTTCTTCGCAAACAAACATCATCTTCCACATTATACATTTAATCCTTTGTTTACAGCAAGCCGGTGAGATTGACAACCTCACTGTTACGTTGGGGCAAAGTACTTTGATTGTGTTGTGCAGGTTCCACGTTGGCGCCGGAATCCCTGGTGTTGCGCCGCACTACACTCCATCGCCAACGACCTTCACGTGTTCCTTGACTCCTACTGGTTCGATAACCTTGGTTTCTTACTGAGGGAAAACTTGCTGCCGTACGCATCACACCTTCCTCTTGGGGTTCCCAACGGACGTGTGCTTCACGCGTATCAAGCTCTTTTTCACGGCGCCCGTTGCCGGGGAGATCAAGACACGCTGCAAGGGGAGTCTCCCACATCCAATCTCTTTACTTTGTTTTTGTCTTGCTTTACTTTATTTTATTTACTGCTTTGTTTGCTTTCTCTATATCAAAAATACAAAAAAATTAGTTGCTAGCTTTACTTTATTTACTGTCTTGATCTCTATATTAAAATCACAAAAAAAATAGTTACTTGCATTTACTTTACTTTATTTAGTTTGCTTTATTTACTACTGCTAAAATGGGTACTCCTGAGAATACTAAGTTGTGTGACTTCACTAGCACAAATAATAATGATTTCCTATGCACACCTATTGCTCCACCTGCTACTACAGCAGAATTTTATGAAATTAAACCTGCTTTACTAAATCTTGTTATGAGAGAGCAATTTTCTGGTGTTAGTTCTGATGATGCTGCTGCCCATCTTAATAATTTCGTTGAACTTTGTGAAATGCAAAAGTATAAGGATGTAGATGGTGACATTATAAAATTGAAATTGTTTCCTTTCTCCTTAAGAGGAAGAGCTAAAGATTGGTTGATATCTTTGCCTAAGAATAGTATTGATTCATGGACTAAATGTAAGGATGCTTTCATTGGTAGATATTATCCTCCTGCTAAAATTATATCTTTGAGAAGTAGCATAATGAATTTTAAGCAATTAGATAATGAGAATGTTGCCCAAGCATGGGAAAGAATGAAATCTTTGGTAAAGAATTGCCCTACCCATGGACTGACTACTTGGATGATCATCCAAACCTTTTATGCAGGATTGAATTTTTCTTCGCGGAACCTATTGGATTCAGCTGCTGGAGGTACCTTTATGTCCATCACCTTAGGCGCGGCAACATGGGAAAGAATGTTCCTTTAGCTTCATTGGTTGCTCAAGAAGAGCATGTTGATGTGAACTTCATTAAAAATGATAATTTCAACAACAATGTTTATAGCAATAATTCTGGTAACAACTATAGGCCATATCCTTCTAATAATGGTAATGGTTATGGTAATTCTTACAACAATAATAGGAGTGTACCCCCTGGTCTTGAAGCCATGCTTAAAGAATTTATTACTACACAAACTGCTTTTAACAAATCTGTTGAGGAAAAGCTTGGTAAAATTGATATTCTTGCTTCTAAGGTTGATAGTCTTGCTGCTGATATTGATCTTTTAAAACTGAAAGCTATGCCTAATGAAACTAAAGATATTAAGTCATTTGCTACAGCAAATGCCATCCAAGTTCGAATTAATGAGAATATTAGATTGATGGCTGAATTGCATGCTAGATGGGAAAGAGAAGAAAAACTAGCTGAAGAGAATAATGTAGCTAAAGTTTGGACTATTACCACCACTAGTAATGATAATGCTTCACATGTTGCTACACCTCCTACTATCAATGGTAAAATAATTGGTGTTGGTAATGTTTCTACTCCTAGTGCAAAGCGTGCAAAATTGCCTGAAACTGCTAAAACTCGTCGAAATTGTTTGTGATAAAACTGCTGAAATTTTTCAAAATATTGGGGACAATGATCCCATTGCTGTAGATCATAATGGTTTAGATTCTAATGATTGTCATATCTCTGAAGTTATTAAGTTCTTACAAAAACTTGCTAAAAGTCCTAATGCTAGTGCTATAAATTTGGCCTTTACAAAACATATTACAAATGCTCTCATAAAAGCTAGAGAAGAGAAACTAAAACTTGAAACTTCTATTCCTAGGAAGTTAGAAGATGGTTGGGAGCCCATCATTAAGATGAAGGTCAATGATTTTGATTGTAATGCTTTATGTTATCTTGGTGCAAGTATTTCTGTTATGCCTAAGAAAATCTATGATATGCTTGACTTGCCACCATTGAAAAACTGTTATTTGGATGTTAATCTTGCTGATTATTCTATAAAGAAACCTTTGGGGAGGATTGATAATGTTCGCATTACGGTTAACAATAACCTTGTCCCCGTTGATTTTGTTGTCTTGGATATTGAATGCAATGCATCTTGTCCCATTATTTTGGGAAGACCTTTTCTTCGAACTGTTGGTGCTATTATTGATATGAAGGAAGGGAATATTAAGTATCAATTTCCTCTCAAGAAAGGTATGGCACACTTCCCTAGAAAGAGAATGAAGTTACCTTATAATTCTATTATTAGAACAAATTATGATGTTGATGCTTCATCTCTTGATGTTACTTGATACACACTTTCTGCGCCTAGCTGAAAGGCGTTAAAGAAAAGCGCTTATGGGAGACAACCCATTATTTTACTTCTGCATTTTTGTTTTATATTTGAGTCTTGGAAGTTGTTACTACTGTAGCAACCTCTCCTTATCTTTATTTTATTGCATTGTTGTTCCTAGTAAAGTCTTTGATAGTAGGGTTGATACTAGATTTGGATTACTGCGCAGAAACAGATTTCTTACTGTCACGAAATTGAGCAGCCCCGTCTGTAGGTAACCCAGAAAAATCTGCCAATTTACGTGTGTGATCCTCAGATATGTACGCAACTTTCATTCAATTTGAGCTTTTTCATCTGAACAAGTTAAGTGCCCCAGAAAAATTCGTCTTTACGGACTGTTCTGTTTTGATAGATTCTGCCTTTTATTTCGCATTGCCTGTTTTGCTATGTTTGATGGATTTCTTTGTTCCATTAACTTTCAGTAGCTTTGTGCAATGTCCAGAAGTGTTAAGAATGATTATGTCACCTCTTGAATATGTGAATTCTTGATTATGCACTAACCCTCTAATGAGTTTGTTTTGAGTTTGGTGTGGAGGAAGTTTTCAAGGGTCAAGAGAGGAGGATGATACAATATGATCAAGAAGAGTGAAAAGTCTAAGCTTGGGGATGCCTGACGTGGGCATTACCCTTCGGGTAACTGATACGTCTCCGACGTATCGATAATTTCTTATGTTCCATGCCACATTATTGATGATATCTACATGTTTTATGCACACTTTATGTCATATTTATGCGTTTTTCGGAACTAACCTATTGACGAGATGCCGAAGGGCCAGTTGCTGTTTTCTCGCTGTTTTTGGTTTCGAAATCCTAGTAAGGAAATATTCTCGAAATCGGACGAAATCAACGCCCAGCATCTTAGGATTGCATGAA
>NC_061513.1:146376055-146421735 GCF_022539505.1 Lolium rigidum
CCTTGATCATACTATTACAAAGCATATGAAATGAATGAAGTGACTCAAGGCAATGATCTATAGTTGCTAACAAATAGATAACATATAGCAAAACTTTTCATGAATAAATACCTTCAAGACTAGTATCAAAAGTCTTGCATAAGAGTTAACTCATAAAGCAATAAGTTCAAAGTAAAGGCATCGAAGCAACACAAAGGAGGATATAAGTTTCAGCGGTTGCTTTCAACTTGTAACATACATATCTCATGGATAATTGTCAACACAAAGTAATATGATGAATGCAAATAAGCAAGTATGTAAGAAACAATGCACAGTTGACACAAGTGTTTGCTTCTAAGATGGAAGGAAGTAGGTAAACTGACTCAACATAAAGTAAAAGAATGGCCCTTCAAAGAGGAAAGCATTGATTGCTATATTTGTGCTAGAGCTTTGGTTTTGAAAACATATAGAGAGCATAAAAGTAAAGTTTTGAGAGGTGTTTATTGTTGTCAACGAATGGTAGTGGGCACTCTAACCCCCTTGCTAGACAAACCTTCAAGAGCGGCTCCCATGGATTATTTTTATTTTTGGGTGGCACTCCTTCCAACCTTTCTTTCACAAACCATGGCTAACCGAATCCTCGGGTGCCTGCCAACAATCTCATACCATGAAGGAGTGCCTTTTTATTTTAGTTTCATTATGATGATGACACTCCTCCCAACCTTTGCTTACACAAGCCATGGCTAACCGAATCCTCGGGTGCCGTCCAACAATCACATACCATGGAGGAGTGTCTATTTTGGTTAATTAATTTGGGATTGGGAATCCCATTGCCAGCTCTTTTTGCAAAATTATTGGATAAGCGGATGAAGCCACTAGTCCATTGGTGAAAGTTGCCCAACAAGATTGAAAGATAAACACCACATACTTCCTCATGAGCTATAAAACATTGACACAAATTGAGAAGCATTTTGAATTGTTTAAAGGTAGCACTCAAGCAATTTACTTTGGAATGGCAGGAAATACCACATAGTAGGTAGGTATGGTGGACACAAATGGCATAGTGGTTGGCTCAAGTATTTTGGATGCATGAGAAGTATTCCCTCTCGATACAAGGCTTAGGCTAGCAAGGTTGTTTGAAGCAAACACAAGTATGAACCGGTACAGACAAAACTTACATAAGAACATATTGCAAGCATTATAATACTCTACACTCGTCTTCCTTGTTGCTCAAACACTTTTACCGGAAAATATCTAGACCTTAAGAGAGATCAATTATGCAAACCAATTTCAACAAGCTCTACAGTAGTTCTCCACTAATAGGCTTAGACTACATGAAAAAACTTAATCATGATCTACTTGAGAGCTCAAAACAATTGCCAAGTGTCAAATTATCCAAGACATATGAGGCATTTTCCTTTTCCAACCAAATAAGTATTGTAGCTTCCGACTTTTATCATTGAACATTAAAAGTAAAACGAAGAACACGAGTGTTCATATGAAAAAGCGGAGCGTGTCTCTCTCCCAATCAAGGATTGCTGGGATCCGATCTTATTCAAACAAAACAAAAATAAAAGCACACAGACGCTCCAAGTAAAACACATATGATGTGACCGAATAAAAATATAGTTTTAGGGGAGGAACCTGATAAGTTGATGAAGAAGGGGATGCCTTGGGCATCCCCAAGCTTAGACGCTTGAGTCTTCTTGAAATATGTAGGGATGAACCACGGGGGCATCCCCAAGCTTTGACTTTTCACTCTTCTTGATCATATATCATCCTCCTCTCTTGACCCTTGAAAACTTCCTTCACACCAAACTTCTCATAAACTTCATTAGAGGGGTTAGTACTCAAAAAATTTGAATCCACCTTAGTCCTGTAGTGGCACATTGCAAGAACTCAATAAAACATTAGCTACAGCCCTCTACGTCTAGAAAACCTCGCTTAAAGTCCACAAGAGACAATGCAAGAAAAACAGAGACAAAATCTGCCAAAACAGAACAGCCAGTAAAGACGAATTTTAATAAAATACTTCCGTCGCTCAAATCAGAAAACTCAAAACTAATGAAAGTTGCGTACATATCTGAGGAACACGCACGTAAATTGGCATATTTTTCTGAGTTACCTACAGGGAAAACAGCCCAGATTCGTGACAGATAGAAATCTGTTTCTGCGCAGAAATCCAAATCTAGTATCAACCTTCGATTAGAGGCTTCACTTGGCACAACAATACACAAAACTAAGATAAGGAGAGGTTGCTACAGTAGTAAACAACTTCCAAGACACAAATATAAAACAAAGTACTGTAGCAAAATAACACATGGGTTATCTCCCAAGAAGTTACTTTCTTTATAGCCATTAAGATGGGCTCAGCAGTTTTAATGATGCACTCGCAAGAAATAGTATTTGAAGCAAAAGAGAGCATCAAGAGGCAAATCCAAAACACATTTAAGTCTAACATGCTTCCTATGCAAAGGAATCTTGTACACAAATAAATTCATGAAGAACAAAGTGACAAGCATAAGAAGATAAAACAAGAATAACTTCAAAAATTTCAGCATATAGAGAGGTGTATTAGTACCATGAAAATTTCTACAACCATATTTTCCTCTCTCATAATAATTTTCAGTAGCTTCATGAACAAACTCAACAATATAACTATCACATGCAGCATATTTTTCATGATTTCCAAACACATAATTTTTATCAAGTTCAAGAATAGTGGAATTAAAACTTTCAAACTTACTTTTATTAATAATATAACAAGGTAGTTGATCAATCTCAATAGATATGAGACTCATAGAATAAGTCAAGAACTCTCCAATCCCATTTTCATTAGTAGTACAATTAATATTATCAAGTAACATAGGACCATCATCAAGAGCTTTATCATAAACATTTGCCAAGCAAAATTCTTTAGTACCATGCATTTTGACATCGAGCACAAACAAAGCATTATCATAAGATTTATCAAAGTAGCATGGATTATCATAAATAACAGTAGCATAATTATTCTCACAAGTTTTACTCATAGGTACTATTTCAAGAGAATCCACAGGAACATAACATTCAACCTCTTCCGGTAAGCATGGAGGACAATCAAATAGTGTAAGAGATAAAGAGTTACTCTCATTAGAAGGTTGGCATGGGTAGCTAATCCATTCTTCCTCCTTTTGTTCGTCGCTCTCCTCTTATTTTTCATCCAATGAGCTTTCAGGTTCATCAATTTCCTCCTCTTTTTCATCCAATGAGCTTTCAGGTTCATCAATTTCTTCTTCCGCAGTGTTCCCGCAAATTGTGAGTGCATTCTTGTGCATTAATGTGTCTCTCTTTATAATCAAGGATATAAGGATTCCTACTCGTAGCATTCTATGCAAGAATTAAGGATAGTAGAGACATAATCTTTAAGGCCCTTACAAACAACACAAGTTTCATAATTCTCAACCATGAAGGATTCTATCTCGGAGGCTCCCATAAATAAGACAAATTGTTCTACCTCTTCGAACCCATAATGAATATAGCAATTCCGATTATAGTTCTTAATTAAAAATTCCTCACTAAAGCCACATTGAATTTAAGATGTTTAGTATCCTGTTGAGAGCAACAGTTTATATCATGGCGTTCAAGCAAGATTTTAGCAATTGTATTCAATTTTTCTATCATAGCACTCATTATTTTACCAGTTCTTGATTCTCTATAACAATTATAACATTCTATAAGCTCCAAGTAGGTTGTTGGTTCTCCCATAACAGCAGTTTTTAATTTTTTGGTTTTTCAAATTTTTATGGATTTTTGGGTATATGAGACAAATAAAACAAGACAAAAATAAACTAAGCAAAAGTAAACTAAGCAAACTAATACTAGACAGAAATAAACTAAGCACAAATAAACTAGACAAAAGTAAACTAAGCAAAACAAAACAAAATAAAACGAGAGAGAGATGTAGAGTGTACTCCCCGAGTGAACTTATGAGTAGAGCTATGCCTCCCGACAACGGCGCCGAGAAAATAGTCTTGATGACCCACAAGTATAGGGGATCGCAACGGTCTTCGCGGGAAGTAAAACCCAATTTATTGATTCGACACAAGGGGAGGTAAAGAATACTTATAAGCCTTAACAACCGAGTTGTCAATTCAGCTGCACCTGGAAAAGCACTAGTAACAGGGGTGATGTGAAAGTAGCAATGATATGAGAGACAGTAGTACAAGTAACACGAAGACGAGTAATAGTAGTATGAGAGCAATGGCACCGGAAAACAATTGACATGTAGAACGAGTATATGATGATGAAAGATGGACCGGGGTTCCCAGCTATCTACACTAGTGGTAACTCTCCAATAACAAGTGTTGGGTGAACAAATTACAAGTCGGGCAATTGATAGGATTGAAATAGCATTAAGACAGAATATCAAGATCATTAATCATGTAGGCATGTTTTCCAATAATAGTCGTACGTGCTCGCAATGAGAAACTTGCACAACATCTTTTGTCCTACCAGCCGGTGGTGCTCGGGCCTCAAGGGAAACTACTCGGATATTAAGGTGCTCCTTTTAATAGAGCACCGGAGCAAAGCATTAACACTTGGTGAAAACATGTGTCCCTCACATCACCGCCATCCCCTCCGGTTGTCCCGATTTACGTCACTTCGGGGCCTTTGGTTCCGGACGGTGACATGTGCATACAACTTGTAGATACAATCTAAGCAATAATTATAAAGCTCAAATCTAAGATCATGCCACTCGGGCCCTAGTGACAAGCATTAAGCATAACAAGATTGCAGCAACGATAACTTCATAAACTTTGTAGATAGACAATCATAACGTAACAATCCATCGGATCCCGACAAACACAACACCGATTACATCGGATGAATCTCAATCATGTAAGGCAGCTCATGAGATCATTGTATTGAAGTACATGGGAGAGATGATACCAACTAGCTACAGCTAGAACCCGTAGTCCATGGGGGAACTACTCACGGAGCATGATGGAGGCGATGGCGTTGATGGAGATGGCTTCCGGGGCACTTCCCCGTCCCGCAGGGTGCCGGGACGAGACTTCTGTCCCCCGAATTGGAGTTTCGAGATGGCGGCGGCGCCCCGGAGTCTTTCCGGAGTTTCGTCAAGAGTTACTCGTGTTTTTAGGTCGAAAGGGATTTTATAGGCGAAGAGGCGGCGCGAGGGGGCACTCGGGGCGCCACACCACGAGCCGGCGCGGGCCCGGGCCAGGCCGCGCCGCCCTATGGTGTGGTGGCCCTCCGGCCCCTCTCCGACTCTTCTTCGGTGTTCTGGACGCTTCCGGGAAAAATAGGAGGTTTGGTCTTCGTTTCGTCGAATTCCGAGAATATTGCCCGAACAGCCTTTCCGGAACCAAAAACAGCAGAAAACATGAACCGGCACCGTGGCATCTTGTTAATAGGTTAGTTCCGGAAAATGCATGAAATCATCATAAAGTGCAAGCAAAACATGTAAGTATTGTCATAAAACAAGCATGGAACAACAGAAATTATGGATACGTTGGAGACGTATCGGTGATCTCCGGAGACTCCTTGTCCCACGTGTGTAAAGGTGACGAGTGTGTGCACCGTGTGGGTCTCTTAGGCTATATTTCACGGAATACTTATTCACTGTTATGAATGGCATAGTGAAGTGCTTATTTATATCTCTTTATGATTGCAATGTGTTTTGTATCACAATTTATCTCGTGTGCTACTCTAGTGATGTTATTAAAGTAGTTTATTCCTCCCGCACGGTGTAATGGTGACAGAGTGTGTGCATCGTGTAGTACTTGGCGTAGGCTATGATTGTGATCTCTTGTAGATTATGAAGTTAACTATTGCTATGATGGTATTGATGTGATCTATGCCTCCTTTCGTAGCGTGAAGGTGACGAGTGTGCATGCTATGTTAGTACTTGGTTTGGTTATGTTGATCTGTCATGCACTCTAAGGTTATTTAAACATGAACATCGAATATTGTGGAGCTTGTTAACTCCGGCATTGAGGGTTCGTGTAATCCTACACGGTTAGTGGTGTTCATCATCCAACAAGAGAGTGTAGAATCTAGCATCTATTTATTTATTCTCGTTATGTGATCAAAGTTGAGAGTGTCCACTAGTGAAAGTATGATCCCTAGGCCTTGTTCCTAAATACTGCTATCGCTGCTTGTTTACTGTTTTACTGCATCTGTACTTCCGCAATATTACCACCATCAACTACACGCCAGCAAGCACTTTTCTGGTGCCGTTACTACTGCTCATACTTATTCATACCACCTGTATTTCATTATCTCTTCGCCGAACTAGTGCACCTATTAGGTGTGTTGGGGACACAAGAGACTTCTTGTTTTGTGGTTGCAGGGTTGCATGAGAGGGATATCTTTGACCTCTTCCTCCCCGAGTTCGATAAACCTTGGGTGATCCACTTAAGGGAAACTTGCTTGCTGTTCTACAAACCTCTCGCTCTTGGAGGCCCAACACCTGTCTACAAGAATAGAAGCACCCGTAGACATCAAGCACTTTTCACGGCGCCGTTGCCGGGGAGGAAAGGTTAAAGGTACTCACACTCCGGATCTCGACTACTAAGCACTTTTCCAGGCACCGTTGTAAGTACTCGAAGCTATTTCCTTTAGATCCCGCAATTGCATCTTTTTGTTTCTTGTTTACACTAGTTTGGCATAATGGACAACAATGAGCTTCTTATTCTATTTCCTGATTTAAGACATGGATGGTTTGATGCGAAAATTAAAAAACCCATGGAACATATTAGTATGAACACTTTGAATACCATTGTTGCTAATGATATAGAAAGTTCTAAGCTTGGGGAATGTGGTTCTGATGAGCATGATCTTTTTAGTCCCCTAAGCATTGAGGAGAAAATTTACTTTGATGATACTTTGCCTCCTATTTATGATGATTATAATGATAGTAGTCTTTTAGTACCGCCTGTTATGGAGGATAAATTTGATTATGATTACAATATGCCTCCTATATTTGATAATGAAAATAATAATGATAGCTACTTTGTTGAATTTGCTCCCACTATTACTAATAAAATTGATTATGCTTATGTTGGGAGTAGTAATAATTTTATGCATGAGACTCATGATAAGAATGCTTTATGTGATAGTTATATTGTTGAGTTTGCTCATGATGCTACTGAAAGTTATTATGAGAGAGGAAAATATGGTTGTAGAAATTTTCATGTTACTAAAATGCCTCTCTATGTGCTGAAATTTTTGAAGCTACACTTGTTCTATCTTCCTATGCTTGTTACTTTGCTCCTCATGAACTTGTTTATTTACAAGATTCCTTTTCATAGGAAGCATGTTAGGCTTAAATGTGTTTTGAATTTGCCTCTTGATGCTCTCTTTTGCTTCAAAAACTATCTCTTGTGAGTGCATCATTAAAATTGCTGAGCCCATCTTAATGGCTATAAATAAAGAACTTCTTGGGAGATAACCCATGTGTTTATTTTACTACAGTAATTTTGTTTTTTATTTTGAGTCTTGGAAGTTGTTACTACTGTAGCAACCTCTCCTTATCTTAGTTTTATTGCATTGTTGTGCCAAGTAAAGTCTTTGATAGTAAGGTTCATACTAGATTTGGATTACTTGCGCAGAAACAGATTTCTTGCTGTCACGAATCTGGGCCTAATTCTCTGTAGGTAACTCGAGAAAATTATGCCAATTTACGTGAGTGATCCTCGGATATGTACGCAACTTTCATTAAATTTGAGAATTTTCATCTGAGCAAGTCCGGTGCCTCAATAAAATTCGTCTTTACGAACTCGTTCTGTTTTGACAGATTCTGCCTTTTATTTCGCATTGCTCGTTTTGCTATGCTTGATGGATTTTTCTATTCCATTGACTTTCAGTAGCTTTGTGCAATGTCCGGAAGTGTTAAGAATGATTATGTCACCTCCGAACATGTAAATTTTAATTGTGCACTAACCCTCTAATGAGTTGTTTTGAGTTTGGTGTGGAGGAAGTTTTCAAGGATCAAGAGAGGGAGATGATACAATATGATCAAGGAGAGTGAAAGATCTAAGCTTGGGGATGCCCCGGTGGTTCACCCCTGCATATTTTAAGAAGACTCAAGCGTCTAAGCTTGGGGATGCCCCGGTGGTTCACCCCTGCATATTTTAAGAAGACTCAAGCGTCTAAGCTTGGGGATGCCCAAGGCATCCCCTTCTTCATCGACAACATTATCAGGTTCCTCCCCTGAAACTATATTTTTATTCCATCACATCTTATACTTGGAGCGTCTGTTTGTTTTTGTTTTTGTTTTTGTTTGAATAAATGCTTGTGTGGGAGAGAGACACGCTCCGCTGTTGCATATGGACAAATATGTCCTTAGGCTTTACTCATAGTATTCATGGCGAATGTTGAATCTTCTTCGTTAAATTGTTATATGGTTGGAATCGGGAAATGCTACATGTAGTAATTCTAAAATGTCTTGAATAATTTGATACTTGGCAATTGTTGTGCTCATGTTTAAGCTCTTGCATCATATACTTTGCACCCATTAATGAAGAAATACATAAAGCTTGCTAAAATTTGGTTTGCATAATTGGTCTCTCTAAGGTCTAGATAATTTCTAGTAAAGAGTTTGAACAACAAGGAAGACGGTGTAAAGTCTTATAATGTTTACAATATGTCTTTTATGTGAGTTTTGCTGCACCGGTTCATCCTTGTGTTTGTCTCAAATAACCTTGCTAGCCTAAGCCTTGTATCGAGAGGGAATACTTCTCATGCATCCAAAATCCTTGAGCCAACCACTATGCCATTTGTGTCCACCATACCTACCTACTACATGGTATTTCTCCGCCATTCCAAAGTAAATTGCTTGAGTGCTACCTTTAAAATTTCCATTCTTTACCTTTGCAATATATAGCTCATGGGACAAATAGCTTAAAAACTATTGTGGTATTGAATATGTACTTATGCACTTTATCTCTTATTAAGTTGCTTGTTGTGCGATAACCATGTTCCCTGGGGACGCCATCAACTACTCTTTGTTGAATATCATGTGAGTTGCTATGCATGTCCGTCTTGTCCGAAGTAAGGGAGATTTACCACTCATTTAATGGTTAGAGCATGCATAATGTTAGAGAAGAACATTGGGCCGCTAACTAAAGCCATGAATCATGGTGGAAGTTTCGAGTTTTGGACATATATCCTCAATCTCATATGAGAACATTAATTGTTGCTACATGCTTATGCATTAAAGAGGAGTCCATTATCTCGTTGTCTATGTTGTCCCGGTATGGATGTCTAAGTTGAGAATAATCAAAAGCGAGAAATCCAATGCGAGCTTTCTCCTTAGACCTTTGTACGAGGCGGCATAGAGGTACCCCTTTGTGACACTTGGTTAAAACATGTGTATTGCGATGATAATCCCGGTAATCCAAGCTAATTAGGACAAGGTGCGGGCACTATTAGTATACTATGCATGAGGCTTGCAACTTGTAAGATATAATTTACATGATACATATGCTTTATTACTACCGTTGACAAAATTGTTTCTTGTTTTCAAAATGAAAAGCTCTAGCACAAATATAGCAATCAATGCTTCCCCTCGCGAAGGGCCTTTCTTTTACTTTTATGTTGAGTCAGTTCACCTATCTGTCTCCACCTCAAGAAGCAAACACTTGTGTGAACTGTGCATTGATTCCTACATACTTGCATATTGCACTTGTTATATTACTTTACATTGATAATATCCATGAGATATACATGTTATAAGTTGGAAGCAACCGCTGAAACTTAATCTTCCTTTGTGTTGCTTCAATACCTTTACTTTGATTTATTGCTTTATGAGTTAACTCTTATGCAAGACTTATTGATGCTTGTCTTGAAAGTACTATTCATGAAAAGTCTTTGCTTTATGATTCGAGTTGTTTACTCATGTCATTACCATTGTTTTGATCGCTGCATTCATTACATGTGTTTACAATAGTATGATCAAGGTTATGATGGCATGTCACTCCGAAATTATCTTTGTTATCGTTTACTCGCTCGGGACGAGCAAAAACTAAGCTTGGGGATGCTGATACATCTCCGACGTATCGATAATTTCTTATGTTCCATGCCACATTATTGATGATATCTACATGTTTTATGCACACTTTATGTCATATTTATGCGTTTCCGGAACTAACCTATTGACGAGATGCCGAAGGGCCAGTTCCTGTTTTCTGCTGTTTTTGGTTTCAGAAATCCTAGTAAGGAAATATTCTCGGAATCGGACGAAATCAACGCCCAGCATCTTAGGATTGCATGAAGCTTCCGAACACCCGAGAGCCGCGGAGGGGGTCACGAGCCCACCGGATGATAGGCTGGCGCGGCCCGGGCCTTGGCCGCGCCGCCCTCATCGTGTCACCGCCTCGTCGACCTTCCGACTCCGCCTCTTCGCCTATTTAAAGGTCCCCGACCTAAAACCTCGATACGGAAAAGCCACGGTACGAGAAACCTTCCGGAGCCGCCGCCATCGCGAAGCCAAGATCGCGGGGACAGGAGTCTCCGTTCCGGCACGCCGCCGGGACGGGAAGTGCCCCGGAAGGCTCCTCCATCGACACCACCGCCATCTCCATCAACGCTGCTGTCTCCCATGAGGAGGGAGTAGTTCTCCATCGAGGCTAAGGGCTGTACCGGTAGCTATGTGGTTAATCTCTCTCCTATGTACTTCAATACAATAATCTCATGAGCTGCCTTACATGATTGAGATTCATATGATGATGCTTGTAATCTAGATGTCATTATGCTAGTCAAGTGGGTTTTACTTATGTGATCTCCGGAGACTCCTTGTCCCACGTGTGTGACAGTGTGTGCACCGTGTGGGTCTCTTAGGCTATATTTCACAGAATACTTATTCAACCGTTATGAATGGCATAGTGAAGTGCTTATTTATATCTCTTTATGATTGCAATGTGTTTTGTATCACAATTTATCTCGTGTGCTACTCTAGTGATGTTATTAAAGTAGTTTATTCCTCCTGCACGGTGTAATGGTGACGAGTGTGTGCATCGTGTAGTACTTGGCGTAGGCTATGATTGTGATCTCTTGTAGATTATGAAGTTAACTATTGCTATGATGGTATTGATGTGATCTATGCCTCCTTTCGTAGCGTGAAGGTGACGAGTGTGCATGCTATGTTAGTACTTGGTTTGGTTATGTTGATCTGTCATGCACTCTAAGGTTATTTAAACATGAACATCGAATATTGTGGAGCTTGTTAACTCCGGCATTGAGGGTTCGTGTAATCCTACACGATTAGTGGTGTTCATCATCCAACAAGAGAGTGTAGAATCTAGCATCTATTTATTTATTCTGTTATGTGATCAAAGTTGAGAGTGTCCACTAGTGAAAGTATGATCCCTAGGCCTTGTTCCTAAATACTGCTATCGCTGCTTGTTTACTGTTTTACTGCATCTGTACTTCCGCAATATTACCACCATCAACTACACGCCAGCAAGCACTTTTCTGAGTGCCGTTACTACTGCTCATACTTATTCATACCACATGTATTTCATTATCTCTTCGCCGAACTAGTGCACCTATTAGGTGTGTTGGGGACACAAGAGACTTCTTGTTTTGTGGTTGCGAGGGTTGCATGAGAGGGATATCTTTGACCTCTTCCTCCCTGAGTTCGATAAACCTTGGGTGATCCACTTAAGGGAAACTTGCTGCTGTTCTACAAACCTCTGCTCTTGGAGGCCCAACACTGTCTACAAGAATAGAAGCACCCGTAGACATCAGTAACCGACATTGCCCTATCCCGTATTGTCTGGTTGGAGGCCCATGAAGGCACTTGGAGGCAAGACGGGCCGCTTGGATGGCGCACCAGAAGATTCCTTGACGGGCAAGGCAAGGAAGCAGCCGAACAAGGGAAGATTAGATTTAAAACTACTGTAAACCTAGTCGTACACGGTTAGACCTCTTGAGACCTGGCCTCCTATATAAAGCCAGGAGAGGGGCTGCTGAGGGACACAATCAATCTTAGCAATCTAGGCCACCAAAAAATCTAAAGCTAGGTCATCATAGCACTTAGCCTCTCGACGAAATCTCAGCCGAACTATTCGGCACCATTGTAATCCAATATCTTCATAATCAAGAACAGACAGGCATGACATAAGGGTTTTACCTCATCGAGGGCCCCGAACCTGGGTAAATCGCTCTCCCCGCTTGTCTGTGAACCGATGTCTCGTGTCAGCTTGCAGGATTCCGTCAACCCTCAGCCCCAATCGGAGGGCACTGCCGAGGAGTACCCTCGACAATTGGCGCCGTCCGTGGGGACCCTGTCGGCACAAGATCGGACATCGGCAGAGCCCGTCATGTCATCGGCGACTTCGTCAACACCATCATCACCAAAATCGGGGAGCCCGATTCGCTTCGGCTCCTATGAATTCACCCCGCACAGCGACTCGTCTCGCTCAACCTTCTCCGATCTGCAAGGCAACATGGAGATGACCTTCGGGAGCGTCCACTACAACGTCAACTCGGAAGGAATCCTTCGGCCGCCGGAGTCGCCCATCTCCGGATCAACGAGTCCAAGCGCGTCATCATCACTCGACCTTTCGGCTGGTCTGACCGGCTCGACGAGTTCGCCCGCGCCCTCGACTCCCCGTTCGACGTCGTCCATGTCGGTTGGATCCGACAATCCCGCATCTTCGGAATTAACCTCGTACTACTGCTTGAACTGCGACACCATGCACGGGCTAGGATCGAGCGACACACCGTTCATCTGCAATGCCCAGTATTCATCGGGAGAGGACAGCGTCGACAGCATCGTCTGAGGTGTCACCCGAGGAACGGCGCACCATCAAGTTTACGTTGCTAATAGGGAGACGGAGATCGCACCCCCCGTTCCAGCAGGCGAGCTAGTTTTGAGAACAGCGCCAGCAACAACAACAGCGACCACACCATCGCAGAGGAGGAGTGGGCAGCAGCCAAAGCAGCCGTGCTTAACAACACATCGCTCCCGACAGGAACCACGGTTGGCACCCTCAGTGCTTACCGCTCTATTTTGGAGAAAAACCGGGAACGATTATTCAAGGAGCAAACCACCCTCGAGAGACGCCTATCCGCGGCAGACCGATCCAGCGGACGACGAAGAGGCTCGCAAGGAAGCGCCTCTCGAAGTACTCAAGGGGCAGGCAAGCATCGATCAAGACTATCTAGGCTACCGGAATACGATGCTAGAGAAATAACATCGAACCTGACCAAGTCCTTCATGACCACGGACACCGCGGGCATGCCACGGCCAAAAACCGTCGCCGGAGCAACCGCCAACCTCGCTGCATACCTCATCAATCAGCGCCCTGAAGGTTCCATGGCTCAAGCCCACCGAGGTACCCTAGAAAGTCTCGCGATATTGGGAGATAATCTAATTCCGCGGAAGGAAAAGGCCACGTTGCAGGCTAGTGGCTCAAAGCATCATGCGAGAGATGCTCGGGACGAAATCACTCAGAGCAGGATCGACAAAGCAAGGCGACGACGCGCCGCCAGGGAGGAGTATGACAGTGATTCTTCGGATGAGAGTCAGGAGAACGACGGCGAGCTCAGGGGAGCCGATTGTTTAAGCTACAAAATCCGTGAGGCGATGCCACCCGGAAGTTCAAACCCACCCCTACCGACGCTGCCAAATACGATGGGCAGCGGGAGCCAAGGTCATGGATAGACGACTATCTCGCAGACCGTGATTCCGCATAAGGGGAACCAGATAGCGAGCAATGCAGGTGCTTGCAGCTCTACCTAAAGGATTCAGACGCGAGCCCGGTTAAGGGGTCTCGCCGAAGGGTTCCATCAAATCATGGGATGACCTAGTAGATGCTTTCGTTGCCAATTTCCAAGCAACGTACAAAAGGCCCGTCGGGATCGAAGAGTTACGGCATTGCCAGCAAAAGCAGAAGGAATCAATGCGCGCATACATCGGGAGATTCACCAAACTCCTAAACGCTGCCGAAGATGTATCTGTCGACAGAGCAATCGACGCCTTCAGCGATGGCATCCGACGTGAAAGCTACATAGAAGAACTCGGACGCAAAAAGCCAAAAACCATAACCAAGTTAATGGAAATCGCCAACAGCTGGGCTGATGGCGAGGACAACGTGCGAAAGCCGCGACAACGCAGTGACGACAAGGACGACGACCAGCCGAAGCACGACTCGGGTGGTCGAAGGGATCGTCACAAGAGAAGGAAGAACCGCAGCTATGACGACAACAACCTGGTGGCTGCAGGATACTCCGATCGGCAGGACGATCGATATGACGATAGAAGAGACGATCGACAGGACGGCAATCGGAACAACTCTGGGAACCGTGGCAATTATAAACCACGGCAGCAGAGGACTCCCGAACTGCCCTACGCTGAGCAGATCAACGCTCCCTGTTACTTGCACTCGTATACCGATTCTAAGGATGACAAAACGAAGTCAAGCCATTTGCTCGTGGACCGTCGGCAGCTCATTGACATGTACAAACTCATCCAACGAGGAGGACAGAGAACTGCTACCACCACCACCACCACCTCCACCACAGCATCAGGTCCAGCAGGCTCAACCTCACCAACCCAACGAGGCATTCCCTCCACCACGTGGACAGATGAGTATGATCCACATGATAGGAGTTTCAAGAAGAGAAATGAAGAAGCTCACTCGAGAAATCAACCTGGCAGAAAGCATCATGGCGAACATCCCTGAATATATCGAGTGGTCGTCTCAGAATATTACATTCAGCCGAGCGAGACCACCCGATGACCATACCGAAACCAGGACACGCGGCCTTAGTAGTCGAGGCGCAGGTCGGGGGATTCAAGATGAGCAAAGTCTTCATGGATGGTGGAAGCGGACTAAACCTGATATTTCTCGACACGATCAAGAGTATGGGGATCACCATGAGAATGCTAGAAGAATCGGACACCCGCTTTCATGGGATTCTCCCTACTTCACCAGCGTACTCTCTTGGCAAAGTTTACTTGAACGTCGTCTTTGGCAAATCCGACAACTTCAGGAAGGAAAAGATCGAGTTTGAAGTCGTGAACTGGGAGTCGCAGTATCACGCTATACTCGGGAGGCCAGCTTATGCCAAGTTCATGGCTGTACCGCACTACGCATACCTCAAGCTGAAAATGCCTGGGAGCAACGGGACTTACAGCCTATGGAAGTTTCTCACGCTCGGACAATTATGATCGAGACTTTCAGAGGATTGCTGCAAAGTTTGGACTGCGGCAGGAACTTACTGACCTTCCTTCGAAGTCATCATCACGCGATACTAAGGAATAAGAACGCGTCAGATGAGCAAAGAAGAAGCCAGCCGACCTCGCCCTTGAAGGTTCGGTAGCACTACCTTCTGCAGATAAAGCTTCGGCAGAAAAAGCTTTGGCAGCTGATGGCGCAGAAGATTTAGGAGACGGCAAGACACTAGCAACCATCATCCAGGCTCCTGGTGAAATCAACAACGCTTCGGTAACCACTAACATGGTGACCAAGCCAGAAGATGAGAAGAACCCCTTCATTGCTTAAGCAATTTATTAGCGTTTAGTTTTTCCCTTTACTTTCAGCAGGGCTCCTCGTTTTTCGCCTTCTAGCCTCGTGTTTACTTTGCTAGTGAGAAATTAATCCCTTGATAAGCATTGCAGTGATTCGGAGCATCTAAACCGCACCATCATAAACCTTGCCTACGCCTTTCGGTGAGCAGCGGTGTAATGTAATATGCGGCAAACGACCATGCTCCGAAAAATCCTCTACGAGTGCTAAAAGGATGCAAAATAAACAAGGATACCAACCTTTCCCTTTGCTATAGATGCCTCTACGAGTGCCGAAAATAGCAAGAATTTGGAAATACACATAAACACAACCCACGTTCGATATTTTACTTATGGAAATATCAAAGAACAACGGGCTCATCGACAGATTCACTGCACCCGAAATATTCGGGAGTGACTGTCGAAGCATACATCGGTTGAAAGCAAAGTTGCGCATACAACGGGTTTAGCAAAACCCGCAACACGATCTGATCACTCAAATGATTTGCTGACCAACGAATACACATACATCTAAACGAGAAATTAAGATTTGCTCCTTCAAAATTTGCCAACGGCACCAACATGGTAAAAATACATATACATGTATCTACCTCGGCTAAAACAATCCAAACACCTGGATGAAGTAGCCAAAATACCCATTTACAAAGACAAACTTAACCCTGAATTACCCTTGCAGAATGTCTTTCTCTTCAGGTACCTTTGAGTCCTTTTCAAACCTATCGACAATTACATTGGATGGCAGTACAACCTTCGGATACAGTGTCTCCAAATCACCAGTTGCGTTGGCGATAGACGGCAAATTCGTCGAGGGATACCGTGCAAGGACGAGGGCAAGCGTAAACCTAGCTCCCGCAAACACACGGGCACGTACCGTGTTCTTGACCTTCTTGGCATTGCTCGAACTCTGACATTAACGTCAACAAGGTGGGAGGAACTGAGTTCAAAGGAAACATTGTCTTCCATATAACTCTCAGTCCTTTGTAACACTTGTCGAAGAAGTGGTGGACTTGCTCGACCCGATCTTGGAATTGAGCAACAGGCGAAGCTTTCGACTGCTCCCTCCAGAAAATTTCGTCGGCCGATGATAGCTGGGTTAATGCGTGCACACGCTCGTGAATCCGCTTGTCTCTTCCGCACAGTTCAAAGCTACAACTGGCAAAGAAACCAATGGAAGATCAGGCAATGTGTTTTCAACAAAGGAGTAATGAAATCAAAGACAAGGGAACTTACAGTTTAAACTTTCGGTGGCCTTGTGCAGTTCAGTAAAAGCGTAGCGCTCTACGTCGGCTGCAATTTCGCCCTTTTTCTTGGTAATGGCGGCCAAGGCGTAGGTGCTGCGCAGGTCCTTTTCCAACTGTGTGATCCGATCCTTCATACGTTGCACTCGATCATCTTCAGAAAGAGCACCCGAGGAATCATCAACAAATGAAGGCACCGGGAACACTCGCAAGGAAAGACGTCAAAGGCATGACAGATCGATTTGCTTCAACGTCAGAAGGTACTCCCATCGGGAGAATACAAGCAGAAGTATCATAACAAAGAGTGTGCTAGCAACATTTTTTTTTTGAAACTCTAACAGTAGGAAAGGCTCCTACTGTTTTCCTTTTGTATTACTATAAGATATCAGGTTACATCACAGACTGTACATAAGAATGGAGAGAATCTCCAAAAACAAAAGTGTGAGGAAACAGAGCTACTTTCTAGAGGTTATTTGAGAGAGCAAGAATAAAGGAATGTAATTCCTCTTTGGTCCTATGAATTAATAGTGGGAAAATCTCTTTGAACCTTCTCTTCCGAGAATGTACTTGTCGGGGCAATATTCTTGAAGATCATGTCATTTCTTTCCTTCCATATGCACCATGCTCCAACGAGTAAAGATTTCCATGTACATCAGGCTTTTCCATTGCTCTTTTCCTTTTTCAATAATCCGTAATCTTGTACCACTCTTGTTGCCGGTGGAAGTTCAGTTCATTCCAACAAGAAGTCACTGAACTCACAATGAAATAGCAGGTGTTCAATTGTTTCCTCAAGTGTTTTGTCACAAAGCACACAATCATATGAAGAATTGATGTGATAATGTCGTCTTTTAAGCATGTTGCGTGTGTTCAGCCTGTCAGATAAGACCAACCAAGCAAAAAACTTCAACTTGGGTGTACATTTGGATTTCCAGATCCATTTGAAAGCACAATGAGGTGTAATCTCCTTGAAGCAGAATTTGTAGTACATTCTTGGCGAGTAGTTTTCAGACCCCCAGGCATAAGTCCAGGTATCATGGCTATTTTCTGTAAGTGTGACCTCCAAAGTTTGTGTTTGTAGCATTTTTATTTCACCCATTGCTTCTGGAGATAGAGGGAGGAAAAAATTATCCGACAACCTAGAGGCCATTAGAATTTCCTTAACTGAAGAATCCTCCCTGATGGCATAAGAAAAGGCTCTTGGGAACTGTTCATTGGTAATATGTGATAACCATAAATCCTTCCAAAATAGGACAGAGGTACCATCTCCAATTTTCGCTGTTGCAATCCCTCTAAAAATAGGAGATAATTTGAAAACTTCCTTCCACCAAAATGATCCACAAGGAGCGAGTGCTATGGGGAATATGCTCCCCGTAATAAGTATTCCAAATCAAGCCGAACCCATGGAGTATCCTCCTTGTTGTAAAATTTATGTAAATATTTCAGCAACAACCCTTGGTTCCGAATTTTAAGGTTTAGCACTCCAAGTCCTCCTTTGTCCTTAGGTCTACGGACCATATCCCAGAGCTGCCAAAGAATTACATTTCTCCCCATCCTCTCGTTTTTTTGTTCCATAAACAATGCCTTCTAATTTTTTCAACGAGTCTCCAAGATCTTAGGATTAAGCTTCGGAGAGCACATAGTGAAAGTTGCAATGGATGTGATTAGTGAATTTACCACGAAACTCTCCCACTATATGACATCATGTTAAAGGAGGCGAGAGACTCTTCTTTCAAGTTTGTCTATGAGAGGCATCATTTCCGTCATCGTAGGTTTTGTTGTTCCCAGAGGCAATCCCAAGTAGGTAAATGGCATAACAGCAACATTACAACCAAATAGTGCAGCCATATTCTGGGCATTTCCTTCAGAAAGATTAATTGGCACCAAAGAAGATTTATGGTAATTAATTTGTAACCCAGTAGAATATGCATACTTATTAAGAATATCCTTCATTATGGCTATTTGAGTAGAGCAAGCTTGCATAATAATTAAAGTATCATCTGCATATTGGATCACTGGGAAATCTTTGATAAACTCAGACTGAAAGGGGAGCTCCAAGATACCTTTAAGGAAGGCCTTATTAATAGCAGATTGTAATAGATCAGCAGCTAGTACAAAAATGAGAGGGGACAATGGATCTCCCTGTCTTACTCCCCTTCTACAATGAAATTGTCTGCCAGGAACTCCATTAAGTAGTACTGCAGATTTTCCAGAAGCAAATATCATGTTTATCCAATTGAGCCATTTGTCATCAAATCCCATTTGTTTCATAATTTTAATCATGGCAGAATGATCAATAGTGTCAAAAGCTTTTGCAAAATCCAGTTTAAGAAGGATTATTTCTCTCTTTGACTGCTGACATTGGTACAAAAATTCATATGCCCATGCCAAACAGTCCTGTATATTCCTTCCTTTAAGAAATCCATATTGATTTTGATGCACAATTTGTAAGACCACCTTCTGCAATCTATTGGCCAATAACTTGGTTATAATTTTGAGCACACAATTAAGAAGTGTAATTGGTCTATAATCATTGATTCCTTCTGGTACACCTATTTTTGGTATAAGAGTGATATGACCCATATTTATACTCTCCAAGTCCAGTTGCCCATCATAGAAATCAGAACACAACTGATAAATATCCTCCTTTATTATTTGCCGACAAGATTTTAAAAATTGTCCATTAAAGCCATCGAGCCCGGGTGCCTTGTCTGCAGGCATTTGCTTTATAACCTCATCAATCTCCTCCTTAGTAAATGGACTGGATAAATCATGCAAACCAATTGTTGGCTCAATCAAGTCTTCTAGATCAAACTGCATGGCAGGAGTAGAGCAGGTGCCAAGTCTCTGTTTATAAGTCTCATAAATAATTTGCTCTTTCTCTGAATGTTCAGTGACACATGTCCCATCAGATGCTTGTAAAGAGGATATAGAATTTTTCCTATGTCTTTCGAGTAGCAATGGAGTGGAAAAACTTTGTGTTTTCATCACCAAATTTTGTCCACCTAATAGTACATCTCTTCTTCCAATAAGCATTTTGGTAATCCAACAATTTAATCAAGTGCTTTTTGAGTATCTTCCTAAAATTTGTTTCGAGCAAGGGATAGAGGTCGACAGTCTTCAATAATATCTAACTCAAGCAATGCATTATTTGTGTTTTGTATACAGATAGAAAGCTTGGAAATAGACTTGCTCCAATACTTAAGATCATATCTCAACCTCTTAAATTTAGCATTTAAATTGGCGACACTATTCTTTTTGTGGGTTGGTTTGGACCAGCTACTGTTCCACCGTTTGTTGAAACCCCGATGTGCCACCCAAAAGGATTCAAACTCGAAGATCTTACGGCGGGAATAGGCTGTCTTGATAGTGATAACACAAGGTACATGGTCGAGAAATTGGTTTTCCCCGTGTGGTGACAAATGTAGCGGGATAGACGGTTGTCCAATGCAAAGAAGTGAAAAACCAGTCTAACTGTTCCATCAAAGGATCCTCCCGCATATTGCTCCATGTGTATTTCCTCCCCTTAATTGGCGGTTCGAGTTAGATTTTGTTCTCCGATAATATCATTGAATATAAACATATCAGTCACACTACCACCGGGTTTATTCCTATTTTACGGAGATCTTATGAAATTAAAATCCCCTAATAAAAGCCAGTCTTCATCATTTGGAATATTAAGATTATATAACCATTGTACAAAATCCTGTCTTTTTTCACCTTGACAAGGGCCATACACATTAACCAGAGTCCATGATTGAGAAGATTGTGTAGAAGTGAAATGCACAGAGATGGCAAAAGATTCACAGTGCATAACCATGCCAGAAAACACAGAACTGTCCCAAAGAATTATTAAACCACCAGAAGCACCATTTGATGGAATAAAAACATAATCATCAAATCTCTTAGGACAGCAAGATTTAATAAAAGATATATCAAAATCATTTTTCTTAGTCTCTTGCAAGCATATAACAGAGCAGCCACTTGTAAGAGCAGACATTCATAAGAGCAAGCTGCTTAGATTTGGCATTAAGCCCCCTAATATTCCGAGCACAAAATAGTCCGAGTGCTTTAACAAGTTCATTATTTATTACGGATAAAAGAGACAAATTAAACATTGTCTTCCGGGTCTTCCTCCGAAGGGTAGAGAGCAGCTTACGGGGGATATCTCCTCTGCAGGGACTCCACAGAGATTCACAGCAATAGACTGCATCACCTGGATAGGAGTGTCAGGAGGAACAGCAGTAGAGGCAGCAGACTCCTTTCCTTTGATCAAAAACTTCTCTTTGACTCTTGGAATTTTCCTGGGCTTCACCTTTGATTTGAGTGGCTTGACATCTGGATTGTTGTTCTGCTTGAAGCCATCATACTTGTTTGATCTAGTGCTTCTCCTCACTTGTGAAGAGCACTCTGGTGCAGGTAAAAGAGCTTGCTTCCTTTTCTGGCCAATATTGGCATCATCAGATAGAGTTAGTCCATTCCTTTCCGGAGACAACATCGGTGGTGTGACGGTGGTTTCAGCTTTTCCTAGCAACCAGCCTACTCGATACGATGTATAGAATTCTCCAACCATTTCATGTAATATGGAAGCTGGCATCTCCACGATTCATCGATAAAAACCTACGAGTTATCTTGGTTGACGAAGGGGAACCACGAAGCGGATAAAGTAGCTCCGGCCAAAGTAACCCCGGCCCATAATTCCGAGTGAAGTCTTGCAAAGTTGCCCTCATGCAAGATCACGGTATTAATCTGCACAGGTGGCTGTACATCAATCAGCATATTATCCCCCACGGAAGAACTTGATGAACTATCAGTCGATAAGCTATCATTCCAGGCTTGCATAGGACTCGTCTACCATATTATTAGGAGGCAATAAACCATCGGTGAAAAGAGCACCTTGTTACGCCGAGCATATGTTGAAAATTAAACAAGGGTGGTGCTTGATCTAACCGAGGATTAGCAATGACTTGTTGTGCTTGGTGGTGTTGCAAAACTTGATGTTGTCCATGCTTGGTGTTCATGATGAAGATTATGTTCTTGTCCTCGTTGATGATGATGACCATGAGGGTGATGACCATGTTGGTTATGCTGCCCTGCTGCTCCATTTTGTTGCCACCATAAAGCCAGTTGCTGCTGATAGAGCTGCTCAGCTGTGAGATCATGACCATAAAGAGGGTTGCTGCTAGCACAAAAGTTTATTACAAACAGAAGTTATCCGGCAGGACATTGTTTCACACCAGTTCAAAGAAAAGTTTGCTACAAAAATTAAATGGCTTGGGTTTGAGTCGATAAACTAGGGCCGGCCGATGTCTTCTTTGATGACACCAGCTCGAGGAGCTGGCGTGCACATTTAAGAGCCGATATCTTGAAGATGCTTAAATCAAAAAGTTGCCCATCCTGTTCTTTCGGCAGCTCCTTAGACATTTCTTCAATGTCGGCCTTAAAGCCGTGACCCATCATAAGTTGGAAGGCAAGGAGGGCACCATAGGTACGCGAGGTGCGTTTGAATACCTCGATAACCTCCTTGGTGTCAACCGCGAAGGCGTCGATCAGCTGCCCCAGAGTTTTGTTTTGGTTGATCTTGGGGAAGATCATCGAGTGCATCCGCGCCAAGGCACCTTTTCCCTTTTCAAGAAGCTCCCGCGTAAGCTGGTGGGAGGCGAGAGTCATCGACACACCATTTGCCGGAGAATTGTTCGGAACTTTGTCCAAGGCATTGGCGGGGATGTTTGCAGCTTCTGCAAGAAAATAAAATGAAAAAGGTCATTGACAAAGGTTCGAGCCCATAAGTGCGATAATCGAACAGAGGTATACAAAGGAGATTACCAAGTAAAGCTAAGGAAGACTGACGAAGGAGTTCATCCTTCTCAGCCGCCCGAGCTTCGGCAGCCAGCCTGGTTGCCTCCTCTTCTCTCAGCCTCTCCCTCAGCTTGCCTAGTTCCTCCTTCAGGGAGTCGACTTCCTGGCGGGCCTCGGCAGCTATCTTGACTGCACCGTCCAACTTCGAGGAGGAAGATTCAACTTCCTTCTGCAGCCGAATCTTCTCTGCCTCCAGAGAAGTGTATTGGGAAGCAAAGGCCTCCAAAGAGGAGATAACTCCTCGCAGGTCCTAAAGGGAAAATGATATTCGATGAAGAATCATTAAGCAAAGATACGCATCAGAAAAGTTCATGTTGTAATCGAAAAAGACTTACAGAAGGAGGAGTCCTGGCGGCGGCAGTTGAAGGAGCATCTTTCCCTTTAGAAAGGGAGGAAGTTGTCGATATCTGAGCTGCGGGGGCTGCTTTAGGAACCGACGCTTCGGAAGCAGCAACGTCCAGCGGAGCAGCTCCGGATTTTTCCTTCTTAGCCGGCGGCTCGACAAAACCTTCGTCACTGTGAAAGGAGATGATTGACCAAAAATTATGAAAGGAATGCAAGAAATAAAAAGGCAAAATATGACTTCAGGGAAGAAGGTGCTTACATATCGAAGAGATCGTCTTCATTGGCAAAGCCGCCGGTCGATCTCTTCACGGGCGAAGCCCTGGTCTCCTCCACAGCTGCATTAACAAAGGTATCACGATCAGCGTCATCATCACGCATTGATCCCTCTGTGTCGCGAGCGTTGTCGGTTGAGGAAGGAAGATCGATGTGGGCAGCTTCTGAATTTGTCGGGTCATTATGTTCACTCTCTGGGCTTGTGGGCCCGACAGTGTGAAAGTCAATAGGGATTGAGGAGCCTCTTCCCTCAGAAGTATCATTTGGCGAATCACGCAAGTCGCCCGAAACTATTGGGATCTGCCGAAGAAAGGAGCAAATGAGAACAGCGGAAATTATGTCGACTGAGAAGAAGCAGCGTAGTAAAAGTATAAGGAGGAAAAATTACCTCTGACAGTGGATGATCAGCATCGAGAGGAGTGTAAGAAGATATCAATGGAATTGAGTCCTCTTGACTAAAGAGAGTAAGGCGACGGACTTCATCTAGCAGCTCCTTTTCCGACAGTTCAGCAACATTGATCCTGGTCTCATCTTTTGGACCCGTATACAACCACATTGGACGAACTCTTTCCATGAATGGTTGGACCCGACGTTTCAGGAACACCGATGCTACCTCTGTACCGATCATGGTTTGACCATCGGCCTCTTTGATTCGAAGGAATTTGGCGAATAATTCGTCGGCTGCTGCCCTTTCGTCGGGTGAAAGAATGTTCTTCCAGGAATCTTTCGGCTTAGCCTCAAGGACGTCGGCAAAGCAAGGAAGCTGGGACTCGGTTGTCAAAGAATCTTTGACATAAAACCATTTCAGTCTCCATCCTTGCACGTATTCTCTCAATGGGAAACTGAAATAGTTAACCTCCGAGCGAGCCACAAACCCCACGCCTCCAATGACGAAGGATCCGTTGCTACTGCCGTACCTCTTAACATAGAAGATCTTCTTCCACAACCCGAAATGAGGCTCAATGCCCAAAAATGCCTCGCAGAGGGTGATAAACACAACAACGTGAAGGATCGAGTTGGGAGTGAGTTGCCATAGTTGGATTTCGTAAGTCCGTAGAAGGCGAAGAAGAAACTCATGGGCAGGAAGCGAAAGACCCCGATATAGGAATGATAGGAACACCACTGTAAAACCAGCAGGGGGATTGGGCCGAGAAATCGCACCTGGAAGTATCACGTTACCCTCGTCGGGGGAGACTAATCCAAGGCTTCGGGCCCTCTTCTCATCACGTTTTGTGATGGAGGACGCCGACCAATCTCACGGCTTGGCTATTGGGCTCGGCGAGCCGGCGGCGCCGGAGCTGGGGGAGGAGCGTCTGAAGAACTCTTCTTTGGAAGAGTGGAGGAAGATTTGGCAGCGGCGCCACTGGTCGTGGAGCTGCCAGCGGCAGTAAGGCTTTTCTTCTTCACCATTGTGAGATCTGGGGAAGATTGAAGAAGCGGTGGTGGCGGCGCAGCAGTTACGGAAGGAAGAAGAAGAAGAAAGGCAAAAGCACATGTGGGAGAAGATTAGGGATTTTTCATCCCTTGAAGATCTTAAGAGGAGAAGAACTGCGTGGGCACGTGTCATTTATGCCAGTTTATCAAGTGGACCTTTTTCCGATTGATGGTTGCGGGAATCGAGGAGACGCCTTGGTAACTGTGCGAGAAGGGCGGAAATTGCTTGAAAATAGGACCAGACAGGGAGAGAATGGGCCCGGCGGGTCGCGTCTTGTCAGTCAAAATCAAGACGTCGGTAAAACGTCATCAATGACGTCATGAAGAATGCTTGAAGCACTCGAAGGAATAAAAAGTTATCGGATGGTGAACTTGAGTCTAAGCACAGATTGAAGCATCTGCACTTAGACTCGGGGGCTACTCCCATCAGGAGCGCTGACGCGCACCCGATAAATTAAGGACTCGAGGAAAAATGAAGAGAAAGGTGGTTGCTCAGCCTGAGTCTACGCACGGATTACAAGCATCCGTACCTAGACTCGGGGGCTACTCCCATCGGGAGCGCTGAACGCGCACCCGACAGAACTTTTTGCACTCCAGGATCATGCCCGGGGACTTGATTCTATGTAGGGTAACGTTGTTTTGCCATCGGTAGTTAACCAACAAAACTTGGGCGCGTTACTCATCATCCCTTGCATGCGTGAAAATATATCGGATGACCGATGAAGACTTGCGAAAAACTTCGGCAGAGTAAAATGTTCGAGTGGTACAACTTGAGTCTATGCACGAATTGCAAGCATCCGTACCTAGACTCGGGGCTACTCCCATCGGGAGCGCCGACGCGCACCCGACGAAGAAGATGATGCCGATTCAAGATGAACAAGGGCAATCAAGTAGAAGAACATCGAAGGAGACATGCTTCAGCTCCCACCCGAACTATGTTCGGCTGGACACTCGGGGGCTACTGACGTGGGCATTACCCTTCGGGTAACCGACATTGCCCTATCCCGTATTGTTTGGTTGGAGGCCCATGAAGGCACTTGGAGGCAAGACGGGCCGCTTGGATGGCGCACCAGAAGATTCCTTGACGGGCAAGGCAAGGAAGCAGCCGAACAAGGGAAGATTAGATTTAAAACTACTGTAAACCTAGTCGTACACGGTTAGATCTCTTGAGACCTGACCTCCTATATAAAGGCCAGGAGAGGGGCTGCCGAGGGACACAATCAATCTTAGCAATCTAGGCCACCAAAAAATCTAAAGCTAGGTCATCATAGCACTTAGCCTCTCGACGAGATCTCAGCCGAACTATTCGGCACCCCATTGTAATCCAATATCTTCATAATCAAGAACAAACAGGCAGGACGTAAGGGTTTTACCTCATCGAGGGCCCCGAACCTGGGTAAATCGCTCTCCCCGCTTGTCTGTGAACCGATGTCTCGTGTCAGCTTGCAGGATTCCGTCAACCCTAAGCCCCAATCGGAGGGCATTGCCGAGGAGTACCCTCGACAATGCCCCCGTGGTTCATCCCTGCATATTTTAAGAAGACCCAAGCATCTAAGCTTGGGGATGCCCAAGGCATCCCTTCTTCATCGACAACTTATCAGGTCACCTCTAGTGAAACTATATTTTTATTCCGTCACATCTTATGTGCTTTACTTGGAGCGTCCGTATGTTTTTGTTTTTGTTTTTGTTTGAATAAAATCGGATCCTAGCATTCCTTGTTTGGGAGAGAGACACGCTCCGCTGTTGCATATGAACACATGTGTTCTTAGCTTTACTTTTAATGTTTATAGCGAAGGTTGAAACTGCTTCGTTCATCATTATTATGGTTGGAAACAGAAAATGCTTCATGTGGTAATTGGTATATTGTCTTGAATAATTTGATACTTGGCAATTGTTGTGCTCAAATAGATCATGTTTAAGCTCTTGCATCATGTACTTTGCACCTATTAATGAAGAACTACATAGAGCTTGTTGAAATTTGGTTTGCATGATTGGTCTCTCTAGAGTCTAGATATTTTCTGGTTAAGGTGTTTGAACAACAAGGAGACAATGTAGAGTCTTATAATGCTTGCAATATGTTCTTATGTAAGTTTTCCTGTACCGGTTTAAACTTGACTTTGATTCAAACAACCTTGCTAGCCAAAGCCTTGTATTGAGAGGGATTACTTCTCGTGCATCCAAATCCTTGAGCCAAAAACTATGCCATTTGTGTCCACCATACCTACCTACTACATGGTATTTCTGCCATTCCAAAGTAAATTATTTGAGTGCTACCTTTAAAATTCTATTCCTTGTCTTTGCAATACATAGCTCATGGGAAAATAGCCTTAAAAACTATTGTGGTATTGAATATGTTACTTATGTATCTTATTTCTTATAAGTTGCTTGTTGAGCGGTAACCATGTTTCCGGGGACGCCATCAACTATTACACCTTTGTTGAATATCATGTGAGTTGCTATGCATGTTCGTCTTGTCCGAAGTAAGGGTGATTTATCATGATCAAATGGTTTGAGTATGCATATTGTTAGAGAAGAACATTGGGCCGCTAACTAAAGCCATGATTCATGGTGGAAGTTTCGGCTTGGACATCAATCCTCAATCTCTTATGAGAATATTATCTGTTGTTGAATGCTTATGCATTAAAGAGGAGTCCATTATCCGTTGTCTATGTTGTCCCGGTATGGATGTCTAAGTTGAGAATAATCAAAAGCGAGAAATCCAATGCGAACTTTCTCCTTAGATCTTTGTACAGAGCGGCATAGAGGTACCCCTTTGTGACACTTGGTTGAAACATATGTTATGCAATGATAATCCATGTAAATCCAAGCTAATTAGGACAAGGTGCGAGCACTATTGGTACTCTATGCATGAGGCTTGCAACTTATAGGATATCTTATGCATAACACATATGAAGTATTACTACCGTTGACAAAATTGTTTCTATGTTTTCAAAATGAAAAGCTCTAGCACAAAAATAGTAATCCATGCTTCCTTCTGCGAAGGGCCTATTTTTTACTTTATGTTGAGTCAGTTTACCTATTTCTTTCTATCTTAGAAGCAAACACTTGTGTCAACTGTGTGCATTGATTCATACATACTTGCTTATTTGCATTCATCATAATACTTTGTGTTGACAATTATCCATGAGATAAACATGTTGAAGTTGAAAGCAATTGCTGAAACTTATATCTTCCTTTGTGTTGCTTCAAAGCTTTCTACTAAGAATTTTGCTTTATGAGTTAACTCCTGTGCAAGTCTTATTGATGCTTGTCTTGAAAGTACTATTTATGAAAAGTCTTTGCTATATGATTCAGTTGTTTATTCATTGTCTTTACCATTGCTTCGAATCACTGCATTCATCTCATATGCTTTACAATAGTATTGATCAAAATTATGATAGCATGTCACTTCAGAAATTATCCTTGTTATCGTTTACCTACTCGAGGGCGAGTAGGAACTAAGCTTGGGCATGCTTGATACGTCTCAAACGTATCTATAATTTCTTATGTTCCATGCTACTTTTATGATGATACTCACATGTTTTATACACACTTTATGTCATTATTATGCATTTTCCGGCACTAACCTATTGACGAGATGCCGAAGAGCCGATTCGTTGTTTTCTGCTGTTTTTGGTTTCAGAAATCCTACAAAGGAAATATTCTCGGAATTGGACGAAATCAACGCCCAGGGTCTTATTTTTCCACGAAGCTTCCAGAAGACCGAAGGGGATACGAAGTGGGGCGACGAGGCGCCGCCACCATAGGGCCGCGCGGCCAAAGGGGGCCCCGCGCCGCCCTATGGTGTGGCCCCCTCGTCAGCCCTCCGACTCTGCCCTTCCGCCTACTTATAGCCTTCGTCGCGAAAACCCCCGTACCGAGAGCCACGATACGGAAAACCTTCCAGAGACGCCGCCGCCGCCAATCCCATCTCGGGGGATTCAGGAGATCGCCTCCGGCACCCTGCCGGAGAGGGGAATCATCTCCCGCAGGACTCTTCATCACCATGATCGCCTCCGGATTGATGTGTGAGTAGTTCACCCCTGGACTATGGGTCCATAGCAGTAGCTAGATGGTTGTCTTCTCCTCATTGTGCTATAATGTTAGATCTTGTGACCTGCCTATCATGATCAAGATCATCTATTTGTAATGCTACATGTTGTGTTTGTTGGGATCCGATGAATATGGAATACTATGTCAAGTTGATTATCAATCTATTATATATGTGTTGTTTATGTTCTTGCATGCTCTCCGTTGCTAGTAGAGGCTCGGCCAAGTTGATACTTGTGACTCCAAGAGGGAGTATTTATGCTCGATAGTGGGTTCATGCCTCCATTGAATCCGGGACAAGTGACGGAAAGTTCTAAGGTTGTGGATGTGCTTGTTGCCACTAGGGATAAAACATCAATGCTTTGTCTAAGGATATTTGTGTTGATTACATTACGCACCATACTTAATGAAATTGTCCGTTGTTTGCAACTTAATACTCGGAAGGGGTGCGGATGCTAACCCGAAGGTGGACTTTTTAGGCATAGATGCATGCCTGGATAGCGGTCTATGTACTTTGTCGTAATGCCCTCGATTAAATCTCATAGTAGTCATCGTGATATGTATGTGCATTGTTATGCCCTCTCTATTTGTCAATTGCCCAACCGTAATTTGTTCACCCAACATGCCATTTATCTTATTGGAGAGACACCACTAGTGAACTGTGGACCCCGGTCCATTCTTTTACATCTGAAATACAATCTACTGCAAACTCTGTTCTTTACTGTTCTTTGCAAACAAACATCATCTTCCACACTATACATCTAATCCTTTGTTTACGCATCACACCTTCCTCTTGGGGTTCCCAACGGACGTGTGCTTCACGCGTATCAATGTTGTGTGGCTGGAGTCGATAGGTGCTAAGCACCGATAGGAAGAATTCGGAAGGTGGAAGAGAAAGACCTCGCTCCACCCAAGCTTTGGTGAAGACTCGCTCATCGGGTTCCAGAGTCGGAGTGCTGGAGTCTTTGTTAAAGCTCCAGGTATCCGGAGGTATGAGTCCTTCCTTCTCGAAGGCTCTAAGTTTCGACACAGTGATTTCGCTTGGCCACCATTGGCCCTTCTCCCCTTCACGGTTCCGAGCCTTCGACCCCTCCTTCTGCTCCGCCTCCTGAACTTTGGCTGCCATCCGAGCTTGCCCTTCTAGCTCCACTTCGATTTCTTCTAGTGTTGGGATCCGACCGAGAAGGTTGCTGGAAGAGGCGGAGTAAGGTTGAGCTATCCTAGTATCGAAAATATTTTGCGGAAGGAATGCTAAGGGATCGACGAAGGTCGGTTCCGTTGAGTTCGGTGGTGGGCTATTCGGGGAACTATCGGTGAACCTAGGTGAGCTAGTGGACATGTTTCCGGCTGCATGCATGATGGTAAAAAACTTGGGAAGCCGGATCCTACTAAGGTCTATCTTCTACAAGTCCGGTGGACTTACCGGCAATGGCGTGGCGGTTCCCCGTGACGCCGGCGAAGGAGGAGGACACGGACTTGACGCGCTGGCCTCCGGTGAGACCACGAATCGGCGGCGGAGCGGATTTCCCGATCAAAGACGAGCAACTCAGGTTGAGGAAGGCCTTGGAGCAGCGGTGCTTGAAGTTTTCCGCGAAGGTGCTCGCCGGCGTGAGATCTGTTGGGCGGCGCTGGCGCGAGGAAGAAGACGAAGTGGTAAGATGCAGTGAAAGAGTAAAACTGACCGTGCGAATGGGGTATTTATAGGCCTCGCGCGAAGATTCGTGAGTCGGATCCTACGGTGGGAACAGAACGGTCGCACCGTTGGATGACCACCACGTGTCTTAGGTCAAAAGCGGTGAAATGGATGAAGTGGTGACCTAACTGCACGCTTCCGAAATTTCCGGCTAAGATCTGGAGATCCGAAAATTTAGCGCGGGAAAAAGGGGGAGTTATGTGCGACATGTGGGAGGAATCTACTAAGTTACCGTTACAAAAGAACGAATGATTTTCGGTCGAATGAAGTCGGAAACGATGAAGTTTTGGAAGCAGGTAGTCGGATCTGTGGAGGCCCATGAAGTATCCGGATCCAATACGGCGTATAAAGAAAGGTGGATCCTTGATGTGCACGGCAATGTAATATTCCGTAGTTAGGCATCTTGTATTCCGGCTAGGACTCTCCGTGTAAACCCTAGATCCTGGCACCTTTATAAGCCGGATCCCGGGAGCCCTAGAGGCACAACCACAACTCATTGTAACAACGCGAAAGCGCCCAGATAATTCCAGACAAGCAGCAGTAGGCCCTGTCATCGTGCAGGTGTTCCGAAGCTGGGTAAATCGTGTACCACCGTCCCGAGGACTCTCCGCCCGATGGCCCCTACTTCTTCTCCCCCTCGTGAGGATCCCTCCTTCGAGGTACCGTTGAATAGGCAACGACACATACCATAACACTCATACATGGTGGCCTAGGCCACCAACCTCTTCTTTGTGAAGAGTTGGTGTTATTTGGATTTCATCGGGCTTTATTTGCCATCCTTATGTTCTTATGGGAAATCACTCTAGTTTGGCCTTTATTTGCTAAATCTTCAAACTTGAGTGACCATGTACCATCTACATGTTGATCCCTCTAAACCCAAGCCTATCTTCATCTGTAACCATTCCATCTTGCTCATTAATCACGTTTTTGTTAAAACTTGGAGTTTGGGTGGCTTCGGTCGGATATTGTTGGTTGTCTCATCTTATTGGCCAATTTGCACCTTATACATGGCATGATATTCAATATATTGCATCATATATGAGATTGTGCACCTTATACATGGCCCATGGTGACGCGGCGGCGCGCTGTCGTGGTTGTGGGAGAGGAGGTGGAGTGTGGCGGTAGTAGGGAGGTGTGGACGATGGCAGGGATGCTGTTGGACGCCTTTTAAAAGGCCTGGCACGCGGGGGGCACGGTGCCATTGGTGACGGCACAGAAGATCAGCTGCCGCCCGCTAGTCGTGCCGCGGCCGCAGAAGACGAGGGGGCGCCATTGATGGAGGCGCAGACGTGGAAGCAAACACCATCGAAGCGATGCGGCAGAAGCAGGCCTCGCGCCCGCTGCCAAGCGTGCCCGTGGTGCTTACCTTTCCCTATCTAAAACTGGTGCTTACTTGATTTATTATATAGTTGTATTTAAATTGAACCTTTTAAGTCTGAAAATACAGGCTGGTCTTTAATTTATATGTTTCATGGTAATTGCTTTTATTTATTGATTGCACAATAATTGTTGAACCTTCTAAGGCTGAAATGGTTCAGTTCAGAGCAAGCAGAGCACGACCGTGATGAAATATCATGAAGTAGTTAGTAGTCTTGGCCAAAGATTTTGACAAAGCAGAGCGTACAGTTGGATGTTGAGATTCCCAGGTTCTATGATTGGCACCTGGACGACGAGCAGAGTTGATGTAGCCTCCAGTTTTTCAGTGAATTTCTCTCGTTTTTCAGTTAAAGGCAGCTACTCACTAGGCCAAGATGAAATACCATCCGTGCTCAGGTTGCTCTGAACTGCATTTGCCTTTAGATTAGGCGGTGCAGAAATCAAATAAGGCAGCCTTGATATACAAGGCTTGCCCTATTCGCAAGCCAAAAAAAGAAACTCACAGAATATGCCAGTATTACAAGATTATGTGCAAAGATCAGGAAACTTATACTGCATTATAATAGTAGTAAGTTGAGCGCAATTTGGCGTGAAAGAAAGTATTCGTGAATTATGCTAATGTAACAACAGAATAGCAACTCGGTTGAACTACTGCAAAATGTGCAACTTGGTGCAGCGGTGAGCCGGTCCCTCAGACCCAGACCCCGGCAGAGTTGTATGCAGACAGACAATGTCGGCCAACTCCTACACAAACACACTCACGTCGAAGATCGGGATCAAATTAAACTGCCTGCCGGCCAAAGATTCGTGCCCATATGGCCATATATGTGACCGTCCAAAACCCTGAACCGGACAGCGAAACTGGAACCGTTGCACCCACTGATCTATCGTTAACACTCTTGCTTTCTACTCCTCGCACACACATACAGTCGCAGTCGCAACAAGGCCACCTCCGGCTATCATGAAGTACTGAAGCAATAGTATTCTCCACTGTATGACAAAACAGAGCCTACTATCAGATATTGAGGTTCCCAGGTTCTAGCTGAATGCACGCACCGTTGATGGAAGCTACTTTTGATCCTGAAGCAGATACATATGCTTGCCCAATATGATATACCATCAATGCTCAGCTTGAGCTCTTGTATTTGGGTAGGACCGCACCATTTACATCCCGGAGCTGCACAAACTGACGGCCTATTAGCAACATGATACAAATATCAGGAAACCTTTATACCGCACCATACTAGTAAGATGAGAACAATTTGGTGTTGAGTGAAATATTAGTGAATTGTGCTAGTGTAACGACAAAACATATTCCCGCAGCAAAATAAAACATGTAAGAGATTGAGTGTGGCACATAACAACATGGCCAGAAGAAAAAGAAGACATGAACTACATGCAAGGAAGCTGATATAATAACACTATAAGAAACCTACTTGAGACCCCAATTAGGCGAGGCTGTACAGCTCCACCACAAGATCTATCTAGTACACCAGAAGCTGCAGATCTATCTATAATCTGGAGGGTGTTAGAATCCATCAATTGCTACCACGTACAACACTTGCATGCCTAATCTCTTCCAGCTGCAAAATTACCAACTAATCCAGAAGGATCTCCTCTACCTGACCAAAGAATCGTCATCAACATCAGTGTCAACCAACTCTTCTGTCACAACGGGATGATCTTCAGCAACCATCTCTTCTCTCACAATGAGATCTCCAGTAATCATCTCTTCACCTGTCGTCCCCGTTGGATCATCTTTGGAGTCCCATCCATCCACCTCTTCGTCAGTATAAATAGGATATGCTGGTTCACTGATGGCCTTCCTTGTTCCAGTGATGTTAACAGTTGCCTGATCTTGTTAACCATTATTCCCAAACTGAACTCCAAATAACCGGTTAACTGTATTTAGGAACACGCAAAATGGATAACACCAAGTTTGTGTTATCTGAGGGACAGCACCTTTCTCCAAACAACACTATATTATTCAAGTTTTTTTTGCGAATAAATTTTCTCCAAACACACTATATTTTCTCCAAACAACACTATATTTTGTAAAAAACACACTATATTTTGTCAAGTTCACTGCATCTGCAAATTAAAATACCATGACCTGCATTGCAAATTAAGAATGCTAGTATGTTAACAAGGTACAAACACAAACAACAGCACAAACCTTACATGGATATGACTTGAGAAGCCTCTGACTTGGGCCAGTATTTTAAGTAGCACCTAGTTTCCAAAATCATCACTTATTTCCACCCTGATGTTGAACGGAAGCTTCTGACTGAAACAATCAAATTCATAATAATTTTGCCAAGTTATTAGAAATCCTAAATTTTATCTGATATAGTTTCCTTTCATATGTGAATAACAATGTATGAACATTGTTGATAAACAAAAAAATAACATTTGTTTTTGAAAATTGGACAAAACAATATATCACAATGGGAAAAGTTTAATAATCAGGGAAATAATGAAAGTGAACATACTAATGATCCAGAAATATAATAAACATGCGAGCAGATTAAGAGACATCCAAATGACTGCAACACATAGTAATAAACTTGTACGCAAAGGTCTGGTTCGAAAGTAGAAAGCTTCTCCAGAACTAGCGAGGTTTGAAGGAACAACTGTTGCCATACCAGAAGCTTACCCAAAATAAGGCAAATTACAGGATGACTGGAATTATGTTTAAGTCTAATGGAGAAGAAATAAAATGATAAGTTACAAGTAATACTTCCTATTTCCTTGGCACATCATAAACACAAACAATTTAAATTTCTGTACAAGTGATGCACGAATATCTCCTATTTACCTTTTTATGAGATGCATACTGAAAACATGGATGATTGGTGATACCACCACACTCTTGACCTCTGTTAATATAGTTAAAACGCAAGTAGTAAATCACTAATTCAAAACTATACAGCCATACAGGTTAACTTAAGTTTGTCTTTGAATAATGTCTACTTATAAGAATTACTGCCCTGTCTCAGTGCACCACAACAAAATAAAGATTCAAACTCTTGTGGAACAACACACTTATATGCCTTCCGCAAAGGTCTGGTTCGAAAGTAGAAAGCTTCTCCAGAACTAGCGAGGTTTGAAGGAACAACTGTTGCCATACCAGAAGCTTACCCAAAATAAGGCAAATTACAGGATGACTGGAATTATGTTTAAGTCTAATGGAGAAGAAATAAAATGATAAGTTACAAGTAATACTTCCTATTTCCTTGGCACATCATAAACACAAACAATTTAAATTTCTGTACAAGTGATGCACGAATATCTCCTATTTACCTTTTTATGAGATGCATACTGAAAACATGGATGATTGGTGATACCACCACACTCTTGACCTCTGTTAATATAGTTAAAACGCAAGTAGTAAATCACTAATTCAAAACTATACAGCCATACAGAGTTAACTTAAGTTTGTCTTTGAATAATGTCTACTTATAAGAATTACTGCCCTGTCTCGGTGCACCACAACAAAATAAAGATTCAAACTCTTGTGGAACAACACACTTATATGCCTTCCGCAAAGGTCTGGTTCGAAAGTAGAAAGCTTCTCCGGAACTAGCGAGGTTTGAAGGAACAACTGTTGCCATACCAGAAGCTTACCCAAAATAAGGCAAATTACAGGATGACTGGAATTATGTTTAAGTCTAATGGAGAAGAAATAAAATGATAAGTTACAAGTAATACTTCCTATTTCCTTGGCACATCATAAACACAAACAATTTAAATTTCTGTACAAGTGATGCACGAATATCTCCTATTTACCTTTTTATGAGATGCATACTGAAAACATGGATGATTGGTGATACCACCACACTCTTGACCTCTGTTAATATAGTTAAAACGCAAGTAGTAAATCACTAATTCAAAACTATACAGCCATACAGGTTAACTTAAGTTTGTCTTTGAATAATGTCTACTTATAAGAATTACTGCCCTGTCTCAGTGCACCACAACAAAATAAAGATTCAAACTCTTGTGGAACAACACACTTATATGCCTTCCACAATCACCACCATGCACCAAAAGCCATCATCCTAACAAATGCAACCTATCCGCATATACAAACACAAAAACAATATACAGAAAATACATATCATTACTGAAATACCGACAGTTCACATTCCATGATTTTAACACAGTGGAGAAGGAAAAGAAAGAGAATCGGGTACTAACTTTCTACTTGCAGATAGATTGCATTTCTTGTACTAGCAGAAAGGCCTCATTGCAAGGAAAATCTCAAGTGTGCCTTTTGAGGGTTTAAGTTCAGATAGAATGTATCATGTCAACTGTGGATGTCTCCTTCCAAAAACCGATACCTTTCCGGGAGCAAATCTTTGTGCTTATGGTATATCCCTTTCCTTGAAAAGAGAGATATCAACAGGGAAATAGTTGAAGCTTCAAGCGACATGCTTTTCCCATCAACTCTGGACATATAATTGATGGCCCTGACTATTTCACCTTTTTTCAATAACTTTCTGATAATAATATTTAGCATACGAGAGTTGGAAGCACAACCACTCCTCTCCATTGATGAAAATATACTGTCAGCTTCTTCTACCAATCCTTTTTCTATAAGGTTTGACATCATCATGGTGTACGTTATAACATCAGGTACCAATCCCTTGACTGGTATTGCAGCAAACAGATTCTTAGCTTGCTCTATTCTTCCAACTTTAAACATTGCATCAATTATAATAGTGAGAGTTCTAATATCAAACTTAAGGTTCATTGCTCGCAACTTGTCGAACATCATGACTGCTTCATCTGCACAACCAATTTTGCAAAGCCCGCCGAGAATTACATTGTATGTATCAATGGACAATCTCACTCCACTTTTGATCATCTCATGGAACTTTTCTTTTGCAGCAATGGTTCTACCAGCCTTAAATAATCCATCCATTATGATGTTATAAGTAAGAGCATTCGGTTTAGCTGCCATACCTGACATTTCTTTGAACAGAGTCAACGCAGCATCCACCATTCCAGCTTTAAAGTATCCATCAATAAGTGTATTGTACGTAATTGCATCAGGCTCAATGCCAACCGATACCATATCATCATGTACTCTAGACTAGATGCTATCTGCATCTTGCCAACTAAGCAGTATCCATCAATCAGTGAATTAAATGTGATAACATTGGGCTTCTCACCTATATGCTTCATAAAGTCAAAGATATCTTGTGCATCTGTCACCCTTCCTTCTTTGCATAGGTTGTTCATTATCGAGTTAAAGAACACAACGCCAGGACAACCAATGCTTTTTTCCATCATTTCATAAACCAGTTCTTTAGCTCTTCCTAAATGACCATGTGTACAATAACCCTGAATCAGGCACCTATAAGTCTGTACATCTGGCCGTACCCCCATATCAATCATCTGGTTGAATTGTTCAATAGCATCATTCATCCTACCCTTTCCGCAAAACGCATCTATCATGGCTGAATATGTTACAACATTCGGTTTCATTCCCTGTTTCTGTATGTCTTCAAAGATAAGAAAGGCCTCATCCACCAATCCACACTTAGCATGTGCATAAATCAATATGCTGAAAACATATTGGTCAGGTACAATACCTTCTCCTATCATCAAATTGTAGAGATTATTCATATCAACAAGGCATCCTTCTGTAGCGTACCCATGCAGCATGGTAGAGTATGTCACGATATTAGGTTTGAGGCTCTTCAGAATCGCGCAATCCAGAATCTGTCTTGCTTCTTTGCTTCTTCCACGCTTGCACAACACATCAATCATCGAGTTATATGTCACCACATCAGGAACAACACCCTGTTGTACCATTTCATGGAATAGGTTGCTTGCCATGCTGAATTTACCCTCCTTTAAGAATCCGGGGATAACCGTGGTATATGACACCACGTCAGGGGAGCAGCCAGCTTCTTGTTTTGCCATCATCCGGAGTAGCTCGAGTGCATGCTGGCTCCTGCTACCATCACATAAGCCCTTGATAACTGTGTTGTATGAGATGGCATTAGGCACGCAGCCCAGATGCGTTATCCTGTGAAGCAGCACGTCCGCAGCCTCATCTGTCCGCTTTGCGTGGCAAAGGACCTTGAGGAGGGTGTTGATGATAACTTCGTCTCCCTTGAAGCCCGCCCTGAGGAAGCAGCCGAAGAAGGCGAGCGCTAAGTCTGGCTGCCGCGCGCGGCAACAGCAGTCGAGTAGGATGCTGTACGTGTGGACTGTGGGCGATGCCACAGGCGGGCCATGGCCTCGGGACATGCGGCTGAAGAGGGCGACGACAAGCGAGAGGCCGTCGCTGCAGGTGGCGGGGGCCGGCGCGCGGGCTAGGGCGGCGAGAAAGCCGTTGAGGGCGCGCTCCGGGACTGGAGTGGCCTGCTGCAGCAATTCGTCGAACAGTTCGTGTGCTTCCTCAGGGCTGAGGGTCCCGAAGCGGGCTCGCTCCGTGGCCGCGGCAAGGGCGACGTGGGGAGCCCGGTGTGAGGGCAGCGAGGTGGATGTGGAGGAGGACCGGCGGCGGAGAAGGAGCATCGGAGCGGACGAGTGGAGGCGAGACATGGTGTTGGCCGAGCGACACGGCGGTATTCTGCGGGGCGGCGCTCACAAAGAATGGTGTTTCACTTGAAAGTCTTGAAAGCGGACGCGAGGGCGACACCAGGAGCATGGAGTGAGGGCGGCGATGGCGGCGAGGTGGAGGTGGAGGAGGAGCGGCGGAGCCGCGGAGGTGGAAGGACGTCGGAGCAGAGAGCAGTCGAGTATAGGCGAGGCATGGAGTTCAGCTCAGACTGGTTTTTCTCCGTGCCGCAAGCGGAAATTTTGCTGTGAAGTTGAATCTACTGTTCACAAAGCCGGCTCAAAATTGCATCCTAGTTCTATAACAGTACTAGTTCACACTATGCTTGCATATTCCAAATACTAGCCCTAACACAAGTATTGTCCAAATAGTTTAGTGGAGAATGAATGTGGGACAGAGCTTTGGTTAAGTCAAAAATCATATTTTTGAGTTTCAAACAATTCTGAAAAAAAAATCTGGAATCTCGGCATTGAGATTTTGCATGATTGTGGAGTGTATCACTGACAATCTCCGAAATTATTTTCATATTTTTTATAACTTGTAAAATTACTTTTTAATTCTTTTATATGGCGAGAGCACTGGAACTCGGGATCCAAAATCACTTTTCGAGGATGAATGAGTTAAAATCACTACTTCCCATGCATCGATCAACCTCAAGTTCTTTTTTTAACTGCATTGATCTGAAAGTAAACTCAACTTAAAGCTACTCGTTAAGAGATACTTGAAAAAATATTTATGATCTAGCAAAATAAATTTAGCAAATAGCTAGGTTTCCAGCTCTTCACCAAGGAATCTGACGACGGACGCCTAGAACACCGGGTGAAAATCAGTTTCTTTAACATTTTTTGCTCATTCTGTAAATTTTATGAAGAAAATACATATGTTGTGACTTGTGACCTAGGTAAAAACAAAAAAAAAGATGTAGTAAAAAGCCATTCTTGGAGCACCAAATTTGTTCTTTTTACCAAACATCGCTTGGACAAATGCTTACCATGTTTGACATGGTCAGATAGATATCAGTAAAAGAAATCTCGTTGGACAAATAGTATTTCCCTTTCAAGGTTCAGTAGGGTAATTTTTTATGAACTTACTTCGAGAGACAATATTTGAGGGGTCTTCCTGGCATATCCTCTTGTTTTGGAGTACTCCTCCTTGTCATACACAGATACAGTCGGCACGCCTCAGCATCGGTCAGGGTACTACCAACATTTGGCCATATCTCCATTTCAGTATCAGCACCGCCCGGCCGGATTCGTCAGCTCGTCACACGAATACCCTGCAGCAGAGCACGGTCACCCCCGGCCATCTTGAAGTACAGTAGTATTAGTATTCGCCACAGATTTGACAAAGCAGAGTGCAATGTTGATTGGCATTTGGACGACGAGCTAAGTGAGTGCAAGCAGAGTTGATGCAGCCTCCAGGTTTTCAGTGGATTTCTCTTGTTTTTCAGTGAGAAGCAGGTACATGTAAATGTTAGTTTGATCTCCTCGTCCTCGATCCAATTGTCGAGCACGACCTTGTCTGCACGCCCTGATTGGGGCACCCAACCACGTCTGGTTGGTGGGCCCCTGTCACCAGCGCCATATTAAAGAGGTGGGGGGCGGGGCACAGACGCCAAGGTTCGTCAGATGCCGTCCTCCACACCGCCACACAAACCCTAGACCACCCGATCTGGTTTGGCGATGTAGCGGCGGGAAGCACCATCGACATCGCAGCCACTCCTCTGCCGCCGCCATGGCGAGCTCCTCGTCGAACAAGCCTGACGGTATGCCCTGATGTTTCCTCTCTCGTTCTTGTTCCCGGTTAGCCTAGAAGTCCTACTCACTAGATGCAGCGACTAGAGATCCTAATAGTCTAACAATGGTATCAAAGCTAGCCTAGGTTGTTGATCTAGTTGAGGCAGTATGCTAAACCGGGATAGAATCGAAAACATAGAAGTTTCTTTGCAAACCCTAACCCTAGATCGAAATATTTCGGGAAGGACACGTTTTGAGAAGGGAAAAGGGAAGAGAGAGGGAGGCGGCATCCATGCCGGCCTCCACTTACCGGCGAGCTCCGGGAAGGGGCCTCCGCCTCCACAGAGGCGCTGTGCTAGGGCACCGCGCGGCCAGTCCGCTTGACGGCGGCGCGCCCACCCGCAAGGGGAACGCGCGCACCGGCGAGAGGATCGGCTACGGCGCCGCCCGCCTCCTCGCGCGACGGCCTGCTTCGGCCGCCACTGTCCTCCTTGTCTCCTCGCGCCGCAGTCGTGGGTGAGGGTGAGAGTAAGAGGGAGGAGAAATGAAAGGGGCTAGGATTTCGGGCTGGCACTCGGGGCGGTTTTGTGCGGCCGAATCCGGCGCGCAACCGTTGGATTGCATCCGACGGCCAGGAGTCGCCAAGAGCTGCTCTCGGGCCCAAAGGGAGAGAAGGAGAGGCCGGGGCCGGTTGCTGGGCTAGGCCCATCTAGCGATGCGGGACCGTTTCGGTCTTTCTGTGCGTTTTTCTTTAACAGAGAAATAAGACAAAGCCCATCTGGGTTGTATGACCTTTTTTCCAGGAAATAGTTTAATAACAAGATAAAAGTGAGATATGGAATTTTTCCCAGTGGTTTAAAATTTGAAAATTAAGTTAAGTTTGCGATGTGCTAGTTAAGTTGAAGTCATATTTTACTTTTCCTAATTTAATTGGAACCAACGGGAAAATTGAATTAGGAACTAAGAGTTATTTTTAAGTATGATGATTTTATTTAATGACCAACATTGTTAATAAAATTGTATTCCACAATAGTCAGTGTTATCATTATTGGTTCTATTTCTTTCCAATGGTGATGTAGAATTAATATTGAGAAGTGCCATGTTTTAATTTGACCAACATTGAATTGACTCATTTTGATGAAAATCTTGTTTCAAGAAATCCTATGAGTTTTATCTCCGCTATTAAGCCCCTCAATGGAAGGAACTATGGCTCGTGGCGAGAGAAGGTTGAGATGGGGCTTGCTTTGCTTGACCTCGACTTGGCACTGATAGATACTTGTCCCATAGAACCTAAGGACCCCGTGAGGGGCGACAAAGAAAGTGAAGTTGACTTCAACAAAAGGGTTCATGACCATGGACCAATAAGAATGAAGTACGATCTTGATCGTGCTAAGTGGGACTCGTCTAACATAAAGTGCTTGATGGTGATCAAGAGCTCCATTTTGGAGGATATAAGGGGAGCAATCCCACAATGTGACACCGTTAGTAAGTACTTGAAAAAGGTAGAGAGTCAGTTTACTGGGTCTTCCAAGGCCTATGCTAGCAGCTTCTCACTACAAAGTACATTGGTGGTGGAGTAAAGGATCATATATTGAGGATGAGCAATATGTCTTCCAAGCTCAAGTCTATGGAGATGGAGCTTCCATAACAGTTCATCACCCATCTAATCTTTGCCTCACTCCCAAAAAAATTTGAGACCTTATTGTCTTTCCATGATCTCCAACCTTCCACTTTTTGGAAAGGGGTGATGTGGGTTTCAAAGGCAGTTAAATTTGGCTATAAGTAGCATTGGCAAATCAATAAAATTTTGGGAGGACATCTGGTTTGGGAATTATCCTCTAGCTACCCAATTTTGGGATTTATATTTTGTATCTAACCAACAAAACAAAACAATTTTTGAGCTTTGGGATGGTCATGAGATTAGAGAAAATTTTACAAGAACTTTCACTGACGATATGATGGTTCAGTGGCAAGAACTTTTGGAAGTTGCTAGATCCATTTCCTTCTCCAATGAAGAGGACCAATTAATCTGGCAATACAATTCTTGTGGGGTTTATTCTTCCAGCTCTTTGTATGCTATCATCAAATTTAGAGGGATTACCCGTGTATACTTGCCTGTTGTTTGGAAGCTTAAAATTCCACCTAGGGTTCAGGTTCTCTTTTGGCTATTCTCCAGAAGAAAATTATGACTAGAGATAATCTTAGAGCTAGAGGCATTCCAAAATCTATGTAGTGTGATATGTGCAGTGAATTTGAGACGGGACAACGTCTCATTTTGAGTGTATTGTATCTAGAACTCTTTTGGATCTAGTAGAAGAGGTTTTTGGAATGCATGTTTCTAGTTTTGAATCCATTGCTTCTAAGTGGCTTTGTAACAAAAAAAATCATGCATTTCAATGTACCTAGTATCCTCTGCTATTCTTTGGGGTTTGTGGTTGAATATAAATAATCTTGTGTTTAACAAGTTTACTTCCTCCTTCGGGATTGGAAGAAACCTTTTAAGGAGCTAGAAAATGGAAAAAACGTCAATTTATGAACCTGTTGCTGGTCAGTATGAAAAGCTCATCTCTGTCTCCTTGTGGGGTAAAATGCTCATCCTTCGACTGGATCTCCTCCTGTGAAGGAAGGGTGACCCTGACGTATCTCCTGAACAATCGCGACGATTCTCACAACATCCACGTGGTGATGTGATTCATGTGGTGATGTGATTCAGAAGGCGCAAGAGCAAAAAAGGATCGTTTCCAGTGAAGGGAGGAAAGCTGAGGATGTCTTGGTTTTCATGTGTCTGGCACCTTGGTCTGTAGCTTAAGAAACTTGTTTCGCTCAGTTTATGTAGAAACTTTGATACTGTTAATGTTTATGGTTTGCTGGTATTTCGGGACAGCTGAGATGGCACCTGTCCCAGCGATTCTTAAACAGGCAGATCAATGTCTTTCGTTTTATGTTTTCCTGTTGGTCTTTTCTTTTTAGCAAACTGAGAAACTTTGTCTGGCTTTTTTTCTAATGAAATGGAGCTGGGGAGTGATCCCTGTTGATTAAAAAAACGCAAAACCGCTCTGGAAAACAACTTAGAGGGTGATGTGAGCTGATTTCCTGGGGGAAACTCGTTTCTTTTCAGCAACGTGAGCGAGAGAAAAGAGGTCTGCAACTACAGCTTCTGCTCGCGAGCCGCGTCAAAGCCCCACCTTCTGCGCACCACATGCACCGCGGCAGCGAGCCCTCCGTCGACCCCTCAGTCCCCGCCGGCGGCGCTCGCAGTGGCGGGGACGGCATATTCGCGGACGGACCCTCACGCTGGTCTGGCGGCGGCGGCGGAGGCCGTGGAGACTACTCAGGTTGGTCCAGAATCTTGGCTTCGGCGCTTTGGTATTTTTCAGGCGTTGCTGTGCTGTCTCTAGATTTGGAACTTTACCTTGTTCGCGCACGACCAAAGTTGGGGCTTTTGGACCTCCGTGGAATAGGCGATGACATTGATCCTCTGTGGTATATACACTACCGCAAATTCAATCAGCTGTTGTCAACTTGGCATAGCTGGTCAGTCAATGTTGGGACATGACAAATCAACTTCAGCTTTGTCATATCTGTTGACTACAGATGCTGCCCTTCAGTTATAACCCATTTAGCTAAATGTTGTGTTTTCCCTCCTACTCTGCAGTTTATTTTCCGATTCAGACCCATCCAGGTACTTATATTGGTACCAGTAATCAATTTTAGTAGAACTTATGTTAGTTACCAGGTTTCTTCTGGTTGTACTGTTTTATCTCATTGAACTTCAGTGGAGAAACGTTTGATCTTGGGGTTACAACCTTTCACCAGCGAGTTAATTGATTTTTTTGTGGAACATTTCCAGCAGATCATGACAACAAAAGTGGTTATGTTAAACTTTTTGTTGGAACAGTTCCGAGAATAGCAAGTGAAGATGATGTGAGTATAACTTTCACACATAATTTAGTATCTGCCCTTCTACCTGTAGATTTGTTAATACATCTACTGTTCATTGCCTATATATATACCTTACATAATCTCAGTACTCGGAAGGTTGCTTGGTTGTACAGTTATTTTAAGTTTTATCATACTCATGAAACAATATGAAGATTTATAGCTTAAAAGTCCTGTAATGTAACTTAGGAGATAAAAGGGGCAATAGATTTTTGCTAGAAATATGACAATAAACTATCTACAATTTTTTGAAAGCTAGTGTATTTTTTTTTTAAATTTAGCCAAAGCTGTCTTTATCCAGTTATGCCTTATTTGCATAACTTTCGCTCTACTTGGAGTATTGTGTTTGGCCTTAATGTTATTTGGTCACAAGCACACAATGTTGAAGATGAATGTAATTGAGCTGTTTATTTATTTTTCTCTCTTTGCTCGTTGACATTCTTTTGCTCTGTTATTTTTTTCTCTCTTGATGTGCATGCTTGTGTTTCTCCTGAGGATGGACATTTTTTGTATTCTTTTGTTTGTGAAAGACCCTTCTGATGTCTTCAGGTTCGACATTTATTTGAGGAACATGGAGATGTTCTTGAAGTCGCTTTGATCAGGGATAAGAAAACTGGTGAACAACAAGGTGAGCCAAAAGTACTTTTTCTTATGATGTCAATATACCAGTATCTTTTGTTTTCAGGTTCTGAGAGTGTTAGAAGCAACAAGGTTGCATCATCTCTCAGTTAGATTTGGCGGTTGTTGATTTTTATTTCATGTGCTTCCGTTCTGTTTATCTCCTCTGGCTTAGTGCAAGACAAGAAAGGAATCAACAACCTGTTGGCTGATTACTGCACCCTGCTGCTAGATAAGGCAGAGATTTGGGTATAACTTTGTTCAGGTCATAACAATCTCTTGCATTCTCAATGTAGTTTGACCAGATATAACCAAGGTCACTATTCCAATTTTCATCTATTGGTATTGAATGTGATGCAGAAGACCAGATAACCTTCTAACGAATTAAGGCCAACCTGTTATTCTTTTCCTTTTATGGTTTCAGATTCTTTCTTCAATATATTTGTTATCATGAGTTGCATTATATGGAATCCCTGGTTGAATCCCTCAACGCTTAAGTGATTGCCTGGTTTGGATGATGTTGTGTGGCTGGTGTTGCCTGACTGATATAAATTGATGTGATACTACTTGTTTTGTGTTGGGGTATTGTGGTTGCATGTCAATTCTGGAGCTGTGCTTTGATGGTCAATATTATGCCTTGCCAGTTCAACTATACTTGATCGCCATGTGAGTGCCGCTGACTGCTTGGTTGCCCAGAACAAGACGTATCTCATGAGTCTTGGCTGTTTGGTTGTGCTAAGCTGTGACCCTGTGCAGTTTTGGATGTTTGTGTGTGACACTGGAAAGTTCTTGATTCACTTAATGGGGATCGTAATATTCCAAAACAGAATGACATTACTGGGATCGATGACCCCCATGGTGGCACTTCACACCAATTTGAAATATGAAACACATTATATCCATGGTAAAGTTTCCAGCTGTATGATCAGCTTGTTCTGGTAGGGTTAAATGGTGTGATTTTGGTCCTGTACTTCAGAGTTGATGGTACTGTTGGTAGTATTATCTGATACCACTGAAGTCTGGC
>NC_061513.1:146421835-146448353 GCF_022539505.1 Lolium rigidum
TTCGATGTATATTTTGATGTGATGGCAATGATTGCTGAATCGATCCAATATCTTCTATGCATCACCTATGAAATATGACCTCATATACACCTTAGTGAAACCGTTAGTCCGCTGTAGCTGTCATTAATTATCAAGACCACACTTAGGGGCTAGTTGTACTTTCAAATTGCCAAAAGCATTAAATAAGTAGTACATGCAGTAATTCCAGAAAGAATTGCAAGAATCAGATGATCTGTATCAGTAGATAAAAGTGTAATTCTATGGAGAACATTCTGATGGATGCTATAGAATTGTCATTTCGTGTTTCCTCTCTTTTTGGCTGGCACTCTAATATAGTCTATTAGACTAAGCATAATCCTACCTAAAGTTCTAAACCATTCCATTCTTTGCCAACCATTTTCGTACTTAGGCCGACTGCCAATATTGATGCGCCAAGTGGTCGACATATGCCTCCGGACGCTTGGCACCCTTCAAGCCTAAGCTCAGTGGCACCTCATCAGTTTAATAACTTCGGGTGGGACAATCCTATGGGTCTAATGGGTGGCACTGTTACACCAGCAGCAGATTATGTATGGTACAAGCCAAGCCTAATACTATAGTGTTCCTTTTTTTCCTGTCCTGTTTACTTACCCTTTAATCATCATAGGGTGCTTTTCGACCTCAGATGTTTCCTGGGAATGGTCAGACAGGTCTGCTGATGTCATCTCATATGGTACTGGCATATCAGGACTTCTGATGTTTGTGAATTGTCTTAGATGTAAATTGTTCCTTGCCCTTGGTCATTTCACCTTTTACTTTGTAGGGCATAAACCCTTACTCGTTACAAGGGCATCATCTAGGGTGGCAGCAGATCCCGCCATTGCAAAAGCCACCTAGGCCACCGCATAATTTCCCTGTACAATTGCAGAATCAGCAGGGGCAGCAGTCCTTGGGGCCTGGTTGTTTTGGCCAGAATGTACCATCTATGCAATTACCTGGCCAGCTTCCTGTGTCACAGCCATTGACGCAGCAAAATGCTTCTGCAGGCGCTCTACTGGCGCCTTCGGCTGTACAGTCCAATCCCATGCAACCTGTTCCTGGACAACAGCAACTTCCGTCCAATGTGACACCACAATTTCTGCAACAACCAATCCAGCAGATGCCATCACAAGCACCACAATTGCTACTCCAGCAGCAGCCAGCTTTGCAGTCCAATTATCAGTCTTCACAGAACCCGATTTTTCAGCTTCAGCATAAGCTTGGCGTGCAAGAGGGAAAGCTTGACACGAGAGCAGAACAGCTTGGTGAGCAAGAGGGCAAGCTTTACATGAGAGCAAAACAGCTTGGCGAGCAAGAGTGCAAGCTTGACGCGAGAGCAAAACAGCTTGGTGAGCAAGAGGGCAAGCTTGACGCTAGAGAAAAGCAGCTTGCCGAGCAAGAGTGCGAGCTTGACACAAGAGCAAAACAGCTTGCCGAGCAAAAGTGCAAGCTTGACGTGAGACCAAAACAGCTTGGCGAGGAAGAGGGCGACATGCAAGCAATGGAGTCGCTCATGAAGGCATTGGTTACAAAGGAAAGAGAAAGTAATGACGAGCTGCAAAGTACTCGGAAGATGCTCATACAGGTAACTGAGCAAGCAATGCAACTTTTGTTGATGTATGCATTTGATACTTCACAAGATAATCTCACTGTTTTTTATCATTAATTATCTATTGCATGTCGGGCAGGCTTTGCAGAAATTGACAAATGGTCGGTCACATATAGGTGTCAAAAGAATGGGCGAACTTGACCCTAAAACGTTCGCGAATGCTTGTAGATCAGATGTACCACATGAGGATGCCCAATTTAACTCCGCTGTTCTTTGTTCGAAATGGCAAGCGGAAATTGCAAACTCGGAGTGGCATCCTTTTAGGATAGTCACTGTTGATGGTAAACTAATGGTATGTATACTCTATTATTGTTCCTAGTTAGCATGCTCTGCTAGCTTAAAACAATGAGTCGTTAATTTCTCGAAAGTTGGCATTTAGCTTCTAGGGTAAATTGTGTTTTGTGCTCTAAGAGAGAAAGGGAGATCCACTTTGCTGCTATATGTTGGAAGAAATTAGACATTTTCTGCAATTGTAGCCAGGACACTATTAGCATGTTTGAGGTAGCAAAACAGGTTTTCAGGGGCCAAAGTTCTTTTAGGAATGGTTTGATTTCTGAAGGCACACGGCCATCCACAGCTACTTGGAGAGTTATTTTCAAGGACTTACGTCTGATTGCTCACTTGGCTTGACTCTCTATTTTTTTCCTTGTTTCCTTCTCTGATTTTTTTCTTGTTTTTATTTTCCCATGTACATAGACATGTAAGCTTTCCTTGCCCCTATGACATTTTTATGTATATAGAAAAAGCACCATCTATTTTTGCAAACATTTTTCTTCATTTTGTTATATACTCGCAAGCATTTACATGCTTCCACCTGGATGTGACATTATTTCTTTTCTCCCGTTTAGGAAATTCTCTTGGAGGACGACAAGAAGCTCCGTGAATTGAAAGAAGAGCAAGGCGAGGAGATCTACGGCTTGGTGACAAAGGCTCTGCGTGAAATCAACGAGTACAACCCCAGTGGACGCTACATCGAAACGGTGCTGTGGAACTATAAGGAAGACCGAAAAGCGACGCTGCAGGAAGCCGTCCAGTTCGTCCTCAAGCAGTGGCAGTCACACAAGAGAAAGCGCTGATCTGCAGGCTAGGGTGTCCTTCTTTTGCTTTCACAAAACATGTACTAGTCTAACTTGACTTAATGTAATCATAGTTAGTGCCAGTGGATCAGCTGAGAGGTCTGTAGTGATTCACTGGTTCCTGATGATCATGGAACTAGATGGATCGCATTTTGTTTTCTACTAGCTGGATACAGTTTAGCTAGATGCTCCTGTTGTATACCCTTGGCATGTATGGATGCTGCTACAAATCCCAGAAATGTAGTATTTAGCTTTCCTCTTAAGTGTTTGTGCTTTATATTTATATCATCATTTATATGTGACGCTTTCCCTAAGAGAAGAGGAGCAGTTGAGCTGGAGTCTGGGCCATCGCGCCCGGGGCGCCACTCATGACGGCCTGCCTGGACGGCGACTTCACCGGTGGAAAATCTGGCTGCCGCCATGGGATGCCGGCATGCCACACTGTCCCTGAAGTCGTCGTGGCTAGCGCCGTCAGGTTCACCACCGCCATCGGTGTATGGGAGGACGACGAGCACGATGGGACTCAGCTGAAGTAGGACATGCGTAGATGTAATTTTCAGTTTTTTGAAGATTTTGAGCGGCAACAGAGTGGATACACGTCTTTCTGAATTTTTCAGCAGCTGATGGTGTAACCTGCCCTTGTTACACCGAAATAGTTTCGTAACTCTGGAAGTAGGATGATAAGAGTAGTTTAAATAATCCACAACCAGTCAACAAATATATTGGACAAACATTGATAACTTTGGTAAGAAGACGATGGGCGACGAGAAGGCAGAATCTGGATTAGGCAATGGCAGCTGGATCGCTTTGATATGTACTTTTCCAGTTTCTGAATGTTTTTAGCGGCAACAGAGCGCACACATCTCTCTGAATTTTTCAGATATCTGTTGTTACACTGAAAGTTTCATTCAAATATAAGTCCGAAAGTAGGATGATATATACTACTAGCTAGTTTCAGCAATCCAATCCCGCAGTCTGAAAGAATCGAAATACATCCGAGAAAATTAACAAGAGCACATGACGATATTTGGCCACGACCCAAACAAATGGTTCCTTGCATGTCACTGGTAAGTGGTAAGGCATGTAAGTTAACTACTGCCCATAAACGTTAGGTCCTAATTCTCGCCTATATGATTGATGGCAATGGGTCTATCTAGCCTTTCAATTTAGACTATAGGTTATGATCGAAACTCCTCTCTACCTCTTTATTTACAAAGTGTTCCCGTTTCTCCTAATATTGCCAGAATTTTAACCCCGATTCGTCGATTTACCCGCGATAATTATGTCTCCGTTGAATTTGAATCATTCATTTCTTTTCTCTCCATGAAGGATCTAGCCAAGACACTGCTTCGTCGATCGCTCTAATAGTGGCAGGTCCTCTATCCATTCCCCGGATCACCATTTGGAGTAAGTCGATTGCCAGTTATTTTTGTTCTCTCCATGATGATGATGAGCGCCACCAGGAATCACGCGGGCGGGCGCCAACTCGTAGGCCGGATCGGACAATCGAGCAGACAGACATCTTTTCGCCTTTTGTAAACTTTGGAGTGACATGGCGCGCGATCGAGAATGACAGGATCCGATCATGTGCCGGTGGCCCGCACATGCGCGACGCGCTAGCCTGTGCCAACGCCAGGCATGGCAATGGCATGGATCACCGCGCCCGGGACGCGGTTTCGCGTCGGGTTCTGGGGCAGAGCGCGCCAGCGCCGGCATGTCTGCGAGCGGGCGCGTGCCGGAGCAGTGGGGATCCCGGCCGGACGAAACGGCCAAGTACGCTCCAGCTAGCTTCGTGTGACCGGCCCTCTGTTGCCAAATATCCGGCCCTTGGCAGCACGGTGATGGCGGGTCCCTCCACCACGCAATGCGCGCGCGTCCAAGCCACAGGTGGACCCCTCCAGTAGACGGTGAAGTGGGCGGGGCGGATGGATTGCTCCACACTCCCGACCGTGTACCTCTGGGCTCGGACTTGATCCATACGTTGTTTTCTTTCCCATATATACATACATCCAGCTACTACCTTGTTTTCTTTTCTTTTTTTCCCATCCAGCGTGCGCGTACTACACTATTGTATTGTACGCCTCGGCAACTCAACTCAGCGCGTGCGCTTACTACACAATACTTTTACTATATAGTACGAGCCAACCCATCGATTGCCAACCTAATTAATTAAGCACATCCATCGATCCATCACCTCACCGGCCTTGCATACGTACGTACGATTTGTTTTGTCTTTCGATTACTACTCTACACAATATATATACGAGTACGTGTTAATTAATCAAGGGGTCAACCGATTATCCTAAAAAAAAAAAGAGAGAGAACCCAACCGACCGATTGCAGCGACGTGACGGATTTGCCATTCTCTTGGATCGATCTCTCACCACCATGCAGCTGAGCTGCAGCAGGACCAAACGCCACCTTTTTTTTCTTTTCTTTCGCCTTCTCCGGCCTTAATTAATTTCTAGAAAAGAAGAGAAACGTACGTACCCATATCGACTGCTCCTACAACGTGCCAACATTAGCTCCCCCGCACGTGACATACGAAAAACAAGTCCGTCCATCAAAACAAGTACCTACTCCCTCGCTGATTCAAATTTAATTTATAAATTTCAGTTGCAACTCTTTTTCTTCATAAAACCGCTCAAGGAGGGGTCACAAACCCCATATCTCCGCCGGCGTGAAGGCTGCTCTCCTCCCCCGCTTGTTGCTCCGGCGGCAGGAGGGAGGGAACCTTTTTTTTTCCTCCGTACGTATTGGTCTAGTTTTTTGGGTTAGGGTTTATCTCTTGTGATCTATCGTTGGGGTGGTGGGACCTTTTTCCTCCGATCTGCCTCAACTCTACTCCCACACCGGCAACGACATTTGCGGCGGCGTCTCGGAGTTGTTGGCAACTGTGTGTTTGTCGATCCTTCAGATCGATAGCGTGGTCTTCCCGTCGTTTCTTCTGGCGAGATCTGTTTCTCGATGTGTCGCTGGCGCCCGTCGTTATCTACGACAGTGTCGGGGACCGGTGCGAGGTGGATGCTTTGGAGCAAGGATGTTGGTACAGATGTGGTGGATCTTTCGTTACTCCCGGGATGCGGTGGATCTTGGTCCAAGATAGCATGGGGACGTCCCCGATCGACGTGCCACAAGGACATGTGCCTCACTGCCTGAAGCGGGCCTGTTCATTGACTCGCAAATCCTTGTTGACGATGGTACTCTCTTGGATCCGGCAATGGTGTCTCTTCTAACGCGCGTCTAGGTGGTATTGAAGTTTGGCGGCGGCCGCTAGCTTTGGCGAGTGGAGGAGACCCTAGGCATAGTTTTGTGTTTTCCTATTTTTTATGATTTTTTCTGTAAAGTTTTCATAACAACTGTTTATTCTTGGTCTGTGTGGTAGTTTCCACTTTTGATTACTCATGTAATTTGTTTTTCTATTTAATAAAATACGTGGTTACTTAAAATAACCCTCCTTTTCATGTATCGATCGAATCAACCAATTGCTGCTATGGGCCCACATGCAACACAAATCCAATCCAAAACAATAGCAAAACAGCTGTCCCGCTTCTCGATCGGTTTCTTCCAACTTTCCCTTCAAAACAAATACCAGCATCTTAATTAAATGGTCGGCTAATCGAGGCGACACCAACAAATCGCATGCTCCTCTGTCCTCGATCACGTACGTGTCATTATTCTTGTTTAATTATGCAGCGGGTCAAGTCAAGATCATTCTTGCGTTTCGTCTGAGAAAAGTTTTCAGGGAAACCAAATTTGCGATTGATTTGCTACGGCCATCGATTACCTTCGTTCTTTTTTGTTGCCCAAATGCATGCGCACGTGTAAAACCAGGAAAATTATGGAATTCCATCCCTCTAACAGAATAATCTATATATGTGCCACCATTTAATAGTGGAGTACCCAACTAGATGTTCATTTATACTACGTAAAATTCGAACTATCTCCAAGATCGTGTGCGAATGTTTCGTCCTGGGAAAACAAATTAACACCGCCCTCTACTACCACCTTTTTCTTTTATTCTTCTTGACTCACCTCAGTCTCCGTTTCTTTCCAACATGTACTATCTCCAAATAAAAACAAAAACCTTTATTCATCAATCTACTAGCACTGTACTTGATCCAACGATCAGGTGTCGACGTGTCGCAACTTGTCGCTAGGGTACCAACAAGCAAACAAGTCGTGAAAAGTCTAGACAAGTGCTAGATTTGTCGATGTGTTGTCGACAAGGAAATACTAAAAAATAATAAGTAGCCAGCCTATCAATTTGGTATAATGGAATATATATTGATGGCATATGGAGTGAAGACAAACCTGATAATGTGTTAATTGCGTCTAGTGACCAGGGAAGAAGACAAGGGAGAGCACGCCGGAGTAGGGAAGAGTGGGGGAAAACAGCTTTCCTGGTGCTGCCGAGTAGGGGAGAGGCGGATCGAGGAGGCGGCGGTACAGCTTCTGGACGGGCTCACGACCCAGGGGAGAGGTGGAAGCGGTGGCGCCGGTGGCCAGAGGAGAGGCGGCGCTAGGGGATGTGTGCTAGGGGAGAGGCGGCCGGGGGAAGAAAATGCGACCATAAACTAGGACGTAGTGTTTCAGGAGGATATTTATATCCTAGGCATACAACTTGTCGCTCAACCAATTGACCTAGACAAGTCGAGGCTTGTTGCCGACAAGTCAATTTGTCGATCGACAAGTTCAACTTGTCGTGTTGCTTCAACGTGTAGATATCAAAGTTGCGATGCTGAATAGCCCACCAATGGCCGCCATAGCTTTGTTATCTTCATGCCTCGAGATACTGAAGAGGAGGGCTTGATGGAGACACCTCCAAGGAGGAGAGCGGCCCCCAAGGGCGTCACCGTCACCCGCACTGGCCGAGGCCTTGCTGAGTTTTCCCCTAGCTCAACCACCACCCCAAAAGACACAACCTTGATATCTATCCGACGACACATTGAGAACATTGCTAAGGAAGAAATCACCGACATCGCCCACGTCATGACACCAGCCTAAGAAACCAATCCATGGGTATCTAGGAGGCCATCCAAATCGGGCAAAACACCATGCAAAAGTAGTCAGGGAGACAATAATGGTGGCGACAAGCTCAAGGAACGGTGAAAAGGGTGCGCCAAAATACGATGAAGATAACATTGCCCCATTGATCAAGCTACGAGAAAGGAGCGGCATTTGGTGGCGCCTCCAAGAAGGAACACGGCGTCGAGAACGATCTAGTAGTGGCCAAGGCCTTGCACTCCTTTCGCCGATGTCCCGCCAAAGAACCCGAAGCCGGCCAACGGCACGATCACGGAGGGGGAGCAAAGTCAGAACCGCCAACAATACCGCATCAAGTATTGACGACGATCTCGCGAGGAGCAAAGATACCAGGAGAAAGTCAAACAATTTAAAATTTAACTAAACTTTTATACTACATAAAATAGCAACATATGTACACTGAAATTAAACATACACACTTTATTTGAGGATGGATTAGAGTAGACATGTGAACCATGATATGCATGCATTGTCGACTAATACTCCTTTTTTTGAGAGAATGTTGCCCTTTATTCATTCCAAAGCATCCATACACAGAGTTTGCTTAATACATTCTGGAGCAGAGTAGGAAATCACACGAGAAACAGCAAACTCACACGACCTAGCTAGTATGTGTGCAGCAACATTCAACGAACGCCTGACATGACAAAAAGAAACTGACGAAAAGCTAGCCGCCAACATCTTGATATCAGATACCACTACACCCACTTCAGACCTGTCATTGGTAGATGAATTGATTCGCTGAACCAGCGAGAGACAGTCTGAAGCGAAAATCACATAGGCAAGTCCTTCATTGCGGGCGAGAGATACAGCACAACGGAGCGCCCAGCTTTCAGCAAGCTCCGGCGATACAACCCCGTTGAGTGGCTCGCTGCAAGCAACCAAGCAATCCCCGTTGTGGTTCCGAATCAGGATGCCAACTCCCACTTTGTGTAAATTTGAAAATATAGCTGCGTCAACATTAACTAGGACTGTACCAAGCGGCGGCGGAGACCATCTAACCAATGAACAAGATGGCGTCTCTCGACTATGTACGGCAACAGTCTTAAAAAGATGCAGCAGAACCAAATCAACGTAAGCATAAATCTTTGAGGCAATACAGTGTGGATGGATATTACCTTCACCATTTCTGACTGCATTCCTAGCTTCCCAAATATGCCAAAGCGTGATTGCCAAGACAGTGGACTGTTGTGGTGATGCTCCATCAATGAAATCAAATAACCATTGCTTCGGCGAGCGAAAGTTTCTACGACGCAGGTGTATGTCGAACCGCTTTTTGACCTGGCTCCATACCTCGGAAGCGAACTGACAGAACAATAGACAATGCTCAACACTCTCCTCTCTACCACAATGCACACATGCCGGATTTGCGGGAATTTTCCGTCGGCTTAATTGAAGACCAGATGGGAGGCAATCATGAGCAAACCTCCAGAGCACTATATTCATCTTGTTCGGGGCCTTGATTGCCCAGATTGCCTTCCAATGTTTGACCTCACTTTCCAAATTTGATGGCAGGCCATGGCCAGCCATACTGTGCATTGTGAAGAATTCTAAAGATCGAGCTAGATTGTATGCTGACCGGACAGTGTACATGCCATAACGATTGTGAGGCCAGTACACAAAATCCTCTGAAGCATGGCGACTTATATGAGCTGGGAGTACATCGGGAATCGAAATTAGGAGCGCTAAACGCAACATGATTACTACTTAGGAGTACTTTAAAAGAGAGGAACTAAGGCTGGTGCCAACGCACCGCCTGCCTCCCGCCCCGCCACGTCAGCTTTTGGCCCACTCTCACTCCACTCTCACCCTACTCTCACCACACGGTGCCAATGCACAGGCTATAGTGCCAGGTTTAGTTCTCTCTCCTCCACGTCAGCTTTTCTCTCTCTTCAACATGAGCATATCTTTGTTTACGTTACAACAATATAAATAATGCAAGGAAATTATTTTATTGAACTAAAATTGTTACCGATTACATCATAACAAAAATTACATAAAAATCTGAAAAGATTACATAAAAATCTGAAAAAATTACATAAAATCTAGGAATTAGCCCACACATGCTCCATCAAATCATGCTGGAGCTGTGTATACATCGGTGACTCCCTCATTTCGGTGTCCATCTGAATCCTGGCTGCTAGGCTTGGTGGTGCATGCTTGGTGTATTGCGGGGCCGACATTTGAAGCAAGCTGTCTCATAGATGTTGTCCAAATTTTGTCCACGCTCATCCTCAATGATCATGTTGTGCAGAATGACACATGCACGCATGATCAATCCAAGAGTACGCCCGGAGTAGGAGCGTCCCGGAACTGCTATAATGTTGAACCTAGACTTCAACACTCCAAAGGCACACTCGACATCTTTGCGATGCGCTGACTGAGCAGAAGTGAACACTCGCTGCTTTTCATTTTGTGGAAGAGTAACACCTTTCATGAACACCGGCCAGGAGGGTAGATGCCGTCGGCAAGGTAGTAACCATAGTTGTACTCGTGTCCATTCACCGTGAAGTTCACTACGGGTGCTTCTCCCCTAAGCACATCGGTGAACAACGGCGGCCGGTTCGAGTACATTGAGGTCGTTGTTGGACCCGGCCACTCCAAAAAAGGCATGCCGGATCCAACGATCATACGACGCAACGGCTTCTAAGATTATGGTAGGGTGTTTGATGTCTCCCCTTGTGAATTGGCCAGCGCATGAGCCACTGGGCGGTTCCTCCACCGCCAATGCATGCAATCGATGCTCCCTAACATGCCCGGAAAGCCACGCTCCTCGGCTTTCGCTAACAGCCGCTGAGTATCCTCCACAGTTGGGCGACGGCAAAACGTCTCCCCGTAACAATCAATGATGCCTTCACAGAATCTATCTAGACAATCGATGAAGTTTGTCTAGCTAACTTAAGCCACTCATCTATTGTATCCGCACCGGCTCCATAAGCTAAGCGACGCAAAGCCGCGAGTACACTTTTGCGGGGAGAGAAACCAGCACGGTTGAGAGCATCATCTCTTTGGGTGAAATACGGAGAGTATTCACCCAATCTAGCCACAATGGTCAGGAAGAGGGATCGTCTCATCCGATACCTTCGCCGAAAGTAGCTCGGAGGATAGTTGCAGTCGTCGGCGAAGTAGTCCTCGAAGAGCCGATCGTGGGCACCCACACGATCACGCTCGATGAACCGTCGGCGGCGCCGACGTCTTGGCACCACCTCCTCGGCTTGCATCTCCTCCTCATACTCCTCGCCGGAATGCGGCGATGAAATCACCCTCCACTCCGTCGCTCGAACTGCTGCTGGATGAAGACATGGTGTAGAGTGGAGTGGAAATGGAGAGTGGAGGTGTGGAATGGCCGAAAACATATGGGGGTATTTATAGGGTTTTTGAATCGACAACGGCTAGGCGACGTGGACCAATCGCGTCGCGGCACGTCGGCCTAGCCGTTGGGCGCTGCCGCCCCACCGCCGCCCCGCTCCCGCCCACTCTCGCCCGCTTCCAGCCCGCCTCCCGCCCGCCTAACGCCCCTCTCGCCCGCCCTACCGCCCGCCCGCCTCCCGCCCCGGCCCCGCCATCGCGCCGCCCCGCCTCCCGCCCCGCTCCCGCCTCCCTCCCGCCGCCAACGCGGCGCGCGGCCGGGCGGGAGCGGGCGGCCGCCGCCGGCGCCCCGCCGGCGCCCCTCCCTCCCGTCCCGCCCGCCTCCAGCCCGCCTCCCGCCCCGCCCCGGGCGGTAGCGCCCCGGCTACCGCCCGCGTTGGCACCAGCCTAATGAGACGAGACGAAGTAAATCCTCGCTGCAGGAGTCGATGCGACGGAGAAAACAAATCCTCACTGCACCCAACCTCTCTCTCCCTTCGTCCCCAACCATCCCTCCCACACAAACGCTTCGCCGCCGCTGCTCCACGCCGGCAATCACCGGCGCACCCACCCACCCAATCTCATCCAGGCTGGCCGCCGGGCGGCCACCAAAAATCCTCTCCACCCCCAATCAGGCCGGAGGAGAGACACCGGCCGGGGCAGCGGGAGGCACAATGGCCTCTCAACAGAAGGTGGACGCGCGCGTGGGCGGACACGCGCCCGAGGGCCGCCTTGGTTGCGCTCGTCCTTGTGGCGAGCGAGCCAAGGACATGGGAGGAGCGGAGACGCACCCGTCATCCCGGTGGCTGTTGGGGACGAGCACCTTCGGCGGCATCCGCGGCCGGCGGGAGGAGCTCGCCGCGCCGCAGGAAGAAGAGATGGCGTTGCCTGTGTTCGGAACAGTTGTTGCCGGCGCCGGCGACATCCTCGAGCTGCTGCCGACGACCTCCCGAACCCGCAGCTGCCCTGTCAGGTTCATCTCCTTCATCTTTTCGTACTAATAAATCTGTTTCACTAAATCAAAATTTGTCGTCCGCGCGCCGTCAATGAAATCTGAAAATTATACAGTACTATATATATAGCTTTCCAAATTACAACTAAACTAACAACTGAGTACGCCTCTCTCAAATCTTCTCTTACCTATATATGAAAGGTGCAAGATTGTTTTGGTGCTTACTACCGAACACACCGCCCCAGTCGAAAGTTGGCGTCTTCAGTTCTTCTTCACTTGCTGGTCTAAAATGATACTATATGACACTGTATATGTTGATCTGGTTATTCTTGTATTTACTTGACAGAAAAATATAGTAGCTCTGCTGCAAGGTTATTGCTCATGGCTTGTGGGTGGAAACATATCTTAGCCATTTGTATCCATTACATCGAGGCCGTGTTCATACGATGGTCTATTACTAACACTGAATGTGCTCTGCGTGAGTTAATCTGTGGCTGGAGCTTCTTATATTTTCTCTTATGTTGTTAACTCTGTGATCTATTCTTCCTTTACTCTTAACTTCACTCCTAATGCAGAATTCGAATTATACAATGTTAGCACTGCAACTTATACCCATTAGAGTTTACATACGTAAGATTTGCTTTGATTAAATACTTTTAGTTTAATGTAGGGAAGTCTATTAAGGCCATGCTTATTGTTTGTCGGGCATTGATCTAAAAATCAAACTAATAAAATCAATCAAGTATTTTTCAGTGATGCTTTTGAGCATATCTCTGCCAAGAATACTCCTAAAGAAAGCATTCATTAAATCCCATGCACCCCGAAACCATCATTTGCGCATGTTTTCCTTAGAGTACTGCTAATTAACATTGACTTTGCTTCTTGAAATTTGGCGCTTACATTTTGTTCATAAAATGTGTACGTTACATCCATAATTTTCTCTAGTAACAAGATATCCTTGTTGCTTATATATTTAAGGATAGCCTAGAAAGCTGAGGTTTGTACTTACATCTCTTGAACAGAAAAATGTAGTCTTGGTATTTGTTAATGTATAAGGGCCACATGCGGAACAGTGTCAGCCCCAGTTTTTGCCATGGTTATAAATGTCAGACTATGTTGACTCTTCATAATCATTACAGGTTATACTATCAAGGTTGCAAGAGCATGGAGCACACTCTGAGGCAAGAAACTAGAAAGGTTTATCATGGAGAGGATCTAGTTGTGTTCTACCGTGGATGCGCCACAAATTTGTTGTTGACAACTCCTGCTTATAACATTCACTAGCTTCGAGTTGATTCACAGGTTCCTTCTCGACCTATACCCTCCTAAACCTGAACAGCAAACACAGTTGTTGACGCATTGACTTTGCCATTCATGCGTCTATCCCTTCTGTAATCTGACAACTAGAAATCGTAAATATCAAGAGGCACCATTTACCTTGAGGGATTCTCATAACAGAGACTTTGATATCACATCAAGTAGCCGCTATTCAAAGCACAAACCATAGTGTAGACGTGTAGTACATGAATTAGCACCTGTGTATGTGGAGGTATACATGGTGTGGGGGGCATTGATATTGGTCGGTTTGTTTTCTGATGATGGTGACGAAAACGGAAGAAAGGAATTTTACTGTAGGTACATGAATAACTGCCCTAACCTTGTTTACTTTGAATCCATGATTTTGTACATTTATCCTGGTACATTTTACAATTGTACTGTATTTGGTTATACTTATGATATTATAATCCAAGCTCTTGAAAATTTGAGCTCTGCCAGGTCATAATGTTTACACTGGTTTATTTTTTATATGCCGATCTTTTTTTTTATGTCTCAGCTGGGCTGTTTTCTGAGTGTTGTCTTGAGGTGGCTGAATTCTAGTTAACTTGTGGGTTGTATGTCGACGGAATATTGCGTCTTGTGGGAGTCGTTTGGGTGACATAACTAATGTCATCCTTAGACTAGATATTGCTAATTGGGCTTGTTGGAGCTGTTCTACTGCTTATTAAAAAGATGGATTTTTGCATGTAAATTGGAAATTGCATTATCAATTCCTTGTTTTAGTGGATAGTTAGATTGTAAAATCTACACAAAAATCATTGTGAATAGTCTAAGATATTGTGAAATGTAATGTTCCTTGTAGTGCATTTTGGCTAGATTCTTTGCTTATCTTGCCATGAAATGGTTAGGCATGCAATGGTAGGTTAATCAGCAACTTCTTTGATCTATATGCAAATGGTATTGCAGCTGGAATGCTGCTATTCAGGATAACTTGAATTTTTCATCAAAAGCGTAGTAGTAATTGTGTACTCCATGCTGCTGAGTAGTATATTATTGATATTTCAGGGTGTTCTGTGACACGGAGTGGGTGATGTCGTGGCTTGGCAGTGATGAGCATACCAGCCAACTTGGCCAAGCACCAAGTCAACCTGCAGGTGGGTCCCATCATAGCCAAGATGATGGCGAAGGTGAATGGCGGGTCATAGTGAATGCCATGAGCTCACCGTGCCGCAGCCGTGGTGGCGGTGACGCTCATCCTCGTGGACGACCTCTTCGGTGAGCTACTATTTTACCACTTGGATCTCTAGCTCCCATGTGGACTATCGTGCCATGGCATTACTATGCTCCCGCGCTTGAGACAATGACCCTTATTTGGTTTGTTGTGATGATGATCGTTGGTCACTGTACTTTCTAAGTAACGTTCCTAAGAATTTGACATATGTTCCTACTTATTAGAGGTCGAAAGTTGGGGTCTTATGTTGTTCTTTACTTGCTGGTCTAAAATGATACTATATGACACTGTAAATATACTGAATATGACCAAGTTTGAAAATATACTCAATGTGCTCTGCGTGAGTTAACTGTGGCTCGAGCTTCTTATATTTTCCCTTATGTCGTTTTAGCAGAACACACTAGTATAACTCCTCTGATCTATTCTTCCTTTACTCTAAACTTCACTCCTAATGCAGAATTCGAATTATGCAATGTTAGCACTGCAACTTATACCCATTAGAGTTTAGATACTTAAGTTTTGCTTTGATTAAATACTTTTAGTTGAATTTAGGGAAGTCTATTAAGGCCATGCTTATTGTTTGAGGAACATAGATCTAAATATCAAACTAATAAAATCAATCAAGTAATTTTTGGTGATGCTTTTGACCATATCTCTGCCAATAATACTCCTAAAGGAAGATCTAAACATCATTTCCGCATGCTTTTCTTAGAGTACTGCTAATTAATATTGACTTTGCTTCTCGAAATTTGGCGCTTACATTTTGTTCATAAAATGTGTACTTGGCATCCATAATTTTCTTTAGTAACAAGATATACTTATTGCTTATATATTTTAGGATAGCCTAGAAAGCTGAGGTTAGTACTTACATCTCTTGAACATAAAAATGTAGTCTTGGTATTTGTTAATGTATAAGGGCCACATGGTTATAAATCTCAAACTATGTTGACTCTTGATAATCATTACAGGTTATTCTATCAAGGTTGCAAGAGCATGGAGCACACTCTGAGGCGAGATACTGGAAAGGTTTATCATGGAGAGGATCTAGTTGGGTTCTACCGTGGATGCGCCACAAATTTGTTGTGGACAACTCCTGCTTGTAACATTCACTAGCTTCGAGTTGATTCACAGGTTCCTTCTCGACCTGTACCCTCCCAAACCTGAACAGAAAAAACAGCTTCTGAAGCATTGACTGTGCCATTCATGCGTCTATCCCTACTGTAATCTGACAACTAGAAATCGTAAATATCCAGTGGCACCATTTACCTTGAGGGATTGTCATAACAGAGACTTTGATATCACATCAAGTAGCCGCGTTTCAAAGCACAAACCATAGTGTATATGAATTAGCACCTGTGTATGTGGAGGTATACATGGTGTGGGGGGCATTGATATTGGTCGGTTTGTTTTCTGATGATGATGACGAAAATGGAAGAAAGGAATTTTACTGTAAGTACATGAATAACTGCCCTAACCTTTTTTTACTTTGAATCCATGATTTTGTACATTTATCCTGGTACATTTTACAACTGTACTTTATTTGGTTATACTTATCCAAGCTCTCGAAATTTTGAGCTCTGCCAGGTCATAATGTTTACACTGGTTTATTTTTTATATGACGAGCGTTTTTTTTTTTTCTCAGCTGGGCTATTTTCTGAGTGTTGTCTTGAGATGGCTGAATTCTAGTTAACTTGTGGTCTGTGTGTTGCCAGAATATTGCGTCTTGTGGGAGTCGTCTGGGTGACATAACTAATGTCAACCTTAGACCAGATATTTGTTTAATGCATGGTTCTTGAGTTCTTATTTTAGAGGGTTTTGTTGTCTACAATGTTGCTGATTGCGCTTATTGGAGCTGATCTGGCGCTTATGAAAAAGATGGATGTTTGCCCGTAAATTGGAAATTGCATTATCAATTCCTTCTTTTAGTGGATAGTTAGATTGTAAAATCTACACAAAAATCATTGTGAATAGTCTAAGGCATTGTGAATTTAATGATCCTTGTAGTGCATTTTGGCTAGACTCTTTGCTTATCTTGCCATGAAATGGTTAGGCATGCAATGGTAGGTTAATCAGCAATTTCTCTGATCTATATGCAAATGTTATTGCAGCTGGAATGCTGCTATTCGGGATAACTTCAATTTTTCATGAAAGTAGTTGCGCTTTTTTTGCATCGAAAGCGTAGTAGTAATTGTGCACTCCATGTTGCTGAGTAGTATATTATTGATGTTTCAGGGTGTTCTGTGACATGGAGTGGGTGACTTCGCGGCTCCGCAGTGATGAGCATACCAGCCAACTTGGCCAAGCACCAAGTCAACCTACAGGTGGGTCCCATCATAGCCAAGATGATGGCGAAGGTGAATGGTGGGTCATAGTGAACGTCATGAGCTCACCGTGCTGCAGCCGTGGTGGCGGTGACGCTCATCCTCGTGGACGACCTCTTCGGTAAGCTACTATTTTACCACTTGGATCTCTAGCTCCCATGTGGAGTCTCGTGCCATGGCTTTACTATGCTCCCACGCTTGAGACAATGACCCTTATTTGATTTATTGTGATGATGATCGTATGGTCACTGTGCTTTCTATGTTCTGTTCCTAAGAATTTGACATATGTTCCTACTTATTAAAGGTCCTGCTAAGCCAATGTAGTTGTGTTATAGTCCTAAAGTTGCTGTTATTTGGTTTCAATACCACTTGTTGGTATTGTTTGGTCTTGATCTTTTATTGCTAGATCATGGCATGGTCTGGGTGTTTCTATCACCTATGCGTGAGTATAAATACTATGCTGGCGAGGTTTAGATATTCCTTATGGTACTGGTGTTCTATGTTTACATTTTAGATTTATCTGATATTTCTCTTGATCTGAATATGCTCCTGTGTACGAATTGTGCGACAGTGAACTAGTTATCCTTGTGTAGTTGATAAACTAGTATCAACAGATGCATATGTGAGCAGTCGGTATCTATATATGCATCTGGTATCTACACGGATGCTTTTTTATAAAGTGGCGGTCTTCATGCATGATTATGTGTTCACGTATGTGAGCTCTGCTTTGTAAGAATAGCAAGCTAGCTAGCCTGCAAGCTCTTCTATGATTAAAAGTGTCTCTCGATGTGTTTAGAGGCTTAGAGCTTTACTTTTACTCATTCTTTCTTTGTACTCAGTTCTGTTGATTTAATTCACAACGCTATGGCATTTCATTGCACTGATATTTCATGTTTCCTAACTGCAAGTTTTTGAAGCCTGAGAGCATAGGATACTGCTGTCCAATTCATGAATGTAGGGTGGCCTTCTTCGACTTTGTGGGTTTTTGGTAAGCTCCTGGTACCACTCCTGGAAAGAGATTTGTTTTGAGACCATATATTTGGAATATCAGTATTTCTCGAATATAGAAAACAATATCACAAATCAAGACCCTTCCTTCCAAGCTCAATTGCATTATTTGCAAGTGCTGCTATAGTAAGCTGGTGCGTATATGTATGACATGCCAGCCAATTGCCATGCACTTGACAGACATCATTGTCCTGCATAATATATACTATATTGATCCTTTTCCTAAAAGAAAAAAAATGACTTTGACTTCAGTTGCACTCCACTGTACCGTGCAAGGCCTGCTACTGCATTATTGCTAGAGCGAGATCAATTCTGCTAGTGTGCTACTCCAGTTTTGACTTGTGACCCTCCCTCTGCATTCCCCATCCATTTGGTGTGGAGACATCTGCCATTTTTTCAGGCTAATTGGTGGGGCCACTGCTGCTCCTGCAACCTTCCATGATGGTGACCACCCTAGAGCAAAACTAAAGTGTATGGGTCCCACATGACAGGAATGGAATGGTGCCTGTAGTAGTACTTGGGTAAAAAGCTTTTACTTCCTTTTCCAGACGACGATTCTGTCAAGTTTATGCACTAGCCAATGCAACCAAAAGTCCGAACTGATCGAAAGCGCTAGGCAATTCACTTATACAGTGAAATAGGTTGATGCTTTGATTTGGCCTTGTCAATTAGGTCTTGTTCCTCTAATTCATTGCTAGCTGCAACTTTGTTTTTAGAAATAAGTAGGCCGGTAGTTAGTTTTGTAGATCTGATGTGTGTGAGAAAGCTAATGCATGTATAACTGGAATAATTATGTTTAGTAATTTGATTTGTATGTTTGGTATTTGTGTGGAAGTTAATTATGATTTGTGGGTGTCGTTTTATTAGTTCATCGTGTTTAATAGTTGTGGCCCACATAAATATTTGAATTGGAACTTTCTCTAAGGTTTAAGAAGTTTTTCAGTTTGCTGCGTTGCTACTTTAAGCAACATGCTACTTTCTTATCTTGAAATTGTTACTACGTTTTTTACACTTAACAGTAAGCAATGTTAATGTATAAATTGTTTATTTTACGCATTGGTGATTTAACTTTATGCTACTCTTCCATTTGTCTAGTTGTTGCATTGTTGCGGCCGTCGTTGGTGGTGGCCCTAGCTGGCTGACTGCCTCCATGTCACCCATGAGGCTGGCGCTCACCCGACCTGCTGCTGCTGGATCGGTGGGGGGGCTGATGCTGCTGCTAGATACCACTCCAGGGACCCCTGCAAGGCTGGCAAGGCAGCTTTAGCTTCGGAGCCAGGGCAGCAAGGTCTGCCTCGTCCGCACAGTGCCTCATCTTGGGAACTAGGCTGCAAAAGGTGATATATATCGTCTTCTCTATTCTTAGAACGTACAGAGTTGCAGGATGATGTCCGAGTGTAAAAAATACCATCTTGCGCAGCTTTTAGTGTGGTATGGTATGAACCTTAGAGCTTCTGTTTGTGGATTTATGAGGTGTTTATATATTTACCGCAGGAGTAAAATCACTTTTCAGATTCGTTTAAACGATTTTCTCTCCAAGGATAGTAGCAGTTCCACTACATATATGCTAGGCCGTAGCCTCCTAACTTTGTAATTTGAGCACATTGGATGCTTCAAAAGTTCGTTTTAGGTTTTGAAGGTGCTGCATAAGTTCTGTCTCTTATGATCCTCCAGTCTTGGCCTTGTTTTAGGTAAAACAGAGTATTGGATTTTGAAAGTACTGAAGATTGTGAAAGAACCTCCACAAATGCAAGTCTGTTCGAAGTAGATGCTAGTTCAGAAGCACATATTTTCTACTTCGTGGCCTATTTAAATGGACGGCCGTGAACTTGGAGGATTGGTTGAGCATTTCAATGCATAATAGCAAGGGGTGTGTTGCATGTGACCTCCTTTGATCTTCAGTACCAGGAAGGAACTATGCAGTTCCACTAGAAGGCATTGATTTCACATTTAAATGCATAGGTCTCTATCATCTTGGTCTCCAAATTACAAAGAGTTCTGTTTGGTGTTCATTCTGAATAATTGACCAGTTTCTTGTATGTAACTATCTATAGATGGATAAGTTTGTTCTACTTGTTGATCTCTTACATGTATCAAGCTTTTATCTTTCTTATGATGTTTTCTTCTGCAGCTGATACGAGAAATTTACTGCCATCTTGACTCCACCTTCTTATGTCACTATGGCCATACTGGCAATTTACAGCCAAATCATCATCAACAAGTATGGTGGCCTAATATACTGCAAGGTATATTCATATACTTGTCCTCCTTCTTCCTTGTAGAAAATGGAGTCTAAACAACCTGCTCATCTCTTCAGGACTATGGCCTCAGCAGGGAAAATGGACACCAACAGCAGTCTATGACTGGCAAGTCTCTGGCATTTGATGCATGCTATCTCGTCGTAGTTACCCCCTACCACTGGGTGAAGTGGTATTTAACTCCTACAAGCCAGCAACTTCGACCTCCATTGCTTCCAATTTCTCACAGGTATTGACTTCTGTCATGGTTCATGTAGATTGCTTGACAAATCCTCTCCACATGCTCCTGAATTATATTCTGCTTCTTGATGATTACTTTTTGTGGGTTCATGCCAATATGCTTGTATAGTGCATGGTTGTAGACGAACTCGCAGGATTATATGTTAAGGCTGTGTGCGTGGGGACTCATTATTCAAGGCTTGATGTTTACCATCTTGCCTTTGTGGTATTTGAGCATAAGCAAAAGCATCTTAATGGGTCAAATTTAAGCAAAATGGATGTTTGCAACATCACAAATTAACATTTGCACCACGGGCATGCCATGGCTGTCTATCATACTACATTGCTTATGTACAAGTACTACCACCACTACTTGAAAAATGAAAACTAGTGCTAGTAGTACGAGCTGTCTTATTTTCTTTTTTGGGTGTGGTGTCTCACTTTAATTGTATCTTTATCGTTATTTCAATTCCTGACATCCTGGTGCCAAACAGTGTCTTGGAGACAAAAGCATAGGGCAGGTTCCAACATTAGTAGTCTTGTTTCATTTTTTCTAGTTATGTGTAGTAGTTAGATCTCTCCAAGATTCCGTTTCTGAACCTAGTTCTTAGAACTGATAACAATTTCTTTAATCATTATCGTTTTTCATCTCTTCTCTATAATTGCAATATAATTTGATGTTCGATGTTACAGAATATCAATATATTTCTAGGTTCTGGAAACCACTACATGTACCAAATATACATATTATCATCATCAGCGGAAGGGGTTTATGCCAGTACATTTAGAGCTATAGTACTTTCGATTGGTTCAAACGGAAGGCAACCAAGCGTGTCTCTATAATGCACACTAAATAAAATTTCATTCTCTGCTTGTTGCTTACCAAATTCTTATGTTTACAAAATTTTGAGCTTATAAATATTCTAGTCTGGTGGCTTATTTTTCCTTTCTAATTTTGCTTTACTCACATGTAAATCTGCACCTGCTTTTAAAATCTGTAGAGTATGCAAGATGAGATGATGGATCTTATAGATGTGAGCAATGAGGTACAAGAAAATCTTGGTAGAAGCTATAATATGCAAGATGACATCAATGAGGAAGAACTTATGGGAGGTAATTAAGGCTCGATGGCTGTTGGTTATTCTCAGATAATTCAAAGGACACGTATTATGAAAAGCCGTGTGTCGCAAAGGTACGGAGACACCCAATTTCCTTGCACTGCTAGCCAACCTGGAACCACTGTTGGAATTACCTGCCAGTATTGTGAACCACTGTTGGATATAGATTTGCATTTGAATTTACTGACCAGTGCTCTAGCTGTAATCCCATAAATGCTCTTGCGGTATGGATTTGTTGCAATTTACAAAGAAAATTATCCTTTTGATTTTCTCATTTTGTTTGCTGAAAAATGCAGAGCTCAATGCTTTGGAAGCCAGTATGAAGTTCAAATCGAATCCAGTCCCATCTTACCTTCAACAAGACTAGGAGCGGTCATATAGCAGCCCTAAACCGGTAGCTGGTACATCCCTTGTGAGAATGCCCCTGATTTACTTTGCTTGTGATTCTTGTGTCTATCCTTGTGAGAAAATGATGGGTTAATACCATTTCTTGTCCATTCACAATGTTTGAAGTTGTAAATAATTTTCTTTATCTTGATGTCACATGGGACCAATGGACATGCTATATACTTGAGATCCTTATGAATGTATTTCTTAGGTCCTGAGTCATGTATTCCGTGCACAATGTAAAGATACATAGTTAAGTTGTTGGCGTGAACAAGCTTGATCAGAGTAGTATAGAAGAAACTCATAGAAGAAACTTTAGGAGTTAATTTATCTAGTTGATGTCTGCCTTGTAAGTAGCTATTTACCATACTTTCTTTGTATTCACAATAGTTTTTGAAACTATGAAAGAGGATTCATAAGGTTTTCATCTTGCCTTGCAAGTAGCCTTTTTACCGTACTTTCTTTGTATTTAGAAGAGTTTTTTTAAACTTTGAAAGAGAATTGACAAGATTTATCATGTTGAATATCAGGCTTCTTTGATCTGGAGAATGGAAACAAGGAGCTCAAGAGTGACCTTAAAGCACCTCCACATCAACAACAGTGCAGACTTGTAAATCCTCGATATTTGCCCAGGTCATTTGCTGCGGAAACCTCTGTCTAGTGTTTTACCATACTATGTATTCATATGAGTTTTTGCAAGTTGGAAGGCCATGAAATAGTAAACTGGGCAGGTTTTGAGTAGATTTTGGAACTGTGTGATTGTGAGATTTGTGCTTGTGTCTAGGACATCCTCTCTGCATCAAAACATGACACACTTAGTCCATATAGATCTCTATTTCTTCTGCTTATCCAGGAGTTTTTTACTTTTCCATTTGTGAGACTATGGCTTGAGTTTTCACTTTGTGTTGACTGCTCATAGGTTTCACCGATCAGATGGTGGTGCTGTTCTCTTTGGTATAAAACATCTTATTTACTGAGACTGTTTTTATATTTGTTGTCAGATGTTGTCAGAAGTTCATTTCTCCAGTGTTTATGTTTTGATGCTTGTGTTTCAGTCTGATGCTAATTTTGCTTCTATAAAATGCATGCAAGACAACCTAAGTCTAGATTGTGAATATTGTGCCACTGGCTATTACTATTTGACTAGGCAAGATTTATGGAGTTAGTGGTTTGGTTTAAAGTTACAATATTGCAATCCATCCAGGGTTTTAGTTGATGTTTTCTCTATCTGTGCATTCATTCCTATGATTTGTGTATGTAGGTGGTGCAGCTGATGGAGGGAGGAAGCCAAGCGGCTCGGGCTGCATGGCCTTGGTCGCTAGAAAGCAGCATACGGCACATGGCGGGGAGGAGCAGCCGCGATGGTGGTCGAGGAGAGGACGTGCAACCTACAGAGAAGTTGCTATTGCTGTTTTGACGGAGGAGCTTCGTGTGGACGCTCACGTTTTTGTTGTATTCAAGTTGAGAACCTAAGGATGGTGAGGCAGTGATGACCACGTGATGCAGCCCAGATGTGTTGCTGCTTGTCTCCAGCTGCTTTGGTTATGATATTATCGGTTGGTTCCGGTGGATGTGGCTGTGGTTCAGCTGCTGCTTTTGTTTCTGTAGAACTGCTTCAGTTTTTGTAACATGCAGCAGTGAAGTTGTATCATTCCTTTTGGTCCAAATCAGAAGTTATTCGTGACTTGGAATTTCTCTGTAATTGAATTATTGTTATATGAATTTTTTTATATGCACACCAAACGTCCAAAGAAATTTTTGGATACTCTTCCAGTCCAGTTAGCTTGACAAAATTGGCAGTTTTCCTGGTTTTATTTGAACCAGAATCATTGTATCCGTACATACAGTACATACAGTCATAAAATGGTAGCAATGCAAGTCGGCTAACTTTAGGGTAATCGATAGAAGGAAAAAACAAGAAATCTTGTTGTATCGATCAAAGAAACGCAGTACTAGAATCTATCAATCGTGGCCTCCAATGATTAGTATTTTTAGCTACATGATCCCCTGAATGGACGTGGCAGATAAGGGCTAATGTTAGATGAACTAGGATTTTTGGTATTCGCGGGCTAAGTATAAATTACAATTAAACATGTAACAAAAGTTTGTTAATTAGCAAATCTGTAATGAAAGAAGATGAATACATTGTCTGTAAAATCACAACAAGATCGACCAGCTGAAGGCTCGTCATGACTTTTCCATTTTAGAGAGGGTTGATATATTGTCCAGTTTGCAAAGGAAAGTGAACAAGGCATTGTATTTTGCAAGATGGAACCGAACCGACAGTACCTGATTACCCGGGTTAGCCATATTGAAGGATTTTAAGTAAAGGCTGGGTGGGTGCGCATATGCATGCATGCACGAGGATAAAGTAGGACATTATTGATCTCCCTAATTACGAGGAGGCGGGATTTATCTTCAATGACTCTGTTTTCATCTGGCCGGATCTCCTTTATTTTCTTTTCTATCCTACGGTTGAGAGAATAGGAATCCACGTGAGTAATATTATGGCCAATCAATGGAGCAAGCACTAGGCTGCCACGGATCGATCTCTCTCTCTCTCCCTTCTCAACTCCAACAAGCTACGTCTCATCTTCTACCTCTCTCCTCCCTCACCCTTGCTCTATAAGTAGAAGGCCCTCGTCATAGTCCGCGTGCGGGAAGCTCGTGTGACTTAGACTTTTACTTGTCGAGGAGAGGGCACTCCGGCTGCTTCGAGGTAGAGGGCTCCGCTGATGGATGGAAGATGATGCAGCGGCAAGGCGAGGTCGAAGCAAGCCGGTAATTCAATCTCTTCCTTTGTTTGTGGCGGCCTGGGCCCGACTAACTGGACAAAACGTGGACGATGAAAAGCAGCGAGCCAGCGCTGCGGGCGCGTGGGCCAGGCGGGCGATGCGCTGCGAGCGGAGCCGTTGACCCGCGCGCAGAAGAAGAGGAGTAGCGGCGCGGCACGAGCGGGGCCGAGGCGGGCGTCGGGCGAGGCGCGCAGGCCCATGCGGAGCAGCGCACGCGTGTGATCGGGAGCCAGCTCCATACAAGGAAACAAGAAAAGGAGCGTTTAGGAATCAAGCCAGCGCGGAGGGAGAACTGTGCCGGCCGGTTTGACGGCGCCGACCAGATATAACCAAGGTCACTATTCCAATTTTCATCTATTGGTATTGAATCTGATGCCACTGAAGTCTGGATATCTTCTGCTGGTTCAGCGGTTTCTGTTCTTTCAACCTTATTTTGCCGCACAACATAAATCTTGGTTATTTACTTAATTTTTGCTTGTACCATTTCATGATGCTGACATGGACATACCAAAGTTACACTCACTGTATGTAATTATGCATCCTGGCATAATTTATGTATGTCATTCACATGTGAGTCTTCTACCCCCAAACTGTTAGACTCGCAGGTTCATGCTGCATCTAAATGTTACATTTTGAATCATCCCTTCAGACGATACAAATGCTATCCTGTGGTTGTTGTGTTCTTTGAAATGATTGGTGAAGTATATGTCCTTATCATGGGAAAACTGGAACTGAATCCTGGTTCTGGTCCTATTTACTGATCATATGCACGCATATGGGTTATATCAACACTTGAGCTATTGGAGACAGTTATGACTACATAAGTCTTGTTCATGTTATTAATGTACTGCATCATAGCTTTAGTGCTACAGTGTTCAGCCATATTGATATGTTTGAGGCGCTCTGTTGTGACAAGTTCTTACTATGGCTTGTACAGTTGTGCATGCCTTTTCACTGTATATCTAGATATGGACCAATCTGAGAAGTTTGTATTGTTTTGCTGGCCTGCCTCTTATCACATGGGAACTTGAGTTTCTTTGTTGCTGCTACTGTCAACACCACTGTGCGGGAATTTCTATCCACATGCTATGATTAGGGTGGATTGGTTATACATGGTGCTTATGTGAAGCACACGTCTTTATTGCGAGTAATTCAATTTACACTTTGCTCTTGTCTTCTGGCGGCAACAGTAATGTTCCATTATGGGATCCAGTTTGTCTCCTGAAATCCTAGTGTATCTTGCAGTCAGCTGGAGTATTGTAAAAATAATACCTTGTGTCGTGTACATTAGATCTGAGACTGTGCTCGGTGTTGCAGAGCGCAGCCCAATTTATATTTTGACATGCCTACACGTCATTGTATGTTTTTTCTCTATTCAAAGTTTCTGTGCTTGACTAACGCTTTTGGACATTGGAAGTGGTGGAAGTTGTTTTTCTTGATCAATGCGTTCTTGAACTTTATTACCTGTTTGAAATCAACCTCTTGTTTCCTTCTCTTTACTGACTGCCTAACTCCACTAGGAGTAGTTTTTTTTAATTGCATCTACAATATATCAAATTGAAACCTGCAGAAAATTGCAATGCCTTGTGTGATGAAACCCATATGTTTGCATTTGCAGAGTGTTGCTTTGTTAAATATGCGACTTCTGAAGAGGCTAAGAGAGCCATAAGAGCTCTTCATAACCAGTACACTATACCTGGGGTAAATAGTTTTGGTTGGCCATCTGTTCAATGCCAATCTTTTGTCTGCAAATTATTGACTGTGTATCTCTTTCTGTCAGGCGATGGGTCCTGTTAAGGTTAGATATGCCAATTGTGAAAAGGAGCGCGTTGGTAATAATTCGGAGCACCTCTG
>NC_061513.1:146448453-146483668 GCF_022539505.1 Lolium rigidum
TTAGTGCACAATATAAATTGACATATTCAGAGGTGACACAATCATTCTTAACACTTCTGGACATTGCATAATGCTACTGGACATTAATGGATCAAAGAAATTCATCCAACATAGCGAAAGAGGCAATGCGAAATAAAAGGCAGAATCTGTCAAAACAGAACAGTTCGTATTGACGAATTTTAAAATGGCACCAGACTTGCTCAAATGAAAATGCTCAAATTGAATGAAAGTTGCGTACATATCTGAGGATCATGCACGTAAATTGGCTTAATTTTCTGAGCTACCTACAGGGAGGTGGACCCAGATTCGTGACAGCAAAGAAATCTGGAACTGTGCAGTAATCCAAATCTAGTACTTACTTTTCTATCAACGGCTTAACTTGGCACAACAAAACACAAAACTAAGATAAGGAGAGGTTGCTACAGTAGTAAACAACTTCCAAGACACAAAATAAAAACAAAGTACTGTAGGTAAAAACATGGGTTGTCTCCCATAAGCGCTTTTCTTTAACGCCTTTCAGCTAGGCGCGAAAGTGTGTATCAAGTATTATCAAGAGACGAAGTGTCAACATCATAATTTGTTCTCATAATAGAGTCAAAAGGTACCTTCATTCTCTTTCTAGGGAAGTGTTCCATACCTTTCTTGAGAGGAAATTGATATTTTATATTACCTTCCTTCATATCAATAACTAGCACCAACAGTTCGAAGAAAAGGTCTTCCCAATATAATGGGACAAGATGCATTGCATTCAATATCCAAGACAACAAAATCAACGGGAACAAGGTTATTGTTAACGGTAATGCGAACATTATCAACTTTCCCCAAAGGTTTCTTTGTAGAATGATCAGCAAGATTAACATCCAAATAACAATTTTTCAGCGGTGGCAAGTCAAGCATATTATAAATTTTCTTAGGCATAACAGAAATACTTGCACCAAGATCACATAAAGCATTACAATCAAAATCTTTAATCTTCATCTTAATGATGGGCTCCCAACCATCCTCTAACTTTTTAGGAATAGAGGCTTCACGCTCTAGTTTCTCTTCTCTAGCTTTTATAAGAGCATTTGTAATATGATGTGTAAAAGCCAAATTTATAGCACTAGCATTAGGACTTTTAGCAAGTTTTTGCAAGAACTTTATAACTTCAGAGATGTGGCAATCATCAAAATTCAAACCATTATAATCTAAAGCAATGGGATCATCATCCCCAATGTTGGAAAAAATTTCAGCAGCTTTATCACAGGCAGTTTCAGCAGTTTTAGCAGTTTCAGGCAGTTTTTCGCGCTTTGCATTAGAAGTGGAAACATTGCTAACACCAATTCTTTTATTAGTATTAGTAGGAGGTGCAGCAACATGTGTAGCATTAGCATTACTAGTGGTGGTAATAGTCCAAACTTTAGCTATATTCTTCTTTTTAGCTAGTTTTTCATTTTCTTCTCTATCCCACCTAGCACGCAGTTCAGCCATTAATCTTATATTCTCATTAATTCTAACTTGAATGGCATTTGCTGTAGTAGTAATTTTATTATGATGATTCTCATTAGGCAAAACTTTTGATTTCAAAAGATCAACATCGACGAGCAAGACTATCGACTTTAGAAGCAAGTATATCAATTTTCCCAAGCTTTTCTTCAACAGATTTGTTAAAAGCAGTTTGTGTACTAATAAATTCTTTAAGCATGGCTTCAAGTCCAGGGGTGAACTCCTATTATTGTTGTAAGAATTCCCATAAGAATTACCATAGCCGTTGCCATTATTATAAGGATATGGCCTATAGTTGTTACTAGAATTGTTCCAGTAAGCATTGTTGTTGAAATTATTATTTTTAATGAAGTTTACATCAACATGTTCTTCTTGTGCAACCAATGAAGCTAACGGAACATTATTAGGATCAATATTAGTCCTATCATTCACAAGCATAGACATAATAGCATCAATCTTATCACTCAAGGAAGAGGTTTCTTCGACGAATTTACCTTCTTACCTTGTGGAGCTCTTTCCGTGTGCCATTCAGAGTAGTTGATCATCATATTATCAAGAAGCTTTGTTGCTTCACCAAGAGTGATGGACATAAAGGTACCTCCAAGCAGCTGAATCCAATAAATTCCGTGAAGAAAAATTTAGTCCTGCATAGAAGGTTTGGATGATCATCCAAGTAGTCAGTCCATGGGTTGGGCAATTTTTAACCAGAGATTTCATTCTTTCCCAAGCTTGAGCAACATGTTCAGTATCTAATTGTTTAAAATTCATTATGCTACTCCTCAAAGATATAATTTTAGCAGGGGGATAATATCTACCAATAAAAGCATCCTTGCATTTAGTCCATGAATCAATACTATTCTTAGGCAGAGATAGCAACCAATCTTTAGCTCTTCCTCTTAATGAGAAAGGGAACAATTTTAGTTTAATAATATCACCATCTACATCTTTATATTTTTGCATTTCACATAATTCAACAAAATTATTAAGATGGGCAGCAGCATCATCGGAACTAACACCGGAAAATTGCTCTCGCATAACAAGATTCGAGTAAAGCAGGTTTAATTTCAAAGAATTCTGCTGTAGTAGCAGGTGGAGCAATAGGTGTGCATAAGAAATCATTATTATTTGTGGTTGTGAAGTCACACAACTTAGTATTTTCAGCGTTGGCCATTTTAGCAACAGTAAATAAAGCAAACTAGATAAAGTAAATGCAAGTAAACTAATTTTTTTGTGTTTTAGATATAGCAAACAAGATAGCAAATAAAGTAAAACTAGCAACTAATTTTTTTGTATTTTGATATAGTGCAGCAAACAAAGTAGTAAATAAAACTAAGCAAGACAAAAACAAAGTAAAGAGATTGAGAAGTGGAGACTCCCTTGCAGCGTGTCTTGATCTCCCCGGCAACGGCGCCGTAAATTTAGCTTGATGGCGTGTATTTCACACGTTCGTTGGGCAACCCCAAGAGGAAGGTATGATGCGCACAGCAGCAAGTTTTCCCTCAGAAAGAAACCAAGGTTTATCGAACCAGGAGGAGCCAAGAAGCACGTTGAAGGTTGATGGCGGCGGGATGTAGTGCGGCGCAACACCGAGGATTCCGGCGCCAACGTGGAACCTGCACAACACAACCAAAGTACTTTGCCCCAACGAAACGAGTGAGGTTGTCAATCTCACCGGCTTGCTGTAACAAAGAGTTAACCGTATTGTGTGGAAGATGATTGTTTGCGAGAAAATAGTAGAACAAGTATTGCGAGTAGATTGTATTTCAGTAAAGAGAATTGGACCGGGGTCCACAGTTCACTAGAGGTGTCTCTCCCATAAGACGAACAGCATGTTGGGTGAACAAATTACAGTTGGGCAATTGACAAATAAAGAGAGCATGACCATGCACATACATATCATGATGAGTATAGTGAGATTTAATTGGGCATTATGACAAAGTACATAGACCGTCATCCAACTGCATCTATGCCTAAAAAGTCCACCTTCAGGTTATCATCCGAACCCCCTCCAGTATTAAGTTGCAAACAACAGACAATTGCATTAAGTATTGCGCGTAATGTAACTAGTGACTACATCCTTGAACATAGCACTAATGTTTTATCCCTAGTGGCAACAGCACATCCGTAACCTTAGTGGTTCTTGTCACTCCTCCAGATTCACGGAGACATGAACCCACTATCGAGCATAAATACTCCCTCTTGGAGTTACTAGCATCAACTTGGCCAGAGCATCTACTAATAACGGAGAGCATGCAAGATCATAAACAACACATAGACATAACTTTGATAATCAACATAACAAGTATTCTCTATTCATCGGATCCCAACAAACGCAACATATAGAATTACAGATAGATGATCTTGATCATGTTAGGCAGCTCACAAGATCCGACAATGAAGCACAATGGGGAGAAGACAACCATCTAGCTACTGCTATGGACCCATAGTCCAGGGGTAGACTACTCACACATCACACCGGAGGCGACCATGGCGGCGTAGAGTCCTCCGGGAGATGATTCCCCTCTCCGGCAGGGTGCCGGAGGCGATCTCCTGAATCCCCCGAGATGGGATCGGCGGCGGCGGCGTCTCTGGAAGGTTTTCCGTATCGTGGTTCTCGGTGCTGGGGGTTTCGTCACGGAGACTTTTATAGGCGGAAGGGCAGGTCAAGAGGCGGCACGGGGCCCCACACCACGAGGCCGCGCGGCCAAGGGGGGCCGCGCCGCCCTATGGTGTGGCCCCTCCGTGGCCCCTCTTCGTCTCTCCTTCGGACTTACGGAAGCTTCGTGAGAAAATAGGCCCCCGGGCTTTGATTTCGTCCAATTCCGAGAATATTTCCTTACTAGGATTTCTGAAACCAAAAACAGCAGAAAACAGACAAGCGGCACTTCGGCATCTTGTTAATAGGTTAGTTCCAGAAAATGCACGAATATGACATAAAGTGTGCATAAAACATGTAGATAACATCAATAATGTGGCATGGAACATAAGAAATTATCGATACGTCGGAGACGTATCACGGTCTACTTGTCAAATTCAGATGGGTACATGGGTATGTGGGTATGGGTTCTATGATCCCATACTCATACCCTCCCTACCTGATGGGTATGATATTTTTCCATTTACAAACTCATGGGTAATATTTTGTCCCATGCCTGTACTATTATTAGGTTTTTACACGACGGGTACGTTGGTCATGGGTACCCATTGCCATCCCTAGGCGCAGTACATCAAGAGTGTGCGATTGGTATGTCTAAGAGGGGGCTAAAAATAGGACCACTTAGCAGTGGCGCACTATGCCTTGGTGTGCCACTATTACCTCACATACGAGTGGCGCAGTAGGTTAGGGGTGCTCCATTGGTATGTTTAGGAGGGGGCTAAAAAATGAGACCACATAGAAGTGGTGCACCATGATATGTCCCAAAATCCACCCCCCTAAGATCCCCGCCTCCCGTGGATCACCTTTTTAGTTTTGAAAAATAAAAAATCATAAATTCAAAAAATAAAATTCTTTAAGATGACCATGTATTATGTGTTCTAGTTGTTAGGAAATTAACGAAGGTGAATTTCAAAATATTATGCAAAATAGCGTAATCTTTCGGTAAAATGGCTTTTCCGGTTTTGTACGACCTCCGACGAAAAAGAACTTATATGAAAATGTATCTACTAACAAATTTAATTACATCGGGTAAATAGGAGTTTTGGGGGGTTTTACATTTGGGTGAAAAATTTCGAAAAATGTTAGCAGTGGCTCACCATATCTTGGTGCGCCTGCCACTACTAACCTTCAAGCCTTAGAAATTTGAAACCGTCGGCCCCTACCACTCTTGTTATCCACCTTGCTCCTTCCTCCTCCACACATTCCTCTTGTTCTCCTCTTCTCCTCCCCCTCTCCTCCTCCTCCCCTTCATTCTTTGCTTCTCCTTCTCTTATTCATCCTTTCCTGCTCCTCCTTCCTCTCTGACTTCCTTTCTTCCTGCCACTCCGGTGTCCCTCCTCTCCAGCAATCCTCTCCTCCATCCTCCATCCTCTCCTCTCCTCCATCCTCCTTCCTCTCCTCTCCTCCATCCTCCATGCTCTCCGGCCTAGTCTCCTCCAACCTAGAGGAACAGGACAAATAATGGTGATTGATAAGTGGGACAAATAGTTCGGAAAACAAAAACAAGCAAAAAATGGAGCAAAAAATGGCAAAAAATGTACTAGATCCAGATCTAGATTTTCAAAATAACAGTGGCGCACCATTCTAGTACCAGTGGCGCCGCAAGGGGGAGTAGTAGTGGTGCACCAGGTGATGCGCCACTAGTAAGTGGATTACCAATAGCGCACCAAATGGTGCACCACTACCAACACTTACCACCGGCATGGTAGTAGTGGCGCACCATGCTGCGCCACTACTAGACTTTTTTTCCAGTAGTGCATCCACTTGAAAATAGGTTCCCATCGATAGAGAGACGTGTGTGGTGAACTCTTCATCAAATTCTGTCTGGCGGCATGCGTTGGCCCATATCCGTAGAGACGGTCTGGGCTGGCGGTAAGCGTTGCCACGTAGAATTTTCTTAGCGGGCTCATCATGGTAGCGACACATGCAAAAACTTATAAATTTCATTTCCTCCCAAACCATTCTCCTGCCCACCATTTCCCTCATATTCTCTCACCCATCGCTCCTCCTCCTACCCAGCCCCCCCCCCCGTTTTATCCCCACGCACCCACTGCCGCCGTGGTGCCTCCAAAGAAGCGGTTGACGTAGAAGCGAGCTGATTGCTCGCATGAGCGAGGGGCGGGTGGGGGGGATTGCCACCGACTGAAGATGAACAAGCTTGGCCGAAATGGTGGTTGTGTTGCCTCTTAAGTCCACAAGCGGGCACTGGAAGCGGTGACCGAGATGGCCTTAATTTTAACCCAAGACCATGAGACCTCCACGGGAATTCAAGGAGTTGTGTATTTTGCATGCCAGCTCAACGAAAATATCAATATGATTGAAGAGACTAGGCCATTATATTCAATAGGAGCACCATCGTGGGTTCTTGAAGGAGAAAATCATCGGCCTACCACGAGAGGCCCACTCGATTGACCTCCCTCGGAGATAGATGAGAACGGGCCCCTATATATGTTGTCATCCACATTCATATAATGCTTAACTTGTGACGAACGGAGCGATACCCGCCGATGGGAGGTTTGGTCCTAGTGGACCGATGACCATACGGATCATCGTTGATCTAGCTTACCACCACTATATATATATATATCTCTTTGTAAGCCGCAACGCAGGATAAGGCCAATCCGTGAAATTTCCAGCGTTGTGTGAACTTTGCCTCGATTCGATGATCTGCAATTACCCATGTCTATCGGATCGATCAAGGGAAGAGGTGTGATGAGTGGAGAATGGCGTGCTACCGCGAAACCTCAGTGCCAGAAAGGGGGAAGTAACGATATATGTTTAATGGTTCATTTCGGATCAAGACACAATCATCTAGCTTAATGCTTTGGTCTGTATTCATTTGCTTAATAACTATTGTTACTGGTGGCTGTGGGAAGAGTGGTTGGACCAGGAGGCTCTTGTCACCTCTGACTTTAGGGGCAAGAGTATTTATGGATGTGCTGCTCATAATTTTTTATCTCTATTTTATTTACTACACATTTGCACTTCATTTCTATATGTATGCAGAGCTGCAGGAGAATCATTAACCCTGGCCTATTTCTATCCATTGAACACAACCCAATTAAGAGTAAACAAGATAGGTCCGGTAAACATAAAATAAAATCAACTAGCAATTCCTGTAGACTTTTCCTTTACACCATTTTAGCCGTTCCCAAGGTTCGATTAAACCTAGATCTTCTAGGTAAAAATCTTATCATACTACAATCCATAATCCGGATCGAATGTATCACTTATCACCACTATATATACCTCTTTGTAAGCCGCGTGCGGGATAATGCCAATCCATGAAATCTCCGGCATTGTGTGAACTCTTCCATGATATTGAAGTTTTGCTGCCATTAGAGCGGCTTCTGTAGCGGTTTCCCTACTGGTGTGCCGATCTCCATTCGATCTATCTACGGATGAAATGATTGCTAGCCTCAAATGGCGTTCATTGGCTTTGGATTACCTTTTTATTGGGCGAGTGAAAACTTGATGGCTTTTGAACTATGTAACAAGTTCACGGCCGAACCATTTGTATTTTCAAATTTTAATAAGTTAAAGTTTATTTCAAAAACAATGTTATTTGTTTTTTACTTGTTGGGTGCGTCGTTGTGAGCATTGGTCCCCAAAAGAATGGTCTCGTGTGCCGGCATCCCCAAACAGCTCATCTGGCACTGATGCCGGACGGATTTAGGGAGGGTGGTGGGGCTGCATTCAGACTGGCCATAGTGGAAAGTAACTTAGAGTAGTAACATGCAGATGTTACTACCTCGGTAGTATGTGTTTTCATGCATTGTGTCATTTATTACGTTATAGACTCATCTTGTTCATTTTTTGGCATGCCATATTAATACGTTATTGTAACATGTAGCTAGTGATCACCTCATTTTGTGCTTCATTTTTTGGCATGCCATATTACCAAAACGTATTAGGGTGTGTGAAATTACTACTTCTATATTACTCTCAAGTAGGCAGTTGTCTTAGAAACTTGATCAACTCCAAAATTAATCATGCCTGAAATAGCAAGGTCGAACCGATCGGAACCGGGGATATGAACCGGAGGGCATGGCGTAGCACGCACTTTTCACGCATGATTGTCGCTCGCCAGCCGCCCTAAATTTTGCTGCTGGACAGACCACAGCAGGAGCGGAGAGCCGGAGACCAAACAGTTGTTTTCAGGCCCCATGTCACTGCTGATGCCCCTTTTCCATGATTAGATCTCCGGCACTGCTCCTTCTGCACCAGCTCCCTCGCAGAGAAACGCGATAGGCAAAAAAAGCCTTTCCCGATGCTCCGACGTGCAGAGGTATGCACCGTCTAGTCGGGCCCACCTGCCAGCTTAACCACCCTGCGGCTGCTGCACATGTTATTCCTTTCATCATCGTATGCCGTGATGTAATGCGACGCCAGCATCAGCGGCCGTCGGGTCGGGATCGGACGGGCGAGAGGTCACGCGGCGTGGGCGCAGCAGGCCCATGTGTCCCGCCGCGGCGTACACGTGTCACGCCCCATGCGTCTGAACGGTTGACCGTTGCGCGGCGCCTTGACCAGGGTCACCGGCTGCCGCCGGTGCGCGCCGCTGACTCACGCCCGTGACCGTGGACCGTTCCCACCCCATCATCCCGCCCAGCCATTACGGTGTGATTAGTAAACTGGCTGTTATACCTAGGCTAGCTAGCTTCGGCATGAAGGCGAAGCATAGTGCACTCTGCGGTGAAGACGAGGGGAAGAAACCAAAAGAGGAGGAAGAAGAGGCCAAGAGATGGACATCTCAATTGGGCCTAATCAATTGCGGTAGAAGATTTTTTTTGTTTCTTGCACAAAAGCTTTGCCAAAAGGCAATGGGAAAAAAATCCTCCCTCCCTCCCACCCAACGATCCATCTCCCCTCCCTCTCTACATCACCGCTCTGTCTCTCTCTCTCTCTCGCTCGCTCACACCTCTCGCTGTCGCCGTGGCTCGCCTCACTAATCACTGCGCCTCCACCACCACCATACCACCACTACTAGTACCGCCTCGCCCCCCACAGAGCCGTATCCTCTCGCTTCCTTCTAGATCTCTCCTTCTCCCCCACCCTTCCTCCGTTCCGTTTCATAGGCGAGGCAAGTGAGTGGCAAGAACCATCGATCGATCCCAACGAGGAAGCAAGAGAGTAGCACCTATGTCGTCGGGCGAGTTCATGTTCCACGACGAGCTCGCGTCGCTCTTCACGCAGCGCCCGGGCCCTGGGATGCACCAGCAGCAGCAGGACTCCTGGTTCGCCGACTTCATGCAGATGGATCACGGCCAGCTGTGCAGGGAGCTGGAGCTGGAGCTGCCGCTGCCGCTGTCGGTGGAGGACTTCATCAAGCGGGAGCCGGTGGTGGAAACCGCGGGCGGCGCCCGCACGCCCAGCGCCGGCGCCGGGACGCCCAACGCCACGTCGTCCATGTCGTCCTCGTCCAGCGAGGCCGGCGGCGGCGGAGCAGGAGCGGGGGAGGGGGACTCCGCGGGCGGCTGCAAGAAGGAGGAAGGCGGAGGGGAGGACGGCAAGGGGGACGGCGACGATGAGGGTGACAAGGCCAAGAAAGGGTGAGTTGGACTGCATTAACTTCTTCTTCTTCTACTGTGATTTTCTTTCTATGCATGCCCACAAATCACGGGGTCCTTTCTGCAGATTTCTTCATCTTGCTTCTAATCCTAGTGTCTTTTGGCGGTACAAGATTTAGGGGCTGGATTTCGTTTCCTTTATTTGGTTGATGCTCATTCATTCATTCCTTCAGATTTCTTCTATTCCTTGCTTCTTCTTTATTCCCTTTTAAGGAAGTTTGTTTGGCTGGGTAAGGTGTGAACATAGCTAGGGTTTCACACTTGGCTCTCACATGCCGCACAAAACGCAAAATTAATAAATCAAATGCCTATTGGCTTTCTTGATTGCTTGCTTGAACCCCTAGATCTTCATCCGACTTGAGCAAATCCTCCTCTTGCATTTTTTTCCACTTTATGCTTTGATAGTTATTTTTTCTTCTGCTTCTACCGCATGGCCCCATATATCTTGGCTAGATCATGCCCAAAAGATCTACTATTGGATAAAGCCACACCCAATTCAGAGATACTTTCATCTCTCTAGCTAGTATTTCCTCAGATTCCTTTTCGGTGCAACCTAGCATATATATATGTAGCACAATCTTGATGCATCATCTCCTAGAAAATCTTCTTAAGTGCTGAAAAAGGGGGCAGCAAAAAAGCCCAGGCACAGTGTGAACTTCCTAAAGCCATGTGCACCCTTACTTAGGCACACCCAACAACCATGTTTGAACGGGATCTGTATATCTTAGTCGATCACTCGTCGTATGAACAAAATCTCTGTCCGTAGCTACGTATGTGCCCCATGTAGCAAGCGAAATGGCATACGATTCCGTCACTTTCCAGTACTGATCGATGATGTTCTCACCGATCGACGCGTAATTGGAAACTTTTCAGGGCGGGTGCCAAGGGAGGCAAGGCGGGCAAGGGCGAGAAGCGGCCGCGTCAGCCGCGATTCGCCTTCATGACCAAGAGCGAGGTCGATCACCTCGAGGACGGCTATCGCTGGCGCAAGTATGGTCAGAAGGCCGTCAAGAACAGCCCATATCCAAGGTACCTAGCTACTTCTGCTCTACCCTTGTATAGCTAGTTGCGCCATGTGTGTGAGAGATCGAAGAGTGATGTGCCAATCAACAATTGCTAATGGCGACCGTGGTCGATCGGTGCAGGAGCTACTACCGGTGCACGACGCAGAAGTGTGTGGTGAAGAAGCGGGTGGAGCGGTCGTTCCAGGACCCGGCGGTGGTGATCACCACGTACGAGGGCAAGCACACGCACCCCATCCCCTCCGCGCTCCGCGGCAGCACGCACCTCCTCGCCGCGCAGGCCGCGCACCTGCACCACCAGCACCACGGCGGCCACCTCGGCATGCTGCAGCACATGGGCGGCGCCGCGGGCTCGCTCTTCGGACGCAGCGGAGGCATCGACGTGCTCGGCGGCCTCCTGCAGCAGCAGCAGCAGCAGCAGCAGCAGCGCGCCAACCACGGCATGACTCCGCCTATGATCGCGTCGACGCAGGGTCTGGCCGCCGGATCGATCGGCAGCGTGGGGAGCGCCACGGCGGCGGCCGCCTCGTCCCCTCCGTCGCTCCAGATGCAGCACTTCATGGCGCCGGAATTCGGGCTGCTTCAGGACATGCTGCCGTCCTTCATCCACGGCGCCGGCGGCAACAACAACAACATCCACCCCTCGTCACCATATGGGAAGCTTCACTAATTAGATCGATAGCTAAGCTAGCTAGAGATAAGATTTGGTTGGTTCTTGCAGCTCAATTAACATCCCCCGGCCGAATCCATCTTGTTTTCCTTGATTATTTTCGGCTTGTTTCCGGTTCTTGATTTGTTTCCTCACAATCGATCCCGTGATGCGAGATGGTACACAGAATGAGTTTTTCTGTGTCTCGCATCATTCCGATGGATCTAGCTAGCTCGTCTCGTAATAGTAGCACTGTACTAGCAGTTCATGTACATGTAAGTACCTAATTCCCCAATCCATGCATTGCAAAACCCTGTTGCCGGTACTGACCATGCATGAACTGGTGAATGATAATTTTATGCTCCGTTTCTCCTGGCTAGCTCGATCCATTAATGCAACACTAGCTAAGAATGCACATAGTACATGCTTGCATGTTTGGTATGGTATTAAGGTTTCTTGCTTGCATGCATGGCAACCGATCGATCATGCATGCATAGGCTTCATTAATTTGCTGTTGGTGGCTACTGTGGCAAGAAGATAGATGCAGTAGTGCAACGATCTTGGCTAGCTAACTTGTCATCAACTCGTGATGGGATTGTTCCTGTGGTTGGTACAAGGAGTTGTTAAGGAAAAGGAGCGAGGGTCGTTTTGCTGCTTGCCTCTTTCTTGCAAGTTCGGATCACTTGACCAGGTCGCTCCACGGCTACCGAGCTAGCTAGCTAGTGTGTAGATAGCATTACTCATCATCCATAGTGATGTGAACCTGCCTACCGTGGACCCTTGTGTGGTTACTGTTCATATGATTGATGCAAAAAATCTTTGGACGTACGAGTGTCGTGTATGCTTACCTCTTTGTCTTGATTAAAGTATATATGCACCAGAGATATGATAAATACACGTCTCACTCCATGTTTGCCAGAATTACATGAATTATATGTAGTTTTCTAGAGAAATTAAATATGGATGGTCGACAACAATGTATTGATCGAATACACCTAATTTTAAGCATGGCGATGGGCAGATTTTGGACGAAACTTGGATACTACTGTGTGATGATGCGCGACTTAGGCTAACAAAGATGATTTAGAGGAGCAGTCAATGTATCTAATGACCAGTCGATGTGTTGCTGTTCCGTCGGTTACGTGATTGACACCTTCCCCCTAAACAAAGACATGATTGACGCGTTCCAACTTTTGGTTCTATGCAATGTACACCGGTCATACATGCATGCAGCATGAAATATAGTAACCGATATTTTAGCTTGGGCTCCAGCTCCATACCTCAAATATTTTGAAAACGAGAGTAGGTCAAATAGATACGATGATTTACAATTAAATTCTGGTATTCATTAGATTGAGTCGACATCGTTTTTTAAGCTCCCCACTTTCGAATGCTAACTTGACCAATATCATTGGGACAATACATGTTATTTATGAAAATACTTATTTCGCTTTATGTGGTACTCCGTCATGTATGCTTTACTCTTACTCCTTCCGTTCCATAATATATTGCGCATAATTTTGCGTGGAAGTCAAACTTCGCAAAGTTTGACCAATAATAATAAACATATATGATACCAAATGTTTATAATATGAAAACAAAAGTTTGTGGTGATTCTAAAGATACAAAATTGGCATTTTATGTTCATATATCAGTTTATATGGCCAAACTTTATTAAGTTTGACTTTAAAAAAATTATATGCAACATATTTTGGGGAGGAGGGAGTAGAGATGGTCATGTATATAGGCCTGATCTGAGCCGCAGGTGTGGAAGGGATTGGATGGTTCATGATCTCTGCAGCTATTGTAGCTGTACGAAGTCAAATATTTCAACTGGCCAACATACACCCTTAATTGATGGCGCTTTGTACCCTAGCAGAGGACGATCAGTACCGTGCCAAACACAAAGATTCTTTAGAGTATCTAATTCGCTAGGATAAGAGAGTACCAGTACTACCTTTAGCAAACTGATCCAGGTAGAAAAATTAATACACATGTGACAGAATTCCCCTTTCTTTAATTAAAGGTTCTCCGTCGAGAGGAAATCTACTTTGGTGGCCACCCCATTAATTGGTGGGGCGAAGATGCTTGCACAGTGTGCATATCCAATTGTACTTTGCGGAGCTGAACTCGTCAAGGATAGCTCACTGCTTTTGTTTTTACTGGTAGTTAATCAAGGAGACGATCATGGACCTATTATGGTCACCTTCATATGGGGATCCATGGAAGCAACTTTGACAAGATCATGTGCACCTCTTACTGCCTTGTTTCTTGTGGCTTTTTATTGCACCTAATAAATTATGGGTACCTCTTGTACTACTACCGATCGAAGAGTGCAATTGCAGCTCTTCATGAGCTATGAGATCATACATGTGATATACACTGTTCCTGCTTGAATTGTCAGCTAGTGGATATACAGCTGCGTATATGAACAATTTTTTCTTTGTTTACTTTCCAAAATATGCATATTTTGTATATGTATGTTTTTTTTCTAGCATGCTTTTCGCTCTGATTTTGTTGATCAGTGAGCTGATGCTGCGAGTCCAAGAGAATTGTATTCCTTTTGGGTCTGATTAAATTGTGTTTGAGGGCGATGCATGCATAGGAGTGAGATTATATTATTGGTGAATGGTGAGATCGAGCAAAGGTTAATTTGGTTGGAAGTCCAGGGACGCAAACATGGCCAATGCTGATAGCTACCAGAACCGGACCAGCTACCAGTCTAGAAGGTCAAAAGCATTAAAGGCCGCGGTGCAAGGTGCCAAGGTGTGCACCAACTTGCCGCCATCCATGGACCGTTTCTTTTTCTCCGGCACAAAAAATAAATACAGCGTAGACTCGTGTTCAAAGTCCACACACAATAGACAACACGTACGCCAACGAGAATACAACAAATAGTATGCTACTATACTATATACTCCATATATAGCTAGTGCACACCGGAGAAAACGTATTAACATGTTGATCACTAGCTACATGTACTGTTTTAAATCACTTCTTGTCTGGATATGATCCCACAATATGTAGGGTTAATTCTTACTTCCTCCTTTTTTTTTATCAGAAGTTATGGACACCCACACGTTTCAATATTTCGAATTTGACAAAAGATACTCCTAAGAGAAATAGAATATATGTGATATGATACAATTAATACTACTATTATATTAGTGATTTAGTCAACCAAATATGGTATATGTCATTCAAAAATATATCATTGGAAAGTTCATTAAAATGTGCAACCGATGATATAGTTTTGAATGACATGCAACTCACATTTGGTTTACCCAATAGTTAGTCAACGTTTGCCTCAAAAATTAAAGTGGCCTTGTAGTTAAGAATGGAGGAAGTATATATAAGCAAATAGTACATGGTAGAGATAAATGAATTGTATCTACGCATTACAAAATAAAGTAAAAAAGGAACAAGAAAATTTTCGAGGTCTTCAAACTTTTTCTTCTTCCATGACACAATCTTGTATTTTTCTGAAGGTAGCCGAAGAAAAAACAAACCATAAGCCTATAAATACCAATGCATGTTTTTCCATAATTTTAACTTGAGCCACAATGCGAAGACTACATGAGCGTGCGCAACCAGAACAATCACCATCGGCAAGAGGGACAAACAACCGAACAACCTAGTCGACGTCGTTGATAAGTCTAGAGTACTAATCACCATTGTTGATGACGTAGCAGTCGAGACAAATACTGTAAGGACAATCCTCCCCACGATAACCATGAGAGAAAAAAATTCAAAATCGATCTAGCAAAGTAAGATCTAAAGGCCCATACCTAGAGAAATTTAATCTTGCAACATCACCATTGATGCCGGGAAGGAGATATATTCGTCGAATGAAGGGCAGAATATCACTTATTGTAGACGATGCAATCTTCATTGAAACGGAGACCAATAGGAAGATGGCTACCAGAACTCTAAGTTACTATATTAAAACACTATATTTTTATTGAAAACTCCACACATAGATCAGGTTCCCCACCCCTTCCGACACCGTCGAGGCTGGCTGTAGGAGGGAGAACCGATCCATGAAGGAGGCGGGGGTGGAGAAGGTGCTAGGTTTTCCTACAAGTGGCGTTGACTTCGTACGATTCCACAACTCCAACCCTTTAGGGTTAAATGTGAGTCTTACGTGCCCATTTACGATAAAAACCCAATACCAATAGATTCACCATACAATATACTTTTTTTATAATATATCTATTCAATATTTAGATGTTAATATAGTTGGTAAAACTTACTATGGTTTGACTCTCGACTAAATAAATACACAGCGTGGCAAGGGGGGCCCGATTCATGACCTCAACTCCCTTCCTAAGGGTGTTATCCTTTCAAATTTCAACTCACTGCCCAGGCCGGGGCGCTACCCCCTGAGTCGCATGGGTTGCACCTGGCCAATCCACCTATGATAGTGTAAAGGTGTCCAATCTTTCGAAGAGATGAAGATAATTTTAATTTTTTGTGGAGTTCGGGAATGAATATCCGACTACACGTCCGAGGTACGTGCGCCAATGGAGTCGCTAGGACAATCTTCGAGAGTTACTTGTCGTCGTGGTGAACAGACAAATGCCATAGGATGGCTTAAGTTGGGGCCGAATGTGCGCTAGAGGATTCGGGGGAGGGTTTTGGTAACACAAGGATGGAATTCGGGTGGAATACCGGTATCTCTATTGATGAACATGGCCTTGGCGAGAGGTTGAAGATGTACAATACAAGTGCTTTCTCTCTACTGCTCGATGGTGAACCGTCCCCTGCAGGGGTGTCCTCCCTCTCCTTATATAGGGAGAGGGTGGCTTACAGGGCAAGAAACCCTAGGAAACCCTAATGGCATCTTTGACTAGACAAACTACTTTACAAAGCCACTTTGGCCCAGGTGACACCGGTAGACCTTTAATCAGGAACGGTGACATCCTCCGGTACCTTTTACGTCATCATCTGCTTTGGCTTCAGAGCTTCGATTAAAGCTGAAGTGCTTCGCTCATCTTTGTCCTCTAGCTCCTTGGAGAATCTTTGACCAGCTTGCCGACGTGCTACAGTGTAGCCTGTACCGGTAAACCGGTACCTCCTTAACCTATTCCGGTATACCCATCCTGGGATACCGGTATAGATTCACTTAGCTCCAAGCCTAACCTCATAGCCCGGAACAACCTTTAAACCGGTATCTTGATAGCTTAAACCATCCGGTTTGCAATGCCTTTGGCATACCGGGGGTCATTCCCCCCAACATTAGTCCCCGAAGCTGGTATAGTCCGGTGGATTCTATCCAATGGACCATGCCAGGTTCCCATTACCAACATACCGGTTTAAACCTTCCGGCAACCAGTTCAAACTTTACGGCGTCTTCGCCGAACTTATCTCATCATACCGATCTTTTCCAGTATCTTTGTCATTAAAACTCTCCTCGGTGAAGTCGAGAATATCTCGGATACAATGCCTATCAGAGACATGCGCACTGTTTCTGGCGCAGCAGTGTCAAGGGCCACTTCCCTTCGACTTCTGCGCTAGCATTCATTGTGCCTCACCGGATCCTCGCCGCCGTTCCGGATCCGTGTGGCCTCCCTGTGGGATTCTGTTTTCCGCGCGTGTATCTCCGCGACACGTGGCGGCCCATGAGGCGAACCGCCGCGGCCCAGCGGTTTCTGGCCCACGAACTCCCCCTCTATTTAAGGGCGTTGCGGTTCCACATCTTCTTCTTCCCGCATTCGCTAACTCCCAGAGCTCTTCGCAGGACTCGTCCTTTGCGCTCCCTTCGCCGCCGTTCGTCGCCAAGACCTCGCTCTCTGGCGAACTCGCGAAGAAGCTCCGCAGGGCTCTGCCCCGCAAAGATTCACCGCAGCACCTCCGCAGTTTCCGCCCAGAGCGCTGCCGCGGCTTCCTCCTCGTCTTCGCCGTTCTTCGCTGCCAGTTGCTAGCTCGCCCGCCTCCGGCGAACCTCGAACTTCTTCTTCAGCGCCGCCCGCAGGTTAGTCTCGCGGTCACGAATACTCTTTTCCTCTTTCCGCATTACTTTTGGGTCGGTAGTGTATTTATTTCCCCTTTTCTTTTGCTTTTTCTCTTACTCTTAGATCTTCGCGAGAAGCTAGGTCCGGGGAAAACTGTTTTTAGGTAGATCCGAACTCCTTTGACCGGTATGTCTTTGAGGAGTATCTTTCGGGATCCGGCTCCAGCAGTCATCATACCGATGAGCTCGAAGCGGATCTGGCCCAGATGGGCAACGATGCCGGTAGCTCGGCCCAGGGCACCGGTGATTTCGGAATGGAAGCCGGCAGCTCAAGCCAGGGTGCCGGCATAGATCTGGACTCCTACACGCGCGGTGCCTGGATGGGCTCCGACGTGACAGAGGCGGAAATCTACTGGCTCTACCGATCCCGGAGAATACTGGAAGGGGTCTGGTGTCGTATTCCAGGAAAGGAGCGGCAGCCTGAGCCCGAGCCCGACAAGCGTGTTGTCTTCACCGCTCATTTTGAACGCGGTCTAGGCCTTCCGGCTTCGGATTTCTTCCGGAGCTTTCTTGACTTTTTTGAACTCCAGCCCCATCACCTTCTGGGCAACTCTATCTTCTACCTTTCTTCTTTTGCTGCTTTCATGGAGGGATACATCGGTATCACTCCTTCTGTAGATAACTTCTCTTATTTCTACTACATCCGGAAGAATTCTATCCAAGAGAGGAATCTTCCGGCCCCCAAACCGTTCGGCCGGTGCGGGGGTTGCATCCTTTTGCCCCGCCTAGGGGATACCTTCTACAAACTGTCCGGTCTGAAATCTGTCCGGACTTGGCAGAAAACCTTTCTCTATGTCCGGAACATCGGCTCGGAGGATTTCATCAACCTTCCGGCGTACGTTCCTGGACCTCCCAGTATGAGGAACTGGCTCCACAACCCCAGAGACGACAAGGAGTCCCAGCGGGTGGCCCTCTTCATCGAGAAGAACAAGGAGGAGACCAACCTCTGCGCAGATGACATATATAGTCATGCTTTTTCTGTCGCGCCGGGTGCTGCCTCTTCAGCGCCGCGCTCACAAGATCTGCCAGATGCTTGGCCGGATGGATCCGACGAGGATCACGACTCACTCATTGAGCCCCCCTGAGTTGGTTGCTAAGGCCAAGAAGATTTGCCAAAACACGCTGAAACCTAGCGGCAAATATGGCCTGCTCCCTTATAGCCGCAGCAACTCTCCTCCGCGCAAAGTAAGATCTCGGGATTTCCGGAAGATTCTCTTACAGTACTTGTGAACTTGTGAATTTCTTCCTGTATACTTGTGAACTTTCCATCCTGACTTGTTTCCTTTGTGTTGTAGAACTTCGCCCGGATCCGCAGGGAGGAGCGAGCCTCCTATACCCCCAGCCGACGTTTCGAGGACGACTGCGACGCTGACCCCTACGTGAAGGGGAAGCAGAAGATGGGCCGGTCCTATGTCAAGCACCCCGGTAACTTCTCAACTCCTCATCCGGCTAAAGACTCCGGTTCTGATGACGAGGTCGCTTGCCTCGAGGTACATTGCTCAGCTCCTTTTTCCTTATAAACTGCTTCTTTGTAGATCTCCCCTCAGCCGGCACAAATCCTCAGGTCGTGGAGGGTGTTCCTCCCCTGGCAGCCAAGGTTGGCCAGGAGTTCCTGGACAAGCTGAACGACCGGGGCCGGAAGAACAAAGCTTCGGCCTCCAACACCGGCCCCAGCGAGGAGCCTCCTACCAAGCGCTCCAAAAAGGATGGCGGTGGCAAGCTTTACACCATGAAGCGGTACCGGTCTCAGATGCCGGTCGCTACCGGGTAAGCTTCCGGTTCTTTTTACTTCTTGCTTTTTTGCTTGTGAATTTCCTTGTTCCATTGCTTCTTCTAACTTTCTCTCTTTCTCCTTCTCAGGCCTGCCCTGAGCCTTACCAGGAGCGCCTCTGGCATGAGGCCGGAAGCTTCTGAGGAAGCCGCCAGACCCTCTCCTCCTCCTCCTCAAGCAAGTCCGGTACCATCTGGTGCCGGCAAATCTCCTGCCTCCTCTCAGGGAGGCAACACAAGTGCGGGGCGCGCGGCCCCTGAAATCTCTTATCATCGCGTGGAGGAGGATTTATCTTTCCCTCCTGAAGCTAAAGACACCGACGCCAGCAACATCGGTGCCGGCACCGAAGACGTTGGGAGGGCGGAACCTTTGGTTCCTCCCGTCCCCAAGAAGAAGAAGAAGAAGCCCACTGCCTCCCCCTCCAAGACCGTGCCGGAATTTTCCACGCCGGTAGCCTCTCCTCCGGCCAAGGGAACACCGGAAGCCCCTGCGCCCACCAAGGACTCAACGCCAACTCCTCCGGCAACTCCCGCCGGCAAACTAGTTGCCGCCAAGCCAGCTCCTCCGGAAGGCTCCAAGTTTACCGCCCAGCAACTTGCTGCGGTTGTTACAGCAATGACCTCCCCTTATTCCGGCTCGCAGTCGCTAGTACTGCACGCCGGTCGCGCCGTCGTTGCGGCCAGTGAGAAGGCCTCCACTCAGCTGGGCCGGATCACTGATCTTAAACGTGGCGAGGCCGAACTGGGCCATCTGCTTGAGTATGCTAAGAAGTGGAATCAAGCGGATCTGTCCCCAGCGACGCGCGGCCTCGGGAAGGACAAGCTTCCGGTGATCGACCCTTCCGGCCCGCGGAGCACCGCGCAGCACCTTAGCCGGCTCTGGCGCGCAGTCAAGGAGTTCGATACCGCATGGCACCATGCCAGCGGCAACGTGGTGGTAAGTTGCACAGACTTCAAAGTTCTTTAAATCCATGCCGGTTTTCAATCTTCCAGCTTATATATATCCTCCCAGTCCCCGAGTTTCGGGTTGAGTACGCAGTTCCTAGCGCGAAACTTCCTTAGAAACCAAAAAAACCGGCATAGCCAGTCCCCGTGTTTCGGGTTGAGTACGCAGTTCTTAGCGCGAAACTTGTTTAGAAACTTGTTTAGAAACCAAAAAACGGCATAGCCAGTCCCCGACTTTCTGGTTGAGTACGCAGTTCTTAGCGCGAAACTTGCTTAGAAACCAAAAAAACGGCATAGCCAGTCCCCGACTTTCTGGTTGAGTACTCAATTCTTAGCGTGAAACTTTTTTGAATACCGACATCTTCTCACCGGAACCTTTTAACTTGATCAGGGCACGCTGGACGCCCGGAAGCAACTCTTTGAGGAGCTTCTGTGGGAGCACCGGTACCTCTCTGAGGCCCACAGCAAGTGCCAATGTTAGTTTTTGTGCCTCCGGCTTCATCTTACCGGTTGCTTTTTTCTTTCCATACTTATAAGTTCTTTGCACACCAACTCTTCCGGAAGCTTCCTTCGAGGACCTTACTGCTCAGCTCTCCGCGCTCAAAGGTATCACTTTCTTTTTCGTTTGTCTTGCATCTCTTGAATCTACCGGATTCGTTTTGTTAATCGCTTCTTCTGGATTGCAGCTGAAAAGGAGCAGCTTGTCCTGGAGCACCGCAAAGCCCTGGACGCTCAGCAGAACACCTCTGCTGCGCTGAAGGATCAGCTTATGCAGGCTGGACTCCGGCATGATCGGGAGCTCAAGGAGGCGTAGGCTGCTGCTGAGGCTAAGCTGGATGAGTCTCTGAAGGACTTCACCGACGCCAGCACGCAACTGCGGACGGAGCTGGAGGAGGAGACCCGGCTGCGTAAAGAGGCGCAAGCCCGGATCGCCACCCTCACCACGGACCAGGCTGAATATGACCGGTTGGTCATGCAAGCCGATGCGCTGGCCTTCAGTAAGCTTCTTTCTCTTTTCTTTTTGCTTAAAAGCTTTTTCTTTCCGGCGATACGTCCTTAAACCGGTTCCTTCTTTTTTTCCTTTTCTTTGCCCGCAGAGCTCTTCCCGGACTCGCAGCCGCACGCGTTCAAGAAGGTGGCGGAGCGCAGGGCTGAACAAGATCTTAGCAACCCGGATGCGCCCTGGGACGCTTACGACCATCTGGTCGCGCTTGCCGCCCGGATCTCTCACATGCGAGCTCTGGACCGGCATCTTGTTGAGCTGCCGGAAAGGGCTATGCAGATCTTCAAGGTGATGTGGCCTGGGGAAGCCGTTCCGGCAAACCTGACCCTCCTGTCCGATCGCCTCAAGGATGCCTGCCGAAGGTTCCGGGAGTGGAAGTGGTCATCGGCCCGTGCCGGAGCTGATGCAGCGCTGCGCGTTGCCTGCTCTTGGTACGAGGACCTGGACCTCGACGCCCTCCACAGCCTTTGCGGCGATGCACCCACTGATAAGGATCCTGCTTTAACTGCCAAGCGCCAAGATCGCGCGCACCAGATTGCTGAATTCGCCCAGATCCGCACCTTTATCCCTCCTCCTGAAGACATCAAGGACGAAGTCTCTGATGACGAGGAAGAAAATTACGGTGAGGATGAGGAGGAGGATGCAGGAGAAGGTGATGCGCCTCCAGAGTAGGTTCCGGAAGCCCCTGAAGCTGGCCCTTAGCCCCTAGTTGCTTGAAGATATCTCACTTTGTTACACCTGTTTGCCTCAAAACAATGTTCATTAATTTCTACCGCGGTATGCCGTGGTGTCCGATGTAAGATAATACTTCGCAGTTCCTTTTGGTTGTCCTACAACTTATCATGCCGGTATCTTGTATACCAGTAACTTACTAAGTTATGTTGATGTGCTACTTTAGCAATTTGCCTTTGTTGTTTGCTTTGATCTTGCACTGTGAAGATTCCGGAATTGTTTCGGCATCCAATCCGATGCACACTTGGTTCTTTTGCTTTGGCTCTGCCTACCTCGCTGGGTTTTTTGGCGTATGAGTCACAAAGTTATTTTGCCAAGCCATCACTTTCTTGAACTTAGAAATAATTCGAAATTTTTCACAAAAAACCGATATAACCGGGGTTAGTCAAGCTTTCTTCGGATTGTTTGTGCTCAACCTCTCTTTACGTGTTTCACGTGCTTGGATCCTTCCGGTTTATCTTGCTTGCCATGAAGCCGGGTTTCGGACAGCAGCAAAGTCGAAGACTCCGGTAGGTTTAGCACGCTACTATACCGGAAAAAGAAGACGTCCAACAACCAACCGGTATACTGAAAAATAAACACATTGCATGCAATTCTGGTAGAGGAAGTCCCCGAGATTCATTCGAGGTGCCGGCATCTTTTATTCATAGCAAATAAGGTACAAAAAAGGAACTCCTTACAACACATCTTCAGGAATAGAAAGGACGCATCAAAGCTATGTTCCATGGACGCTTAGTCTCCTCTCCTGACCTATCCGCCTTTCCCTTCTTTGATTCCTGTGCATCGATCAAGTAGTAGGCATCATTGTGTAGAGCCTTGCTCACAATGAAAGGTCCTTCCCACGGAGGTGAGAGTTTGTGGCGCCCTCAGTGCGCTGCACTAGGCGTAGCACCAGGTCCCCTTCCCGGAACACTCTCGGGTTAACCTTCCGGCTATGATAGCGTCTAAGGTTCTGCTGGTATATGGCCGTTCTTGCCAAAGCCAGCTCTCTTGCTTCCTCGAGCAGGTCCACATCATTTTCTCGGGCCTCTTTTACCTCTTCTTCGGTATAGAGCTGAACCCTTGGTGAATCATGGATAATGTCGGTTGGGATCACACCTTCCGCCCCATAAACCATGAAGAATGGAGTATATCCGGTAGACCGGTTCGATGTTGTTCTTATGCTCCACAGCACTGATGGTAGCTCATCAAGCCAGCATCCCGGTATCTTTTCAAGCGGTTCGATCAGCCTTGGCTTGATACCGGAAAGCACCAGAGCGTTGGTTCTTTCCACCTGGCCATTGCCCTGTGGGTGTGCCACTGCACACAGATCCAACCGGACATTGTTATCTTCACAGAATCGTTTAAACTCTCCTTGGGCGAAGTTTGTCCCATTGTCAGTGATGATGCTATGCGGGTATCCATACCGCAAGATAACATCTTTCAAGAACTTCACCGCCGTATGCCCATCACATTTTGCGATAGGTTTCACTTCCAGCCACTTGGTGAATTTATCCACCATTACTAGGATGTGGGTCATGCTTCTCCTTGCAGTTTTGAATGGGCCAACCATGTCAACGCACCAAACAGCGAATGGCCAAGTTAACGGTATAGTTTTCAGACCGGATACTGGGGTATGGTTTTGCCTGGCGTATCTCTGGCACCCGTTGCATTTCCGTACCAAATCCTCAGCGTTTTCCAGTGCCGTGGGCCAGTAGAACCCATGCCGGAACACTTTTGCCACCAGCGCCCTTGATGAAGCGTGGTGCCCGCATTCTCCCTGGTGAATTTCCACAAGCATTTCTTTTCCCTCTTCTGGTTCCACACATCTTTGGAGGACCCCGGTAACACTTCTCTTGTATACCTCGCCGTTGATGATAGTATAGGCCTTAGACCTCCTTTGGATCCTTCTTGCTTCATTTTCGTCAGCCGGCAGAGTGCCGCTGATCAGGAATTCCTTAATAGGTTCAACCTAGGTCGGTGCCTCTCGAACCAGAAACACCGGTACGTCTATCTCCATACTATCCACCAACATCGTTTCTTCCGGCTTCGACCCCGTAGTCCCCGGGTTTACGGAACAGTCCCCGGGTTTCCTTCGTCAACGTCCATTGGCATAACGTGTGACTCCGGTACAAAAATGGATTCAGACTCCGGACTTGGCTTGATCGATGGCGCCCTTAGGTGAGCCAAAGCTATTCCGGGAGGAATTTCCTGCCCGGAGGAGCCCAGCTTAGAAAGCGCATCTGTGGCTTCATTTTCCGCTCGCGGCACATGGTGAAACTCACAGCCTTCGAAGAATCCGGCAATCTTTTGCACATGGAACCAGTATGAGGCCATGTTGGCATCTTTCGCGTCCCAATCTCCGGAACATTGCTGCACCACAAGATCCGAATCACCGTAGCAAATGATCCGGTGTGCACCAATTTCTTTTGCGACCTTGAGCCCATGGATTAGAGCCTCGTATTCAGCGACATTGTTCGATGCCCTGAAATGCACTTGCAGAATATACTAGAGATGATCTCCCTTAGGTGAAGTGAGAACCACACCGGCACCCAGACCCTCTTTGAGCTTGGATCCGTCAAAGTGCATCTTCCAGTATTCTATTTTTTGTTCCGGCGGTTTGTACTGCATTTCCGCCCAATCAACCAGAAAATCGGGCAAGGCTTGTGATTTTATGGCATCTCTTCTCTCGTACACCGGTACATACGGTGATAGCTGAATTGCCCATTTGGCAATCCTGCTGCTAGCATCCTTGTTGCACATGATATCTGAAATGGGTGCCTCACTCACCACTGTCATGGGGTGCTCTTCAAAATAGTGCTTGAGCTTCGTGGCGGCCATAAACACGCCGTAGGTCATTTTCTGGAAGTGAGGGTAGTTTTGTTTTGAGAGGGAGAGCACCTCGCTCAGATAGTATACCGGTCTCTGCACGGTTCTTCCTTCCTCTTCTCTTTCTACCACAACCACAACACTCATGACCCGGTTTGTTGCTGCTATGTACAATAGCATGGGTTCCCTTTCGAGAGGCGAAGCCAATACCGGTGCAGTTGCCAGCATTGATTTTAGCTCTTTAAATGATGCGTCTGCCTAAGGGGTCCAAACGAAGGTATCGGATTTTTTCATCAATGCATAGAGTGGCAGAGCCTTTTCTCCCAACCTGCTTATGAACCGGCTTAGCGATGCCAAGCTTTCGGTAAACTTTTGCACATCTTTTAGATCTTGCGGTATAGTCATTCTTTCTATGGCCCGGATTTTTACCGGATTGACCTCAATACCCCGGCTTGATACGAGAAAGCCAAGCAGTTTGCCGGTAGGGACACGAAGGTGCATTTTGCCGGATTGAGTTTCATCCGGAACCTTCTCAGATTGTCAAATGTTTGCCTCAGATTATCGATCAAGGTTTCCTTTACCTTAGTTTTTATCACGACACCGTCCACATAGACTTGCACATTTTTTCCAATCTGATCAAATAAACACTTTTGCATACAGCGCTGGTATGTTGCACCAGCGTTGCGCAAACCGAAAGGCATAGTGACATAGCAATAAGCCCCGTGCGGGGTAATGAACACAGTTTTTATTTGATCTTCCTTTTTCAGGGGAATCTGGTGGAAACCGGAATAAGCATCCAGAAAAGACAACAGCTCACAGCCCGCGGTAGAATCAATCACTCGATCGATCCGGGGTAAGAGGAAAGGATCTTTTGGGCAAGCCTTGTTCAGGTTGGTGTAGTCGATGCACATGCGCCACACCTTTGGAGCTTTGGGGTCTTCCTCTATTTTCTTCTCGACTAGCACTGGATTGGCTAGCCATTCGGTATGTAGCACTTCCACGATGAAACCTGCAACCAGTAACTTTGTCACCTTCCCTCCAATGATTTTTCTCCTGTCTTCAGCGAACCGGCGTAACGGCTGCCTCACCGGCCTTGCATCCTTCCGGACATTCAGAGAGTGCTCAGCCAACTCCCTCGGAACACCCACCAAGTCATCTGTAGACCAGGCAAAGATATTCCGATTCTCACGGAGGAAGTTGACGAGCGCGCTTTCCTATGCCTCACTCAGGCCGGCACCGGCACAAATGGTACGCTCAGGGTACGCTGGGTCCAGCACAATGTCCTTTGTCTCCTTGGTCGGCTTGAATGCCGGTGCGCCAAAGTTGCCACTCATTGCCACTAAGCTCAACTGTGAAGACTGAGCCAGCGCAACTGCGGTTTGCATCCTTCTTTTTTTCCTCTGCGATCATGTGACTCCCCGGAACCGGTACCCTGAGGATTCCAGCGATCCCGCCGAAATCCGCACGATATCGATTCAGAGATGCCCTCCGACACGACGTGCGCGACGAATCACACACGTGATGCCAGAGGAATTAACACGAGCGGTAACATTACAACATGATTACAATAGAGCCCACAAGATACATATATTACAACAACAACTCCAACGAGTCAAGATACAAATATACAATACAAAGATCCAAATCATACAGAAGATCGATTACGTCCGAGTACGGACAAGATACAAATTGGACTAAGAGTCCTGAAGATAACCAGTGGCGTCCATAACCCTGCCCAGGCCAAGCCGGAAGGGTAACCTTGCTAACGTCGTCCTCATCGAACATATCTTCATACCTGCCCGGTTATATCCCGTAGAAGCAGCAATAAGTACGGGTTCGTACTTAACAAGACTTCAAGACGTATAAGCATTCGTCAACCAGTCGTCCTTTGTACTTGAGGCACGCAAGGGACTTAGAGGACGCAAGAGGAACGTCATAGGCAATATGGTGGAGTTAAGCGGCAGCGCAAGCACTAAAAACCTATAGAGACACTCTGCAACATTTGTCTAATTAGAGAAGGTGAGAGAGCGCATAAGGTAACAGTTAAAATACTACACAAACATAACCCAACCGATTACACATATCCCCTCCAACAATTGCGAAGAGGCAATGTAAAAGGCACTCAACGGTGGACAAGTTTTATTGGGTAACGGTTGTAGTAAGGCTATATTACTACGCAAGTTATTCTCAGATTATTAGCAACAAGATAACGGTGTAAGTTGTTCTATGATCAAGCTATACAATTCCAAGTCATCCATAACCGCGGACACGGCTTATCGATAAGATGTACACCCTGCAGGGGTTGCCCAAATGTAAGCATACGCATGCTCGAACCCACTTACTACAGGTGGAGTCTCACATCAAGACCGTTCCCAATGCAAGAGAAAGTTTAAATGGGAGCCACCCAACTAAGCTACCCGTGACGAAGTCCGGCCGTACTCCGATACGGACCCAGAGGTTTGCGCCGGCGGCTAGGCGTGCGAACCACACGCTTCGCTAAACGTCCCGCAAGGTACAGTACAGAATATAAACACCCGAAGGCAACAGGAAGTAAACACCCGAAGGCAACGAGTAAGTAAAGCATGGCATAGGCAAATAAAACCAAGGTTGTGGCTCCCAATAAACGGACTCGAGGAAAGGTAGTGGGTGATGGGGGTCCCACTTCCCCACGTACGGGTAGAGCGCTCAATCTCGGAACAGATAACAAGAACTCGGGTCCTAGGGGACATTAGCAAGTCAAAGTTCCGATGCTTTCGCAAAGGGGCTCACAGATGCCTCTGCTTACAATTTTAGTTGTCAACAATTAAGTAAAGCATGTGTATCTCCAACAATTGATATAGCATGTGATAACCTCCCAACAACCCAACATATAACCCGATAAGATAACAGCAACGGTAACGAGATAAAACAGCACTAGCATGCACTACGACTCGCAAGGCAGACCCGATAACCAATCAATAGCTGTAGGAGGTTGGTGGAGTCCATATAGGCTGCTTGAGGTAACAAGTGGAAGGGACACGTGACAAGAACGCAACTGAAGGATAGCATGAGGCAGAAGGCAAAATAAAATAGGTGAGCGACTCCTGCAGGAACAGGAGTATAAGGGAAAATGCTTGCCTGTTAAAGCTCGCCGAGGAACATCCGGAGAACTTGTCATATCTCACAGCACCACTTCGCGATCCTATCCGGGAAGAAGCAAATGCTGGACAAACAACGGATGCAAGTCTTACTACTACGGATAAAGAATCGGCATGCTCATGATATGGTATGCATGACATGGCATAGATGGTGCAATGCATCTTATCCAAATTAATCGGAGTCGGAACCCCGGACAAACAAATTAGGTTGAAGTTGCATATCTACCGACACAGTTAATTGTTCATTAGCATGGTACAACATGGCAGGGGTGAGCTACATCAATATTAAACGGAGCGAGGAAAACCCTAGTTGGAAATCCGAAATACTCCGCATATATGTGAGGTGAACCGGCACAACTATCAACGCGCGTCATGATGCAAGATGCAAACAGATGTATGAATGCCATATTCATGTTCAGTACATTTTTCTGATCAATTTTCATATAGAATACTTTTTATTTCGAAATACGGTTCAAAAGATATGATTTATACGAGATATACACATTTTCTGTAATTTTCAGAAAACCAAAAAGGGTCTGGGTCTTTTCTCACCGAGGGCAGAGCTAGCCGCAGAGGCTGACGCGCGGGCCCTGGTCACTGACATGGATGCTGACTGGCTGCGGGTGGAGTTGGAAGCCTGCAGGGGGTTTTGTGGAAAAGAGACAGGATCAGGGGCTGCGGGTTAGTACAGGAAAAGATCCAGGGGTCTAGATGCAAGAAGTTCTGAATCTGGATCTGGGAGGCTGTTTCTCACCGAGAGGGTTTCTACCCAGACGCTGACGGGTGGGACCCAGGGGTTGACGTGGCGGCCACGCTGGCGAAGCTTGCACGACGCGGGGATGCCGCTCGCGTTCTCTGAGACGGTGGTCACCGCGCCCTGGCGAAGATGAAGACGGCGATGGGGAGGCCCCCTGGACGCGCGGAAGGGAGCGTTGGGCGCCTCTCATCGGCGCAGACCAGGTGGACGTGGCGCAGGGTCGAGGAAAGCGCCGGAGGCACGCCGGCGACGAGGTGCTGCGGAGACACGGTCGGGCATCATCGGTGAGAGGAGGAAAAAGGAGGGGAAAGAGGGGGAGCGGATGTCCAGGGGATGCGCCAACTTACCCCGAAGCTCAACCTGAGCTCAGATCGGACAGACGATGGCGGTGACCGCCAGAATTGAAGAAACTGTCGCCGGACTTGGAGAAGGGGAACGGCGAGGTTGAGGTGGATTGGGGCGTCCCCGGTGCGATTCCTCGCACACGGGCGCTCCTGGCGACGCGGTGGAGCTGTTGGTGCGCTCCGTTCGTCGAGGGGATGTCGGAGACGATGGGGTAAGGACGAACTGAGCGCCGGTGGCCTTCGGTGGTGTTCACAGAGAGGAAAAGAGAAGAAGAAACTGGCGGCGCGGAGGGAGGAAGAAGGTAGGGTTAGGGTTTGCGGTCTCGAGAGGGGTTAAAAGGGGAGGGGGAGCAGGTGGAGCACGCCGCGGTGGTTGGCGAGGACCACTGCCTCCTCACGCCATGTGCGTGCTGGGACGAAGAAGACGACAACGTCGTCGAAAAGAAGAGCGAAAAGGTACGGGCCGGTTTCTGTTGGGCTGGACCGGAAGAGGGGAGAAGGAGATGGGCCGCTGGTAGGGGAGAAGGAAAGGGCTAGAGGGGGGCTGCGGCCTGGGCTGGAAGAGAGGAGGGAGAGATGGGCTGGCCCACGCGGGAGGGAGTGGCCAGAGAGAGAAAGCAAGGCCTGGCCGGGGAAGAGAGCCCCAAGGGGTTTAGGGTTTGATTTTGAAAATCCTTTTCTTTTCTCTCTTATTTTAAAAACTGTTTTGGTATTTGAAAACAAAACCAAACAAAACCAAACCATTTTTAAAACTGTGAAACATTTGAAATAGTTTTATTTATTAATATAGTTTTGATTGCTAGGGTTTTGTTAAGAGAAATAAAGGGGGAGGTTTATTATAAAACCATATGAGAGGGAAACACAATTAGTTTTTATTGGAGAAATAATTTTTATTTAATAAAATCTTGTGAATGATAGGATGCATGATGCATGATGATGCATAAAAGGAAGGCACAAACAAATCTAATATGGGGTACTACCCGGGGCCGTTACAGATCACCAGCGATTCTGCCAGGTTTGATCCAACGGAAGCGGTTTCCAGTGAGATCTTATAGTTTCCCACCACAGTCAAGGGTCTACGAGGTGCCGGCATCTGCATCTTGAGATACGCCGTATGAGTTGAGGCCATGAACGCCGCCAATGCCGGTCTGGCCAGCAAAGCATGGTAAGGACTATCTAGGCCCACCACCTCAAACAGAAGGTTTTCGACGCGACAATTGTCTCGCCCTCCAAACGACACATCCACCCGAACTTTTCCCATAGGCGAACAGGATAGACCCGGAACGATTCCATGGAAGGTGGTGTGAGTTGGCTGTAACATGTTTTCTGCTATTCCCAGCGTGTGCATAGTGTGCCGGTACATAATATTTATGCTGCTCCCATTGTCTATCAACACCTTGCCGAACTGGACTCGAGTTGTTGGCCCATGCAAGATAGGGTCCACCACAAGAGCGAGCCACCTGGATTTGGCATTATTTTTGGGTGATCCTTGAACGACCAGGTGATTTCCTGATCTGACCACAACATATACCTCGGTACTGCCGGCATCACCGCGTTCACTTCCATGGAACGGCGATGCATGCTTTGCATGTCTGTTGGCTCAGTAACAAACACCACGCAGCATAGGTGCGGATCCTTGTAAACGTTCCGGCCCAAAGGTGTCGGCGGTGGTGGTTGGCCATTGCCATCTTCCACCTGATGAACTTGTTGTTGTTGCCGGTTTGGCTGAGGCTGTACCGGTAGCGCATTTGCTCCGGTAAGCGGGGGTGGTGGTGGTAGTCTTCCAGTATTTTGGTTCCTTGCATCTTTCATCATGCCCATTTCCATTAATCTTTTGGTCCAAGTGCAATTTTTTGTCAAGTGGTTCGCCGGCCTCGCCGGGTTCGGCGTGTGCCAGCGGCACAACTGGTCCATGGCGGATTCCATGGTGTATCTATCCTCATTTTGCCACGGTTTCTTTTCAACCCAATGTTTCTTTGGACCTGCCCATGGCTGCGATCCGGTTTTTTGCCTCTGGCTTCCGCTAGCGCCGGAATTATCCTGCACCGCGGCCACTTGCTGCGGACCATACCTCCGATCCGAGAAATCTTCCCTTCTTTTATTGTGCCGATTATCCCGGTATTGATCTTGGCGCGGTTGACTTGTTTGCGCCGGTTCAGCTTGAACCGCCGGTTGCATTGGGTCTCCCAATGCGTAGCTATCTGCCACATGTATCATTTCAGCCAAACTTACCGGCATGTTCCTCTGCAGCTTTTGCCACAGCGGTGAACCTCTTCTGCACCCATTGCAAAACCAAGCAATGGCCTGTGCCTCGATCACTCCTTCACAGGAGTTTCTTGTGGAGTTCCACCGGGTGAGGTAATCCCGGTCTATTTCATTGGAGCGCTGCACGCACAAAGCGAGCTGCTGCGGCCTGTTTGGCCTCCGGTACGTACTGCTGAAGCTGCTCACGAAAGCTTCCTCAAAGTCTAATCAGCCGTTTATGCTTCCTGCTGGCAAGTTGTTAAGCCAGATGCGTGCCGGTCCTACCAGAAAAGATGGTACAATTCTCACGGCCCAACGCCTGTTTCGTCCACCTGCTACAGTTCCTCTACCGCCAGCGACGTATACTGCGGTCACGTAATCCGCAAGCCAGTCTTCCGGCTTAGTGGTGCCATCATATGTTTTTGTGTCACGGGGCAACTGGAAGTTGTGAACCGGTGGTTCCTCTTTCACGATTAGTGGGCCAAAGCATTTTGGGCCCGGAGGACCTTCTGCCTCGATCATCTCAGATAAATACACCCTGTCCAGCCTGTGCCTCGCATCCTGGTCTGGCAGGCATCTTTCTCCTACGCGTTCCCCCAGAGGGTTCCGGTAGACTACGATTCTTTCAGTTCCTGAATCAGCTTCATCGTAACGTTCTGGTCCCACGGCTCTTGCCTGTCGGTACCTTGGCGGAGGCATTTCCTCCTCAACGTACGCTACTCTTGCTGCGCGATAATTTTGCCCGGTTTCTCCTTTACCGGCATAGTAGTTTCTGGCGTAGCAATTTCCGGCATAGCCTTGTCCTGCCCCTTGGCTTTTTCTTCTGGCCTCATGTCGCCCGGCTTGTTGTTTTCCGGCAAGAACCGGATCATACACAGTCATCTGCTGCGCATTTGCCTCTTTTTCTTTTCTCCTGTCCGGATGGGGGGACGATTCCTGCCCATGGGACTTGCTTCCGGCATTCTTTGCCGAACGCACAGATTTTGACGCTGCAGCTTTGTTCACCTTAGCAAGCTGCTCAGTATTTTGTTCCTGTATCATGTCAAGCAATTCCCTAACACGATCTTGTTGTTTTGCTAAAGCATCTCCGGTAAGCGAGTCACACAACTCTACTGCAGCCCTAGCAGCTTTTATGGTTTTATCTGGACTGCTGTACTTAGGTTTTTCTACAATGCTCAAGATGCAGACATGCTTTTTCCGGCAAGAACTTTCTTACGCAGATCCTGATCTAGATTGCGAGCTCTAAGCCGGTTTTCCGATACTCTAGCAGCTTGAGCGCTAACAGAAGCAAAGCCATGGGCAGCATTATACTGACGTAGGGTTAGGTTCAGGTCACGCTGCGCTCGGACGATGTCGGCGCCGTTCGCGAGCAGCTTCTGCCGTTGTGCCTCCAGCTCCGCCTGAGCCGCTGCCGGATCGATGTTCTGCGTGATGGGCGTTGCCAGCACGCTCATGGCCACCTGGAGAGGAGTTTCCGGTGGCGTTGCGGATGCTCCCGCTGCCGCTTGATCACGCTCGGTCGGCCTTTTGGCCCTGCGCGTGGACTTCGTCTGTCCACCGCCTTCCGCCGCGACCTCTTTGCCGGCGTCAGCCGCGGCAACCACCAGCACCTCGACGCTGCCGGTGGCGTGGCCGCTGCGAACTGCAGATCTTGGCGGGTCCGATGCAACCAGCATCGGCGAGAGGCACTGGCGCTCCGGGACGGTGCCGTAGTAGACGCGGAGGCTGCCGAACTCGATGAAGCGGCCATTCTTGGGGAACTTACCGCCGTTGGTGATGCATCCTGTATTGTCGTTGATGAAGTCCATGGCGAGGACGCGGTCGACGAGCGCAGTAACCACACACTCGCCGGCGATGGTGAGGAGGCCCGCCCGAATATGTACTCCAGCAAGCGCAGATGCTGGCCCCACGGTGGGCGCCAACTGTCGTCGTGGTGAACAGACAGATGCCATAGGATGGCTTAAGTTGGGGCCGAATGTGCGCTAGAGGATTCGGGGGAGAGTTTTGGTAACTCAAGGATGGAATTCGGGTGGAATACCGGTATCTCTATTGATGAACTTGGCCTTGGCCAGAGGTTGAAGATGTACAGTACAAGTGCTTTCTCTCTACTGCTCGATGGTGAACCGTCCCCTGCAGGGGTGTGCTCCCTCTCCTTATATAGGGGAGAGGGTGGATTACAGGGCAAGAAACCCTAGGAAACCCTAATGGCATCTTTGACTAGACAAACTACTTTACAAAGCCACTTTGGCCCAGGTGACACCGATAGACCTTTAATCAGGAACAGTGACATCCTCCGGTACCTTTTACGTCATCATCTGCTTTGGCTTCAGAGCTTCGATTAAAGCTGAAGTGCTTCGCTCATCTTTGTCCTCTAGCTCTTTGGAGAATCTTTGACCAGCTTGCCGACGTGCTACAGTGTAGCCTGTACCGGTAAACCGGTACCTCCTTAACCTATTCCGGTATACCCCTCCTGGGATACCGGTATAGATTCACTTAGCTCCAAGCCTAACCTCATAGCCCGGAACAACCTTGAAACCGGTATCTTGATAGCTTAAACCATCCGGTTTGGCATGCCTTTGGCATACCGGGGGTCATCCCCCCAACATTAGTCCCCGAAGCTGGTATAGTCCGGTGGATTCTATCCAACGGACCATGCCAGGTTCCCATTACCAACATACCGGTTTAAACCTTCTGGCAACCACACTACAAGAAAAGTTGCCATGGCCGATGAAGTTGAAGTCGCGCCGTGGTTGCTGGTGTACCATGGCCGACGATTTTGGGTCTGTCCGTTGTGCATGTCAAAACGTTTTTTTTCTCGTTTTTGAGGCCACCTAGCCCGATGAAACCGGCCAAAACGTTGCGTATGGTGGCCCGGGACGTGGTGCATCTCGAATTCTCGGGTTCGTCGGCCGAGTCAACGCAAATCCGCACCGCCGAGGGATGTAGGGCCCAGATGGCAGCCTCTCTGGCATTGTTTTTTTTCTCGATCACGCCATCTCGTTCAACGCTCTCCGATCGAGCCGTTTACGATGCAGGATCATGGGTCCCGCATGTCATCCTCTATGAACCAAAATTCTTTCTATTCTTGGATTTTTTTGACACCCTGATTTCTGGCTACTTCCTTTTTCTTTTGATCCCTTGCCGCCTTGGAAACGTTGGCACCACTGCTGCTAATTGGGACCCGCATGTCATCCTCTATGAGCAATCAACTTTCTTTTCTTGGAGTTTTTTTTTGGCACCTCAAATTTGGTCACTTGCCTTTTTCTTTCGATCCCCTGCCGCCTCTCAAACGGTGATACCGCTGCTGCTAAATGGGACCCGCATGTCATCCTCTATGTACTATAAAAATTTCTTTTCTTGGATTTTTTGGCACCTCATATTTGGTCACTTGCCTTTTTCTTTCGATCCCCTGCCGCCTCTCAAACGGTGATACCGCTGCTGCTAAATGGGACCCGCATGCCATCCTCTATGTACTATAAAACTTTCTTTTCTTGGATTTTTTTTGGAACCTCATATTTGGTCACTTGCCTTTTTCTTTCGATCCCGTGCAGCCTCTCAAACGGTGATACCGCTGCTGCTAAATGGGGCCCGCATGTCATCCTCTATGTACAATCAAGTTTCTTTTCTTGAATTTTTTTTGGCTCCTGATATTTGGTCACTTGCATTTTTCTTTCGATCTCATGCCACGTTGAGGACCCTGCAGGCTCATGGGAACCGCATGTCATCCTCTATGTACTATAAAACTTTCTTTTCTTGGATTTTTTGGCACCTCATATTTGGTCACTTGCCTTTTTCTTTCGATCCCCTGCCGCTTCTTAAACGGTGATACCGCTGCTGCTAAATGGGACCTGCATGTCATCCTCTATGTACACTCAAGTTTCTTTTCTTGAATTATTTTTGGCTCCTGATATTTGGTCACTTGCATTTTTCTTTCGATCTCATGCCACGTTTGAAACGTTGAGGAACTCCGTCGGCTCATGGGACCTGCATGTCATCCTCTATGTGCTATAAAAGTTTATTTTCTTGGGTTTTTTTTCACCCTCTCGATTTTTGGCTATTTCTTTTTTCCTTTTGATCCCC
>NC_061513.1:146783768-146890051 GCF_022539505.1 Lolium rigidum
GTTATAGATGTTCATCTTCTTTTCCTTCCGTTGTGCTTGATTTGAGCCAGAGTGTAAAGTTTGTATATTGCGGGTCATATATACTGTAAACATTATTGCGAGACTTATGTATAGACAAAGCAAGTTTGTATATATTTTGTTCTCTTCCATCCCCCGAGTGTCCTTGTTGACGTATTTATGTTTTATTAATCGCGAGGTTTGCAACCAAGACGAGTAATTCAGAGCTATGTTTTGGTTGTCGATTATATTTTGTGGATTCTTCGGGTACGAGCCTCCGAGCCTTCCGAAAAATATATATCCTTACCATTTTTGTTATATTGCAGCATCGCAAGCCCGCCTCATTAAAAACCTTTCAGCCCCACTCGGTGCCCTGAAAGGAAAAGAGTGCGTCTGAAAACTTGCGAGCTCTTCAGTACAATGTATGTTTACAGAGTCGACTATATTGTTTTCTAAGCGTAGAACCGCCAAAGCTGTGCCACGTTCCACGGGTTTGGCTCGTCCTTCCCTGTTTTATTGTCCTTCAATCTGTATGCTCCTCCTGGAATTACTTCAGTGACAATGTATGGCCCTATCCATGGAGACTCGAATTTTTCATGGCTGTCCTGCGTGAGCCGAAGAACTAGGTCGCCAACTTGAAAGGACCTGGGTCACAAACGTCAACTATGATAATTCTTGAGGTTCTGCTGGTACTTGGTTACTCTTGACAATACTTCATCCCTTGCTTCATCGAGTGCGTCGACATCATCTTCCAGTGCCTTTCTTGAAGTTTCTTCGTCATATTCTGCGACTCTTGGAGAATTATGCTCTATCTCTATGGGGAGTACCGCTTTGGCTCCGTGAACCAAGAAGAACGTAGTTTCTTGGGTTGTTGTGTTGGGTGTTGTTCGGATGCTCCATAACACGTGAGGTAACTCATCGATCCAATTGTGCAGAGCTTTCTCCAATGGAGTTATCAGCCGCTTCTTGATGCCACTGCAGATGACACCATTTGCTTTCCCGACTTGGCCATTAGTTTGCGGGTGCGCCACCGATGCGAAATGTAGTTTGATGCCTACTTCTGCACAATACTCCTTGAATTCTCGAGATGTGAAGTTGCTTCCATTATCCGTAACTATGATGTGAGGGACGCCAACCGAAAAACTACCCCCTTCACGAAGTTCACTGCTGATGTTGCATTTGCCGAAGTTACTGGCGCTGCCTCTATCCACTTGGTGAATTTGTCGACAGCTACAAGTAAATACACGTTTCCTCCTGGCCAGGACTTGTGTAATTTCCCCACCATATCGAGTCCCCATTGCGCGAAAGGCCACACCAATGGTATTGGCATCAGTTCTGCTGCCGGTGAATGAGGTTTAGCCGCAAATATCTGACACGCATTGCACGTGCGTACTATGTCTTTGGCATCCTCGACTGTTGTCAGCCAATAAAATCCTGCATGAAAAGCTTTGGCTGCTATAGCTCGACTGCTTGCGTGGTGGCCGCATACCCCCTCGTGTATATCTTTTAATAAAACTCGACCTTCTTCGGGTGTGATGCACCGCTGCAGTACTCCTGAGATGCTCCTTTTGTATAATTCTCCCTTAACCATGGTGAACGCCTTAGATCGTCGGATAACCCGCCGTGCTCCTACCGGATCTTCGGGTATCTCTTTCCTTGTGATGTATGCCACGTAAACCTGCATCCATGGAACTTGTATCATCATAACCTCTTCAGGTTCCTCTTCGTCTTCCGATGCGTTCGTCGCCTGAGCTGCTGGAGCCCCCGAGCCTTCCTTGGCCTTTTTCTTTTTTTCTTCGGCTGCTTCGGTGCTTTCTTCGCCTTAGTCGATCTTTCTCTTATCTCCTCCCAGAAAACGCCAGGTGGTATTGGTAAGCATTGCGAGCCGATGTTTGCCAAAATGTCGGCTTCGTCGTTGCTAAGTCTGCTGATGTGATTTACTTCGCAACCATCAAACAGTTTCTCGAGTTCATTGTACACCTCCTTGTATGCTATCATGCTATCATTGACTGCGTCGCACTTATTCATCACCTATTGAGCCACCAACTGTGAGTCGCCGAAGATTTTTAATCGAGTTGAGCCGCATGCCTTTGCCATCTTCATCCCGTGTATGAGGGCTTTGTACTCTGCCTCGATATTGGACACGTTGGGGAAAGTCATCCGCAGTATACACTTCATTTTGTCGCCTTGGGGTGACACAAGTATCACGCCTCCTCTAGCTCCTTCCAATCTCTTGGACCCGTCGAAGTTCATATGCCAAGTGCTTGACAAATCTGGGGGTCCCGTATTTTGTAATTCCATCCACTCTGCGACAAAGTCCGGCAGAATCTGCGACTTGATCGCCTTTCTTTTTTCGTATGTGATGTCCCGAGGGGAGAGCTCAATGCCCCAAAGGGAGACACGTCCTGTGGCTTCGGGGTTATTCAGGATGTTCGATAGAGGTGCCTCATTGACTACTATTATCGGGTGTGCCGAGAAATAGTGTCACAACTTTCTTGCTGTTGTGAATACTCCATATGCAAGTTTCTGATACGGTAACATTGCTTGGATGGTGATATCACCTCGCTGATGAAGTATACTAGCCGCTGAACTCCATGGATCTTCCCTTCTTCTTCTCGCTCTACCACGAGAACTGTGCTGACCACCTGAGGTGTGGCCGCAATGTATAACAGGAGTGGTTCTTTTTTACTTCGGAGCCACCAACACTGGAGGTGTCAAGATTGTGCGCTTCAGATGCTCGAAAGCTTTGTCTGCTTCTTCGTTCCACTCGAACTTTTCTCCTTGCTTGATGAGCGCGTAGAAGGGCAGCGCTTTCTCTCCTAGCCTGGCGACAAACCTTCTCAAAGCTGCGACACGACCCGTCAGATGTTGTATCTCCTTGAGATTGGTTGGCTTCCTCATCGTCACGATGACCTGTATTTTCTCGGGATTTTCTTCGATTCCTCTGGCTGATACTAAGTACCCCAGGAGTTCTCCCGCAGGAACACCGAAGGAGCATTTCGTCGAGTTTAGCTTGAAGCGAAACTTTTCGAGGTTGTCGAAGGTTTCTCTAAGATCATCAATCAAAGATAACCCCTGCTTTGTTGTTATGATGATGTCATCGATGTATACTTGAACGTTCTTGCCAATCTGTGTGGCGAGACACTTCTGCATCATCCTCTGATAGGTAGCTCCCGCGTTTTTTCAACCCGAAGGGCATTATTCTGTAGCAAAACACGCCATAGGGGGTTATGAAAGCTGTTTTGACTTCATCTTCTTCTTTTAGGCGGATCTGGTTGTAACCAGAATACGCGTCCAGGAAGAAAAGACGTTCGCGTCCCGCTGTGGAGTCGACAATTTGATCGATCCTCGGGAGAGGAAAGTGATCCATTGGACAGTGTTTATTGAGACACGTGAAGTCGACGCACATGCGAAGCATATTAGTGTTTTTCTTCGGGACCAGAACTGGGCTAGCGACCCATGAGGCCTATGTATGTAGTTCCCTGATGAAATTTGCTTCTCGAAGTCGATTTATTTCTGACAACATAGCTTTGCGGGTTGGCTCTGAAAAACGCCGCAAATGTTGTCGGATTGGCCTAGCCCATGGATCAGGGTGCTTGGCGAGTTCCCTGGGTACTGCTGCATGTCAGCTGGACACCATGCAAAGATTTCCCAGCGCTCACGGAGGAACTCGACGAGTGCGCTTTCCTATGCGCTATCCATGTTTGTTGGATTGGATGTCATCTTCTTAGGATTTGTCGGTTGAATCTGTACTTCCTTTGAGTTCTTAGAGGTGTCGAAGGTTTGCTTCTTGAGCGGTCTTCCTCCGTCGGGTAGCACGTCGTAGTCGGTGGTGAGCCTACAAGCTGCATACTCAGCCTGCACCCCAAAAGTTTCGGAAAGCTTACGAAAGTCGTTGTCACATTTATCTGCTAAAGCAAAACTTCCCTTCATTGTGATTGGACCTTTGGGACCAAGGATCCTCCATAGGCAGTATGTATAATGCGGCACAGACATGAATCTGGCATACGCGGGTTGACCCAATATAGGGTGATACTACGACGGAAAGTCGATAACCTCAAACTCCAACTTCTCTCTTCTGTAATTTTCTCGAGTTCCAAATTGCACGCCGAGGTTTATCTTGCCCAAAGGATAGTTCGTCTTCTCTGGTGTGATGCCATGAAAGCGCGTATCTGTTGGAGTTAGATTTGCCAGAGAGATGTTCATCTTTCTCAAAGTGTCTGCGTATATGAGATTCAAGCTGCTCCCTCCATCTACGAATATACGCGAGACCTAGAATCCTGCGATCACTGCCGGTAAAATCATGGCTGCTTGTCCTGGTCGAGGTACTTGGGGTGGGTGATCCGCTTGAGTGAATCCTATGTCCTGTGCCGACCAATTGAGGTACTCGATGGTTGGTGGAGGCATCTTCTCTGCCATGTATACCTGTCGCGAAATTACCTTCTGCGTCATATTCGAGGGTCTCCCTTTCTGAATCATCGACACTGCTCCTGTTGTGTCAATGTAAGGTCCTGGGTTTGTTGGAGCTGCCGCTAATTGCAACTGATGTTGATTTTCACTAGTAATCGCGGGTGGAGGTGGCAGGTGAACCTCACTCCTTGGTCCCCTGTTTACTGCTTGTGCATTTGTGTGCTCCGCGTAACTATGCAAAGCTAGGAATGTTCGGCAGTCCTTCTGAAGGTGTCCTGACTATCTTTTTCCATCACTGTCGATGAAAAAATGCATCTGGCACGGCCCGTTCAGAAGATCTGTGAGTGATATATTATATGGCCTCGGGAACCTTGGCCGATTATTTTGTCTGCTGGAGCTCGGCGTGTCTCGATGATCGTTGCGCTGCTCATTGCCCCTCTGGTAATCATCCCGATGATTTCCTCCACTGTTTCCTCGGAAGCCATCCGCCACTTGGCTGGGACAGTCGTAATCCGAGTACTGACGAGAATATCGTCGTCTATTTTGGTTGTTGTTCCTCTTGCGATCTTCCTCGGGTGATCTGTGCCGTTTATTATGAACAACATCTTCACCATCCGCCCAGCGATTCGCTATCTCCATGAGATCTGCTATTGTTCGTGGCCTGGATCTGCCCAAATCCTCGATTAAGTCTCTTCTTCGGATCCCCGCAACAAATGCGTCGATTGCTCTTTCGTCATATATGTTCTCTGCCGATTTTTTTTATGATATTCCATCGTTGGATGTACATCCTCATTGGTTCATCATACTTCTGTTTTCAGACTCTCAACACCTCTATTGACGCCGGTTTCTTGCACGTTGAGTGGAATTTTTTTACGAACACGTCCTCAATGGATCCTTCCGGTAAATTCTTTATCCACGACCTTGCGGCTCCACTGAGGTGAACCTGGATGCTCTGCATGGCAGTTGTTCGAGTTCCACCTGTTAACTTCACTGTTTCGAGGTAATCTACTAGCCAATCCTCCGGATCTTGCAATCCATCAAACTTTTTGTAATTGTTGGGTAGCTTAAACCCAGCAGGAACCCGAGTTTTACGGACTCATCGAGTAAAACAGGGGAGCCCGCACATATCCTCTTTGTTGACTTCCGGTGATTGCCGACGTTCTCTTCTCTCCTGCAGTGCTCTATCGACTCGCGCTTGTATCGTTGTGTCTCTTGGATCCCCAGCTCGAGGAGGATCTCGCGCTGCCGAAGTAGGTTGAAGATTATTTTGCCTTGGTGCGCTCTAGGGTTGCGGTGTACTCGCTCCTTGTATCGTTATCCCCATGACTCCAACTCCTTCCATGGCCATGTTGTACAACGCTTCTCTAGGATCTCCTGCAGGTGGCTTAGATGCTAATATGAAAGCATGTGTCACCATATATCCTGCTTCCGGTGTTTTGGGAATGATGTGCCCTCTTGTATCTATCGACATAAATGACATGTCGAGATTCTGTATCAGGTTCTCTCTTTCATGCTTAGGCACATGGGCGAGCCGCGATCTTCCTCTCGCGCGCGCTGCTCGGTGACTATCTCCCAAAGTTTGTGAGTGTTGGCTCAGGTTGGCTCTGCGCCTACTCGATGCTGAGGCCGCAGCTTTTCTCTGCTATAGTATAACTTTTTCTTTTTCTATCTCCCGTCTGGCACGAGCGAGTCTATATTGATACGCTTGCATCTCTTGTAATGTAGCGGTGGTGGTCATCGGCTCCGTGCCGTTCATGGCTCTTGCTGCTCTGTCCTAGGCTACCTGCGGAAGTTGTAGTTTCTCCTGCGGTGTGGGCCCGACGTATTTGTTTCCCAATCCTCGCGTGAGATCAGCGGGATCGATGTATGGATTTCCCAAATCATCGAAAGCCTCTGATGTTTCATCCTCCCGGTGACTTGATTCACCAATTGCACAGACTTGATGATATTTTGTCATTGTGTTTTCATCCTCGGGGTCGGTGACACCGTCGTAACAATCGGCGAAGACCTCCCGGATAGAAGTTGATCTATCGATGAAGTTGAAGCTGTCGATGCTTTCCGAGTCGTTGTCCAGATCGGAATCCGTGAACGACCCGAAAGACATCCCGCCGGGCAGATCGGTGAGTTCTCCGCCGGCGGCGGGCTTGACGTAGCTTGCCTACGAAGTCTCCTCGTCGCTTGACTCGATTGATGCCGATGATCCCGAGAAATCTGAATCAACCGCTAACGGTCCCGAAAAAATCGGCGCCGCTAGGCGATGTGATCCTTCTCTTCCGACGCAGAAGTGGAAGCTTCCGAACGTCATCTTCATTGGCTCCTCCAGATAGGCATATGCATCCACACGGGCGGGAGAGTGAGGAACAAAATCAACGAGACCAGTTTTGATCTGTTTACCTCCGTCCATCGCGTTGCTTGCCACCGATGAAGTCGATGATGTTGAACGTGCCATCGAGATCAGCTCCTTGTCGCCTCCAATTCCCACAGACGGCGCCAATTGACAAGGTATTAACTTGTCAATGCCTACAAGTTGTAGACTAGGGTTTCGTGGAAAGTAGAGGGTAAGTAGATCTCGAAGGTTTCAGCCGAAAAGGTGCTCGACTTCTAAAAACTAGGGTTGGTGTTAACAATGATTCGATCCTCTCTTTCTCCCTCGACTCCCCTTTATATAGGAGGTGGAGCCGAGGTTTTCGTATCGTACAAGTTACAAAGTCCGAGAGACTTATTTGAGTCCTTCCCGTAATGATACAAGACTATTATTCCTAATCTATCTCTCTTTTCCATATCGACGCTTATTGGGCTTCCGAGCTTCATAAAATTTCGGGTCGTGGGCCTTCAGTTACTCCCGGGTACGTTATTCGGCAGGCCCAGCAGGGATGCCTATGTCACCGATTGAGAGTGTTTCTAGTTGATCCTTGATGATTATACACAATTTGTTTGGGTTTATCCTCTTCGAGCTAAGTCAGAAACTTTTCAACGTCTTTCTTCGTTCCATGCTTTTGCTCAAATCCAATTTAATCTTCGCATGCAAGCTATTCAATGTGACAATGGACGTGAGTTTGATAATTTCAACCTAACCATTTTTGCTATAATTTTTTTTGGCGTCGCTCTTTGCTTCTCCAATCCATATACTTCGCAACAAAATGGCAAGGCTCAATGTACACTTCGCACTCTAAACAACATGGTTAGTAGTATCCTTTTTCAAGCTAGCATGCCTCCTCGTTATTGGGTTGAAGCCTTGCACACCACTGCCCTTGTCCTTAATCGACTTCCGCCTACAACCATAGCCAATAAGATCCCTTATCAGCTTCTCTATGATCGTGATCAACTTATGTCGATCTTTGAGTTTTAGGTCGTATGTGCTACCCTAACACCTCTTCCACGGTTGTGCACAAGCTTGCGCCTAGTTCCATGCCTTGGGTATCGTCCTAACCATAAAGTGTATCGGTGCTTTGACTGCACTTCTCAAAACATCATCATCTTTCGACACGTTGTCCTTGATGAGTATACTTTCCCATTTGCCACTTCACCATTCTCGCAACCATAGAGGCTACCGCTCATGCGCTCCTCCGCCACGACGAGGTATTGCAGATTCTCGTCAAGTTGCTTTTCCGTCCCACACCATGCAGACTCATGCCAAGTCCGGTATATCCCACCGCCCTAAGGAAATTTTTGATCTTCACATTGATGTTTTGTCTCCTTTGCCCAAGACCTATCGTGGAGCTCTCAAGGATCCTAATTGGCATGTTGCCATGGTTGATCAGTACAGTGCGCTGCTTTCAAACAACACGTGGGATCTTGTTGATCCACCTTGTAGTGCCAACATTATCAAGGGAAGTGGGCTTTTTGACATAAATTGAAGTCTGATAGTTCTCTGGACGCGTATAAGGCACGCTGAGTTCTGCGAGGCTTCACTCAATGTGAATGTGTGGATTTGGGTGAAACCTTTAGTCCTGTGGTCAAACCAGCTACCATACGTATGATTCTCTCCTTTGCCATTGCCCGTGCTTGGTCTATTCATTAGCTCTATGTGAAGAATGCCTTTTTACATGGCACTCTTACAGAAACACTATATGCTCGCCAACCATCTAGATTTATTGATCATCTTCATCCTAATCGAGTGTGTCGTCTCAACAAGTCCTTTTACTGTCTCAAACAAACACCCCGAGCGTGGTTTCAGTGGTTTGCTTCACACATCACCACCATGGGATTTCTCGGATCCAAGTCAGACAGTTCATTGTTTGTCCATCATGGTGGTTCTGATATGGCATATCTTCTCTTGTATGTGGATGACATTATTTTGGTAACATCTTCTACAGATTTTTACAGAGTTTTATTACCTCTATTAGTTCGGAGTTCAGCATGACTGACTTGTGAGATCTGCATTATTTTCTTGGTGTGGCTGGCAAGCGCACCTAGTATGGTTTGGCTCCCTCTCAGGAAAAATATGCCCTGGAACTTCTTGAGCGCACTGGTATATTACAATGCAAATCGGCATCGACTCGTGTTGATGCCACTTCAAAACTGTCCGCCAAATCAAGTGAACCTGTTGATGATCCTTCGGAGTATCGCAGTATAGTCGGCGCTCTGCAATATTTAACTTTCACCCTTCCGGATATATATGATATGTAGTTCAGCAGATTTGTTTGCGCATGCATGATCCTTGTGCCAATCACTTGTTCCTTGTCAAGCATGTTCTTCGCTACATTCGTGGGACTACAGATTTTGGGTTGACCTTATTTCGACGCACGTCAGATAAGTTGATCGCCTACTCTAAAATGAATTATACACATTTGAAGCAGTCTGTATATAAATAAATACAGAGATTCATCGACATTTTCAACAATACATTGTGTTAGACATATAACCAAAGCATATTGTATATAGATTAGGTTATGTGTAATTCCTTGTATATAGTCCTTTGTCCATACTTGTACGTGAATTGTACCTTAAGATAAGGTTTGTAATCTCCTATTTATACATGAGCAATACAAGCGCTATGACGTGTGGTTAATCGCCAAATTACACATTGGAACTTGAAAGCGGCATCTCCAAGAAGGCTTAGGTGCCAACGGATTGATCGACAATGCATGGATGGGGGTCATTGCCCTGCCCTACCTGCCGGACTCCATTGCGTCCAACGTTCGGTTCCCATTTGCTCTCGTCTGATCTTCCACAACGACCATTGTCGTTGAGTTGGTGTTATTCATTTCGGTAGCGTGCTGCGTCCGGCTCGCATCTTCCATCTCGGTGACATACTTGAAGTGGGCGTGAGGCCAACACCCTGCAGCCGAGCCATCGCGTGGATAGTGCGTTATTCACCGATTCGAGGGCAGTATACATGCATTAGCTTGTTTGGCAGAAAAGGAAGGGAAGAACGTTGCCAAAATTGCAAATGGTGTTGTAATTAGGATAGTCGGCTGTTTGCAGCGTTACATTCAGTCACGGTGTATACTAGCAGCAAGACCTGAGAGTCCAATTTTATTTTCATTGGAGATCTCCGATCTGGTATCGCTCATTACAAGTGTACAACACTTGTCATGGATCCATGTAAATTCAAGTCTGCACTAACTTGAAAGAAAGAAAGAAAAAAAAGAAAGAAAGAAAGAAAGAAAGGAGAAGAGAAGCAGGGAAATCTAATTCGGCTCACGGGTGCATATGAATTTTTTGTGTGAAAATACATTTTAAAGTATCAAAAAAATCTAAAATAAATTTGCGTATGTATGTCTAGACATTCTATGTTCGCACACAAGTTTTTGAGAAAAAGGAATATTTTCTGTGTCTCGTGTAAAAAATATAAATTTTGATGCTCTAACACGACTATGTACAAGACAATTTTTTTGTCTTTTTTATACATGCCACAAAAAATGTTTTTTTCTCACGAAAATTTGTGTACGAACATAGGATGTCAACATGTACACCTGAAATTTTATTTCAGAACTAGTAACATTTTTAAATTATTTTTTATAATAGGTGCATGTGCATATGCACTTGTGAGCCAAAACGCCACCTCCAAGAGAAGCATACCATTTTCGTTAGAAGGGGCTGGAAAGAACTGCAGGTAGCAAATGGAGGCGACCACCATTCCTGCATAGACATGAAAAACCTCATCAGCACCAACCAACAGATCAGAACAATAATTAAAAGAAAAGGAAGCAGCTTCGTGAAGCAATATACCAAGGATGCCTCCGGTGAACACATCCTGCCAATGGTGCCAGTAGTCATCTACCCGTGATGTCGCGACCAGCGCCGCAAGCAGCAGAGGCAAGATGACTACGCACAGCTTGGCGATATGCCCCCGCCGATCGAAGGCGGTGATCTTCCCTGCCAGGTACCACGACAGGAACCCCAGACCCGCGAAGGACCCTGCCACGGCGCAGCAGAAAGCTTGTTAGCTAGCTGAGCAATAACGAGCGAGCACACGTATGGAAAACATATTATTGGTCTGTTGCTGCCATCAGTTTGTGACAGTAGAAACAGTGCAACTGAATCGAGTCTCACACGAACTGTGGCCACTTGGGAAGCTCTTGTGGCCTTCTTTGATCACGCCCGGGTCCCCGTGGCATACGACTCCTGTGGTCACGTTGTCGTACACCTGGACATCAAGTGAACACAACTAAGGATGGGTGCAAGCAAAGCGGCATCTGAAGTTCAGCTAGACTTGGTAGTACTAATTAAGTTGTAAAATTCAGAGAAGTTCGAGTGATAGTTGTTACAGCGATTCCGTCAGGAAAGCAGCGCCAGAAGAAGTTTGGGCGTGGACGACCGACGGCGTCTTTGATCGCGTCGGTCAGGACGCCGGTGATCAGCACAGAAAACAAAATGCCTGCTTGTGACGATCATTGTACATATACGATAGTAGAACTTAGAACGATTCCAACAGAAAACATTACAGTGGCAGGATATAATCAAGGAGCCTTTTTTTGTTTTCCTTTCTTGCGAGCACATTGCATTTTTATTATCAACTCGGAAAATAACAAAGTACCGAGTATAGCATGGTGCAGATCATACACGTTCCTCCTCCGGATGTAGACGGCGATGAAGATGATCATAGGTCCAATGACTGCAATGACCTGTTCATGCGATTGGGAGGGAAGAAAAGATCTTTAATTTGAAACTCAACCGATGAAGACTTCCAAAACGACAGGGTACATGGAAGAGGCGCACGCACCGGCACGGCCCAGACCGGAATGGTGTTGCTCTTCATGGGGTAGCTGAGGTCAGTCATCATGCCGGCGCCGACGAACCGGTGGAACGGCTCGATGACGTTGAGGAGGACTTCGACGGCGACGAGGAGGAGCAGAACCAGCCAGTCGTACGCGTGGGACCTCGCAACCCTGACGCCATGCGACCGTATCGTGGCGAACGCGCACGCCGGAATGCTGGTACCGGCAGCAGCTGACGACGCCTGCATCTCTATCTCTTATGTCGATCTAAACCAGCTACCTCGTTTGCAATTCAGATAATGTAGGCCGGTGAGGCAAAGAAAGAGACAACGCTGTTATAACGTAGTGTTGCTGGGATTGTTTTTGACTTCGCTCTCGGTCGTCTTCTTTTTCTTGCGATCGAGAATCTGGATCGCAGCCAAACCTTTGTTTATAAACCCCAACAACTGGAAGTTGCTGGGTAGCTTCTCGTTAATTAGAGCTGACCTATTTATGGCCTTATTTTTGGAGACCGCCAAAGTTTATACCCCCTCTAGTTTGTAAGGTTTTTGCACGTAGTTTTAAAAAGTAGTCCATCGACAAAATATGTTCCAATGATATATATTTTGTGGATATATCTTATATATTTACTGGCGAAATTGATGGCCAATTCTTTTTCTTATTTTACATGCAGGCCTAACAGGGGTTGGCGAAAGCGGCATTAGGTATTTAGGTGTTGTGGAGTTGATTAACCGGTTGAACCGCGTATATGCAGCGTTCGTGGCGCGGCGCGTAAACCCCACCTTATGTGATGAGCAACTACAAATTCTAAGAAATTGCAGGGGTCAACTCTAGTCTGTCGTGCTGACGAGTCATTTGATATACATTTCATAAACCACCGAAACACCTAAACCGCATCCTACTTGATGAGCAACTACAAATTCTAAGCAATTAATTGCAGGTGCCAAGTCTAGTCTAGTCTATCGTGCTCAAGACTCACGAGTCATTTCAAAAAAAGTACATTCCATAAACCACCAAAACAACAACGTACATGTGAGAAAGCGGTTTTAACAACCAGCGAGGCACACATATATTTTGCAACTACTTGCTTAGTACTCCCTCTAAGCGTGCACGTACCCCTAGGTCGCAACTTGATCAAGTTAGCACTAGTTAGAGCATCTCCACCGGCGGCCCCGATAGCGATAGCGGCCCCGATAGCGTTTCGGGGCCGGGAGCGAAAATATGCTTGCACCGGTGCGTCCCAAACGGCGCCGGCTAGTTTTCGAGCCCAATAGAATCGCCGACAACCCTGTGCCGGCCTCTTCGCCAAGGGCACGAATCGGGCGTGCCGGCGCCTCGCGGAACGATGGTTTTCGCGGGTGGGGACGCCTTGTCAGCGAGAGAACGCGCCGGTTCGCATCGGAAAAGACGCGGGGAGGTTGGTCATCGGCGCTAATGGCTTCCCGCGCGGAAACCCAAACGGCGAGGGCGGTGACTGGCCACGCGGCATCCACCTACCTTACCCACGCCCCTTCAATGCGCGTCCGCCGCCTCCCTTAAAACCCCACCGGCGCGCACTTCTCGCTTTTCCCCGTCGTCCAACCCTAGCCACCGCAGTTCAACCTCCGCGCGAACCTCCCACACACCCGCCGACGATGGCGCACAACGACCAGGCCGGCGGCAACGGCGGCGGCGTGCTCCGCTCGCTGCAGCTTAGCCTCGACGAGGACGACGTATTGTACTGGCACCGTATCCCCGTGCCAGTACAGTACAAGCTGCCGCACGGCTGGAACGTCTCCAACGGCAGCTTCGCGTGCCGCCGCCGCCACCGCCAGGAGCACAAACGAGGGCCCTCGCCAAGGAACGGCGGAGCCAAATGACGCCGGAGGAGAGAAGCCTGCCGGGCAACGCTCTCGACAGCCCGGCCTGGGCACGGCGTTTCGAAGACGAGCGCGTCATCGAGCTCGCGCGGACGAACAACCGCTCGGGCGGCCGCTTCAACAACGTCGGTCGTCGTGCCTGGTGGTATGGTCGCGACGTCGATGACACGCTCCGCCAATATGACTTCCGTCCACGCGTCCGCGGGCAACGGGAGCCGGTGTATTTCCCGCAGGCGGTGGGCATGGCGCTGGCGCCGACCCTGCAGAGGGCACCGGAAAGGACCGCGGCGTTCGGAAGCTCGCGCACCGGATCATCGTATGCCATCGCGCGCACGCGCTCGGCCGCACCCGGGCCTCCTTCCGGAGGCGTCGTCATCCGCGACGAGGCAAGGCGCGCGTCCTCTGCTCCGCCCCGTCGGACGACGGGGTCGGGCCGCCGCTCCCGCATCAAGGAGGAGGACGCCGTGGCCTCGCCACCACTTCCGCCGGCGAAGAAGCAATGGTGGGAGAAGGAGGCCGAGGCGCAGGCGGCCCTCCATGGCGACAACGACGAGGAGGAGTTCCCCGGCCAGAACTTCATCCTCGGCCGCTCCGTCGACGAAGACTACCGGCATATCGTGATCGACCCGCGGCATGCGGCGGTATGTCGACCTCGCCGGACCATCCGAGTTGTCGGCACCAAAGGAGGAGAAGGCCGACGAGGAGGAGGCCGACGAGGCCGACAGCTGGTCCTTCGGGTCATCCAGCGCCGATGGCGACGGCCTGGATTTCAGCGCCTTCGACTCCCAGTGCTGCTAGATTTTTTTTTTAGTTTGAATTCACCTTAAATTTGTACAAATTTTGTTCGAACTTCGTATGAATATTGTTTTCAAAGTTTGAATTTGACTTTCTAAATCTATCGGGGGCGCCGGTGTGGGAGCAACATCCCCAAATAAAGGATTCTCTGTCGGCACCCCATACGGCAATCCCGACGCCCCTGCCGACGCCTATTTAGGGGCTGCCGGTGGAGATGCTTTTATATGTTATAAAAATTATAACATTAGAAAGTTTAGATGTTCTATTTTCTAATGATATAATTTTTATATTATATAATTTAAATTATATAGATCAAATTGGCGATGTAGTGATACAGAGAATGCTAGTAAACTGAGACGGAGGGATTAGTAACTGCTTTTAAAGAGGAGGACTGGGCCTTTACTTTCATTTCATTGTTCATCTTGTGGAGGTAACTGTTCAAACATATCCTGCTGATGTATCACTATTTTCCAGCATTTCGTATTCAGTGGAAACTCATGCTGGCACAGTGGCACAGATAATATTTCTCTATTTAGAAAGTAAGTATAAACCCAGACGCTTACATACACGCGTATACACGCATTCCTATGACGCACACGTATACTCTACCTCTATGAGCACCTCCGGAAAACTGAGTCATGAATTGGATCTTGAAATTGACAAAGTCATCACATGCGCCTCGCTGTCGACGAGAACATCGCCTCCCACTGAATGAATATTTCGCCTTTGTGAGACACACATATGTCAAACCTGGGGTTTGAACTCTGGTGGAGTGGGGATAGAACCATCCTCCTAAGAGCATCTCTAGCCGTTGGAGCTCCCCAAGCCGAAATCCGGCGCTATTTAGCGCCAGGTGGATTTTTTTTTGGCCTGGGAGGCCCATTTTGCCAGCGGCGAGCCCAGGATGGATGAAAAGGTTTGACAAAAAACGGCGAATTCAGAGAAAACAAAGCGAAATTCGGATATAAAAATAAGCAAAATTTAAAGATATTTGACATATATAGGCGAGTTCGTACATATATTTGAATTCGGCCTCATGGAAACATAAACTAAAATTAATAGCGGCCTTCTACATGCCGAAATGGCGGTAGAAGGCCGTGTAGTCGCCGCCATCATCGTCGTCGCTCGAGTTGCCGGCGTCCTTGGGCGGCGGCGCCTCGTACCAGCGGCTAGAACCCTGACCAGGGTCGCCGGCGTGTGGCGGCGTCGGCCGGTATAGCTCGTCGTCGCTACTCTCCTCGAGCTTGATCAGCTCGACGGGCTTAGGCGCGACGTTCGTTGCGGCGGCCGGTGCGGCGGCGTGGACAACGTGTTGCCCCGCAGCAGCCAGGTCCAATAGGCGACGCTGCTGCTCCGCCTCCTGCCGCTCCCAGTCCCGCCTGGACCAGTCGAGCGCGGCGTCGATGGGGAGCGCGTTGTCGGCGGGGACCAGGTCGTTGAGCGACCTGGCGATCGCCTCCGCCACCGCGGCGTCCTCGGCGCGCTTGGCCTCCTCCTCGGCGAGCTGGTTCGCGGCGGCGGCCTCCTTCTTCGACGACTTCCTCTTGCGGTCGCGCGAGGGAGAGGAAGGTTGCTTGCGGATGATGAGGGCGCCGCTGCTGCGCCCTTTGGTCGGCGGTGGAGACGCCGGCTCCTTCTTGACGAAGGCCGATGTCAATGGCAGAGGAGCCGATCCGCCGAACCTGGACGCCGACCTTGACCCAGACGAGGAGGAGGATGGCGCCATCCTCCTTGGCGTCCAGGAGCTACCGTGCCGGCGCGACACGGTAGCCGCCACCGACGGTGGCATCCCCAGAACGGGGGAATTCCCACCCTCGATGTGCGCGAGCACATTCTCGAGGGTGCGGCCAGGCGCGCTCCACCAGCGGCGACAGCCGGTGGCGTTGTTCTTAGCGGGAGGAGGAGGCCCATCGTACTGGGCGAGCTCGCGTTCGTACCTCTGCCGGAAGAAATGCGTCCACGCCTCGTAATTGTCGGGGAAGAAGCGCTCCTCCGCACGCTGCTCGTCACTGAGAGTGACGAGCACCGCGTAGATCTCCGCCTCCAGGGCGGCGCGACCCATCGGCGGCGGCGGGATCGGGCCGCCGCCAGCGCTGAGTTGCCATCCTCCGTGCACACGGAAGTCCGACGGCGCAGGGTAGCCCGCCATATGCACGAGCCGCCCCTACCAAGAGAGCGGCGGCCGAAGCCATTGTTCGCCATTGATGATTGCCGCTAGCTCTCGCTCGATGAGATTGGGGAAGATTGGTGGTGTGAGAACAGGGAGACGGCGTGGTGAATGCGGCCAGACGCGATAGTTCGGCGATAAATAGAGGGCAACGCGCGTGAATCAGAGGCGACGTCATTAACTCGCCGCGTGAAAGCTACGCGTCTGGCGAAGACTGACCGACGGAGTCTTTTACAGCGCGCGGAAGACGATGCGATAAGGACGACGATCGGACTTTCTCGCCGACAAGTCGGGGCCATCAGCTGTGTGGGAAGTTTTCTCGGCGTTTCCCGCGCTTTCGTTTCGTCCGGAGTCCCCGAGCGCTTCCCGAGGGGCCGGGATGACCTGGGCTCTCCGAATGAATGAAAGCCCAAATCCGAACGAAAACGAGGATCCCGAGGCACGACTGGACCGTGTTCGTCCATCCGGATGGAAAAAAAAGCGTCCTAGGGCTTTTCCGGGGAGACGGCTGAAGATGCTCTAACCACCCAAACGACGATTGCAATCCTCAAGGGCCTCATCGAATGTGCTCGCCTATAGTATCCTGGCGGCTCTCTCAGCGATTTGATAGGCTTTTGCTCCTGAGGTTGCAATGCGCTGAGTTGAAGATTTTTTGTACGCATCACCAAGCTCAGCCGCCGATCATGCCTTTCATTGAATCTGGGGACCAACAACAACAACGATCTCACCCGCCATCGGTGGAACAACCCGAATGAAAAGGATTTAACACTCTCTTCGATAAATGTTATTCAGAACCCACGTTTTCCATGACAACTACATCAGTTACCTAGCATGACAACTATATTTCTAAGAGTGGCATGATGGCAAGGGAGAAAAACAAGGAAATTGAGTCACCACCACCAAAAGGCTCCATATCCAGCTAATTCTACATTCTGGTGGTAACTTTGCCTAATTCGTAGAAGGTAGCAGAATTGGGAAAAATACTGTACAGTGTTTTGCTGCAGAGAATTTAGCTTGGAATTGAATTGGATTGAAGATTCCAATTCCAAGATGGAAATGAATTGCCTTTCAATTTGAATTCTACCTTTAGGTGTGCTTGGAATTTGATGTTAGAATCATAGGTTTTGCCCAATTCCAAATGCTCTTTGGATGTACAACATGTGGAATTTGATGATTCATTGAGCTTGAACAATGTAAATTTGTGTACATGTACAAAAATAGGATACATATATATTTATATTATGATCTATAAATATTGTTTTCCGCACTTAATGAAACATTAAAATAATCAGAATAAAGGGGAAACTAGAATACGCATGACACAAAATAGTTTTGAAGTACCGAAAATATTCTAGCTTCTTAGAGCAAGACATGACATCTCAAAATATTTCTTCATAGATGGAACCGCACGAAGGGGCGCCCAGGGGATAGGGCCAGGGGAGGGAGGCAAGTCAAAGGGAGAAGAGGAGGGGGTGAACCTAGCACTGCCACTGGTGGGTGTCGGGCGCTTCAGGAGCGTCGGGAGGAAGCAGGGGAAGTCGCTCGCTCCTCTCTATCTCTCAGGACGAAAGGGTATGCGCGGGTGGGGCGGGCAGACAGATTCCACGCGATTCCGAGCTCCAACCCTTGGAAAGACTCGTGGACGGTTCGCACATAGCGAAGCGGTACCTCGGAATCTCGTCGCGTTTCCGGACTCAAATTCTTAGGCCATTCCAAACGGTGGAAACTGACCCCAATTCCAGATTCCGCGATTCTAAAGCCAATTCTTTACACCCAAACACGGTGTAACAAAAAAGTTTGAACCATCTGATTTATTTCTGAACCACAGTTTAACATTTCTTGCTTTCCTGGAGAAATGCTGGGTTGATGGCTCCCGAAATCCACTTAAACCATCAGCTGACATATGAAGATGCTCATCAACGGAACCAAGTGTTCACCAATCAGGCTTGTGTGACCAAGTACCCTTGATTGAATCACAAGTCGGATCTACCAAGAAAGAGAAACTGCATCAAAATTGGATCATCCCTTTCTGTATTTACAGGCGAAACAATGACACATCTTCCAATGTGAACTTGCAGAGTAGTGGATACATATACATGCACAGCTGGCAGTAGCCACACCTAATTAGTATTTGTTGGTCTATACCTTTATGGTATTCTACGAGTAAAATACATCAGAGGTCCTAAAAGTATTCGAGGGGTATCAACTAGATCCTAGTTCTATGAAAATGCATATCTAGGTCCTCAAAGTGGCTCATCGCAGGTCCTACCTAGGTATGACCAGTCTACTAATTCCACCTAGGGAAAAAAATTCAAAGAAATCCCTAAAGAATTTTCTCTTCTAATCTTATAGTCCCTGACCCTCCACATGTGCTCCTCGTCCAAGCTCGCCGGAGACGAGCGCGTCCGCCTCACCTGCAGCTCCATTCCCCACCCCCTAGAGGTGCCTGTAGCCCCACTCCATTTCGTGTCTCTCTCCCCAGGCCTCCGCCTCCCCCAAGATTTAGGCATGCCGCCACAGCGCCACTGCCACATCGGCCAAGTTAGGACGGGTACTGCTGTGATCTTAGATCAAAATCTGTGATAAGGGGTTTAAGATCAGAGAGGAGATGAGAGCGATCGACTGCATGGAATTGTACCGGAGCTAATTGAAGAAAAATTCCTTAAATTTGGAGGAGGGCATCGACATGGGGAACTGGTCGCTGCATCTATTTTGTGTCTTCGATCCGTTGCCCGTCCGAGCAGCAGCGACGCCGGCGCATGCCTCCACAACTTCCGATCTGCAACACCTCCGTCCCAGGTTCCCATTAGTTGCCTGTTCTGGCTTTTCCTGCTCCTACAGGTGTCAATCTAACAATATACCTCTCTCTATTATCTACAATTTCTTTGGTCGTGTAGTGCTTGAGGTACGCGTTCGTGTAAGACATCACACATAAATGGGTCAGAGAAAATTCCAGGGGAACTGCACGCTACTAGTATTCTACTTCATCCATTCCAAACATGGCGTCCTCGGATACGACACGCCCGGAAGTTATGTGTCTAACTGCGCGCTGCGTCTCGGGCGACTCGGGGGGCGACTGGGAGCTTGTCCTCCCGGAACGCCGCCGCCGCCGCGCCGCTCGCCGCCCTGGGGGTCGGCGGGAGCCGCGCGCCTCGCCGGGGAGCAAGGGGAATCGCTTCTCCCACCTGGCCGCCGCCGTCGCCGAGGCCGAGGGCTCGGCCCAGGAGCTCTCGGATGGGGAGAGCTGCGAGCTGGAAGACGTGGCGGCGCCTCCGCTGCCCCCCTGCTCCGTCGAATCTGGGGAGGTTCTGGCCTGAGCAGGTGGTTGGTCCGCCGCTGGTGCTCGTCAGTGGCTCCTCGAGGGAGAGGAGCATCTCGCCGGCGCCGCCCCCGCCACTCTCGTCGCCGTCCCACTTCCCTCCGCTGCCTGGTTTGGCGCCAGTGGGGAGGGGCCTCTCCGAGGTTGGTCGGGAGGGCACTGGATCTGGTCTGATCCGCGTCGGTGAGCACGTTCTGGAGCTGCCGTCGTCCGTAGGGCGGCCGGAGGCGGGAGGGACGCCGCCGCCGCTAGGGTTTGCTCCTCCCTTGGATGCTGGGGTGCTGGGAGCTGCTGGGCCTGCTGGGCCGGCCCACGGGAGGGTTGCGGCCTCGCCGGCCCAGGGAAGGTTTGGGCCGGCCCATGGTGCGGTCTGCCCAGGTTCCGCGGGTGCCCCTGGATCGGACCCGTTGGATGCTCGCCACGTCGCCCACGCGGTGGATGGTCGGTTGGGTGGCGCTAGGGTTCCCAGGTGGGACGGTTCTGCCCCTCCGCCGCCCACTTTTAAGTGGCTCTGGCTCCCTCCCCAAACCCTAGATCCACTTCTCGGTTTCCCTGCCTCCGCCTCCGACGTCCGCCGCAACCTCTCCGCCGCCAAACGTTTGTCCTCCCACCTCGACCCCGTCTCCGAAGCTCGTACTCCTCTCCTCGTGGCCATGGAGAGGGAGAGGAACTCCCACGGCAAGCGTCCCTTCGACGAGTTCAACAAGGGCTATGCCCGCTCCCGCGACCAAGATCTGCGCCAGAGGCTCGACAGAGAGCAGGAAGAGCAACGTCGGCAACAGCGTCAACGCGACCGTGAGGCGGACCGTGCGAGCTCCTCGTCCTGGCGTTCCGAGGGGGAACGCTCACGATAGGAATCGCGCGCGCCGCCGCCACCTCCACCTCCCCCTCGTGGCCGCGACTCCGGCCGGAACGCGGGCAGGAGGCCCCTTCGCCAGCCCCACGGGACCCCGGGGAGGTCTCTCGCTCCTAGCTCCGGCAGGTCACCGGCCCGGGGGGCCGGGGCCCCCGGCCTTGATGCGGCCCACATCACGTGCTACAACCGCGGCAAGCAAGGTCACGTCCGGGCCGCCTGCGTCGATGAACCATTCTGCGTGAACTGTAAGAAAGTCGGGCACCTCTCCGCCATGTGCGCGGCAGTCTCCAAGGCGCTGGCTCCTTTCTGGGCAGGATTTGGAGGCGGGAGGCCTGGGTTCTGCTGCCTAGAAGTTCCTGAGGAAGAACTACAGAAGCCGGTGTCCAACTCCGCCACTGTTATCCTGGGGGGCGGGCAGCTGTCCGCGGAGCAGGTGGAAGATGAGTTCAAGGACTTAGTTGATGAGAACTGGGATTGGCAGGTGCGCCAGATTGGTCCTTTGGATTTTGCGGTGGTGTTCCCCTCTAAAGAGAGCCTCCGTATTGCTATCCGTGGGGGCGGCCTCACTCTGCCCTGTACCAAGCTCAAGGCCATTGTCACTCTCCCGCAAGGCGACCCTCTCGCTGCTGAAGCTCTGGAGGAGGTTTGGGTCAGGCTGCTCGGTGTGCCGCCTCCTTTTCGACACGCCGACCGCCTTCTCCTTTCCACGCGCGAGGTGGGGCGTCCGATTGGGGTGGACGTTGCTTCGTTGGCTCACCCGGATGCGCCGGTGCGTATGTCCTTTGGCTGCCGCAAAGGGGACCAGCTGCCTGATCACATCACCCTCTTCGTAAACATGCAAGGCTACCGTATCCAAGTTATTCGTGAAGCTCAGTCGGTCCAAGACTCCCCTCCACACGACCCGCCGAAGTACCCTCCCGGAGATGGTACTGAAGACAAGAAGACTTCGATGAGACTGATGAGGAGCGCTGGGACGGGCGGCGGGGACGCCACCTTCACAAACCCTCGCGCGGCTCGTCCTCTGCCCCTGGAGCGCGCGGGGAAGTTCCCCGTAAGTCTGTGCCCCTGGGCTCCTCCCCTGTGTCGCCGTCACCTTGCCTCCAGCACAACGCAAAGGACCTCAGCCCACAAATTCCTGCCTCGGCTCGCAGTCAATACGGGTCCAACTTGACCCCCACAGGCAACATTTTCCCTCTGGTCGCTCAAATCATCAAAGCTGCTCTGCCGTCTTCTCCCGCTGAGGGGCGCCAATCCCCGGAGGCTGCTATCAGTGTTGATTCCCTCTGTGAGGTCCTTGCTGAGGCTCCTTCGTCGGCTGGCCCTGTCTCGCCCACGCCGGGCAAAGCTCTGCCCATGTCCTTGGGTGCCTCGGACCAAGAGTACCTGCGTAACAGTGAACAAAGGAGCAAGCTGAACCACGATCGCCCCTCTCGGAAGCTCATGTTGGAGGCGGCTGCTGCTACTTCCAACTCCTCTCCAGCCCCGGACCTTGCGCTCCACCAAGCCCCGGCTATCAACAACACCAACCCCACCGAAGGACAGCTCCTCCTCTTGGACACTCCCATTTCGGCGCTGGGCGCGCCGGTGGCGCGTGCTCCTCGTTCCAAGGCCTCCCCAGCGGAGGCTCTGCGCAAGAGTGCTCGCTCCAAAGGAACCGCTGACGGTCCGGTCCTAGAGCGGGCCATCCGGGCCACGGCGGACAAGAACAACCTCGACAAGTGCGTCATCGACACGGCTACTCCTTCGTCGTCCACCCCCGCTCCAGGTAACTCCTCTTCTCCAGCTGATTTTGTTGCCTTTCAAGATTCCTCCTTGGAACATCTCCTCAAAGTCGCCAAGGATAGCTGCATCCTGTTCAAATCAACGGAAGGGTCACCGGCCCAAGCGGTGGCTCTTCTCCAGGCCCGTGAACGCGCGCAAGCAGCGCTGTTGGCAGCGAGACGTAGAATCGAAGAAGAGGCCAAGGCTAAGGAAGAGGCTGCCCGGAACTGTTCGCATCATGCAGCTCCTGGTGGTGGCGCTGTGGCTGGCTCCATGGGGGAGCCACCCGCAGGCGCTGGTGATCCTTCTCAGATGGGTACTGTGGAGGAGCCATCCGCGGGCTCGGGCAAAGCCAAAAAGCCTTCTGTCGCCAAGAGGCGAGCTGCTCGCAGGCCCACTCCTGTCGGTCATAGACCTGTCACCCGCCAAGCACGGGCTCTGAGCAGAGGGTCCCAATGAGAGCCCTGATCTGGAATATTAGAGGGTTCGGCCGTCGGGGGAGACGAACCCTGTTGAAAGAGTACCTCCGGTTGCACCGCATTGATCTAGTTCTCCTGCAAGAAACCATCAAACAGGACTTCACGGATGCTGAGCTTGCTAGCTTGGAGGTGGGGGAGAAATTTTTCTGGTCTTGGCTCCCAGCTAACGGTCATTCGGGTGGCATGCTGCTAGGAGTTAGGGACAGTATGTTTGAAGTTGGAAGAATGGACAGGGGTCAATTCTTCCTGAGTTTGGCTGTTCTCCATCGCGTCTCCAACAAGAAGCTGGAGATTATCGGTATCTATGGTCCAGCAGATCACGCTCGCTCCAGAGGGTTCCTGGACGAAATTTCGGCCAAGGTGGCTAGGTGCACCTTACCGATCTTCATGGGAGGCGACTTCAATCTTATTAGAGCGGCCGACGATAAGAGCAATGACAACCTCAACTGGCCTCTGATGGACTTGTTTAACAACTCCATCGACGCTTGGGCTCTGAGGGAAATTCCGCGCACGGGAGCACGGTTCACTTGGTCCAATCCCCAGCTCAATCCGATCCGGTCCGCGCTAGATCGGGTGTTTGTGTCTGCTGACTTTGAAGCTATCTTCCCGCTGTGTTCCTTGTCCGCTGAGACTAGCCTAGGCTCGGATCATACGCCACTTGTGTTTGACACCGGAGAGGATTTCCCGGTGCGCTCCAACAGATTTTTCTTTGAAACAAGTTGGTTTGAGCGTCAAGAGTTTGTCCCCTTGGTCCAGCACTCGTGGGCGAGACTTATGACCAAGGTGGGAGGCCGCGACATTATTGACTGGTGGAATTATATGTCCGCGGGCCTTAGACAAGTCCTTAGAGGCTGGAAACAAAACCTTGGAAGGGACACCAAGGCTGAGAAAGCCGCTCTGCTGACCCAGATCGCCGAGCTTGACGTGCCGGGCTGATGCCACAGGGCTTGACGAGGACGCATGGGCCTCCAGATACCACTTGGAAGAGCAACTGCTGCAGATTTATCGCATGGAGGAAGAGCACTGGCGGCAGCGTGGTAGGGTGAGGTGGGCGCTGCAAGGGGATGCAAACACCGCTTACTTTCACGCTGTCGCTAATGGGAGAAGAAGAAAATGTAATATCTCGAGGCTAAGGACTGACAGTGGCGCTATCTCGGACCCCAAGCTGATTCAGCAACACGTTTATGAGTTCTACAGGGACCTGCTTGGTTCCTCCGCTCCAAGGGTTTGTGGGCTGGCGCCTTCCTCATGGGGTGAGGGAGCTCGCGTCTCAGAAGAAGAAAATGAGGACCTGATGCGCACCTTCTCGGAAGCAGAACTCGAGGCCATAGTCAAAGAGATGAAAACCGACACTGCTCCGGGCCCGGACGGCTTCCCGGTGGTCTTCTTTAAACGTTTCTGGCCTCTGGTCAAGCATGGCATTCTGCATATTCTTAATGACTTTGTGCTGGGGCGCATTGACATTGCTAGGCTCAACTTTGGCATCCTGTCGCTCATCCCGAAAGTACCTGGGGCAGAGCAAATCTCTCAGTACCGCCCAATTGCCCTGATCAATGTTATTTTCAAGATCATTTCCAAAGCCTATGCTTGTAAGCTTGATCCTATCGCTCACAGAATTATCTCCCCGAACCAAACGGCTTTCATCAAGGGCAGGAACATCCTTGACGGTCCGCTTGCCCTCCTAGAGATCATTCACGACATCCGGACGAGGAAGCACAGTGGGGTGCTACTCAAGCTGGACTTTGAAAAGGCCTATGATAGGGTGAACTGGGACTTCCTGGGGGAAGTCTTACGTTGCAAGGGTTTCGATGCTGGATACATTCACAGGATTTTGCAGCTGGTCTCTGGGGGGCAAACTGCTATATCCATTAACGGTGAGGTGGGACCGTTCTTTAGGAATAAAAGAGGGGTTCGCCAGGGAGATCCCCTCTCCCCTCTGCTCTTCAATTTTATCGGAGAAGCGCTCTCTGGGATCTTATCTGCCGCGGCGTCGGCAGGCCATATTCATGGGTTAGTTCCACACCTTTTGCCAGGAGGAATTACGCACCTGCAGTACGCAGACGACACGCTTATCCTCATCCAGGGCTCGGATGAGGATATCGCGAACCTTAAATTCCTTCTGATGTGTTTTGAGGATATGTCGGGGCTCAAAATCAACTATCACAAGAGCGAAGTCTTTGTTCTGGGACAGCGTGCCACAGATAGAAACACCATCGCCAACAAGTTGAACTGCAAGCTTGGCAGCTTCCCCTTCACCTACCTGGGCCTGCCTATCTCAGACAGAAAGCTAACGTGCGAGCAGTGGTTGTTCTTGGTGAGGAAGTTGGCTGCTAAGATCGAACCCTGGGTGGGTAAACTTCTTTCCTCCGGGGGGAGGCTCATCCTCTCTAACTCCTGCCTTGATAATCTCCCTATTTTTGCGATGGGGCTCTTCCTCCCGCATGATGGGATTCATGCGAGGTTTGACTCCCACGGATCCGGGTTCTTTTGGGAAGGGCGAGGCCCAAAGAGAAAATATCACCTAGTGAATTGGCCTTCCTCGTGCCGTCCTAAAGAGGTTGGGGGCTTAGGCTTGCTCAACACCAAAAAGATGAACTTGGCGTCGCTTCTCAAGTGGATTTGGAGGCTTTATAATGAGGAAGACACGATCTGGGCTCGTATCATCCGCGCTAAGTATGGGGACGCCTCTGACCTGTTCTCGGGCTCAGGCCAAGGGGGTTCCCCCTTCTGGAAGAGCCTACACAAGATAAAACACCTGTTCAAAGCCGGAGCGAAGCATGTGGTCAGAAACGGTGTCCGCACCAACTTCTGGAAAGATTGGTGGCTAGGGAGAGGCCCCGTCATGGATTCCTTCCCTTCGCTCTTTGCCATCTGCGATAACCCTGACATCTCGGTGGCAGATGCTCTCCAACATCACGCCCTGCAGGTCCGTTTTCGTCGTTCCCTTGATCAGGAGGGTCTGCGCCAGTGGGGAGAGCTGCAAGGGATGCTCACCCCCGTTCTTCTTTGCCCTGGTCAAGACTTGGTGTCTTGGCACCTGGAAAAATCTGGCTCCTACACAGTCAAATCCATGTACGCCCAGCTCTCTCAGGGTACGACTATCGCCCACGCTAAAGACTTGTGGGAGGCGAAGCTCCCGCTCAAAATCAAGATCTTCTCTTGGCAGCTGGCGCTTGACAAGCTACCGTTAGGACAACAGATTCTCACCAGACACGGTCCTTCCAACGGCCTTTGTGCGCTGTGCGGCGCTCCAGAAGATGCAAGCCACATTTTCTTTGCCTGTTCCTTGGCATCGTTCTCTTGGTCGGTTTTGCGCCAGCTACTTGGGTGTAACTGGTGCCCGGCCAATTTTGCTCAGTTTCACGCCATCCTTTCTGGTTTTTCGGGTTATCCTAGGAGGTTGTTGTGGGTGCTTTTCTTAGCCCAGTCTTGGGCGCTTTGGACTGTGCACAACAAACTTGCGATCGAAAAGAGACTTATTTCTAACCCAGCTGACATTATCTACAAAACCATTATCTTTTTGCAGCTGTGGAGCATAAAGGCCAAGGGAAGAGAAAAGGAGGGGCTAAGCTGGATGGCACGCGAGCTAAGGGAGCTGTACGTGCAGCTGAAGCCGCCGGCGGTGTGAAGAAGTAAGCGGAGGGATCCGGAGCGGGTCTGCTCTACATGTGCTTCCCCGCTATGAGCTATCTTTATGTGTGCTTGATGTCATTTGGAACTATGGTCTTGGCGAATGCCCAGCAGTGTGTAATCCATAACTTGTTACTATGTGGCTTTATTAATTTAAAGTCGGGCATTGCTGCCTGTTCTCTAAAAAAAATTCCAGGGAGAGAGAATTAGGACACGGCCATGCTAGCATCACGGACACCGACCCCATGGCGAGCAAAGAGCCGCACGCCCCCTCTCGTCCGGTGCTCACCCCGTGCGGAAATAAATGTAGTAGACCGCATAATTTAAAAGAGAATGAATAAGCTGGATATAAGATTAGAAGAGAGAACTATGTAGGGACTTTTCCAGAAATATTGCCTATGTGGCATCGGTCAACGTGCCATGTAGACAGGTCAACCTGTGATGAACCAGTTATCCACTTTTAGGACTTAGAGATGCACTTTCATAGAGCTAGGATCTAATTGACACCCCTCGAATACTTTTACTCGTATTCTACCACGTTTACTTGCAGATTTTGCCAAACAATGCGTTTGCACACATGACAAATTGTTGGCAAAAATACCAACATAACTCAGAAACATACATCCCATGTTCTAAGACCAGTGCCCACAGCCCCACAAGTCTCAGGACATGATACCAAGAATATTAACAGCCTCAGCCAAAGAAATTGAAGCAAAAGAAAACAAAGAGATAAGAACTCAAACCTAAGATAAGAAAACTCAAATCTACCTCAAGAAGTATAGGCAGCACCAATCAGGTCCTTTAATTGAACAAGGCACTCATCAAGTTCTTTATATTCCTCTGTACCTTCGAAGTCCATTGCCTACATAAGATAAGATCTCACAGTGAGTTGTTTGGGGGAAATTAAAAAGGAGAACTGCTTTGGTTACTCAATATTTTATTGTCAATGAAAACTCCTCAGAAGTGGGTCAGTGAATAAAATTTTGTAGTTAAAGATGGCTAAACTCTACATTTTTGCGATCATTCAAGAAAAATAATAGTAAATATTGCAAAACCAAGGTATCCATATCGATTTTTACCACCAATCTATGGGCAGCCTATGTCTGAAAGCCCAGATCTCACACTTTCAGGCTCTTTAACAGCATTACTGCCCGCTTGCTCCCATATTTCAGTGCTGAGGACGTAGACAAGTGCGTCACCACCAGTAAGTAGATCGACGAATCGCTGGTTGAGCTTGACCTAGCAGTATAAGCCACACAAGTGCGTCACTCACTTCATTTGTGGAACTCAGTTCAGCCCATTTCAACTTTAACCTCTGCCACTTACAAAGCAAATCCCCAACATCGATCAAACCCTAAATCCCTAAAATTCAACAAATGTGTGGTGTGAAAAAGATTACAGCTGCTAAACTTTCGGTTATACATGCAAACTGTCAAACCAGGTGTGCCAGCAGCATGATCCATCGGTATCGTCATTGTTGTCATTTCTTTGAACCACACTTCAATGCTTACTGGTGTTCACGCTTCACTGGTGTTCATGCTTCACAGGACCTATTTGAGAGCAAGTGCCGTTAAAAGGTTACTCCCCCCAAAGTTTTAAATAGCCGGCTATAGCCTCGCTATAGCCCGGCTATAGCCTTTCGGGAGACCTGCCGCTGCGGCTATGCCAGTTGAAGGCTAAATGAGAAAAAACCGCTAATAGCCGGCTATAGCTCTAGTTAGCCCTTATTTAGCCTCAAATTTAGCCGCTAAACCTCCTGCATTTTGAATTTCTCTTCTCTTTTCTTTTTTATTTCTTGTTTCCGAATTTGCGTTCAATATAATTAGATAAAACTTGTGAATTAAATAATTGAATATTTGTTTGCCTCGAATAGTTGAGTAAGTTGTATCACAAATCGTATTTGAGTCATAGTTTTCCTATCTTTGGCAATATATGACTGAAATATTCCAATTTTTTGAAAAAAGGCTAAATGGAATAGCCCGCTATAACCCGGCTATAGCTTTTTATAGCCTTCAAAAAAATCGCGGCTAAATGAGATAGCCCGCTATTTTAAACTATGGTTACTCTTGATGATCACCTTCATCCCCAACTTAGAACGTATCGAGCTGCTTGAGTTGCTTGGTTGCCTCACTGAACATTATCCATTTTTCACCGCTCCATTATGGCGTGCTAGGATGGATGAGGTGGATGGCAGCAACGCAAAAGCTTTCTTGGCAGGAAAAATAATAGCAAGTAGGCGACACACACGGGTGAGCAGGCTCTACACCGGCTGGTCAGCCTCAACTTGTGCCTTGTCCATCTGCTACATAGCTGCGTTACAAGACGGTTCTTTGCCTTGTCAGCACATGTGGGCCAAGGCTGTTAAGTGCCCTAAGGGGTAAGATTTGGGCTTTAAGACACAGCCCCCTGGCTATAATGGCGGTCCTGTGATTTTTTTTCTGAAAGTGGTTGTTTAGTGGTAAATGTGCCAGAAAGGTTGAGATTTTGTGATATTTCCTCAGCACAACCAAAAGTCAGGCACCTGTTTCAAGGAGCAGTTAAGAGCCCTAAGGGGTAAGATTTGGGCTTTAAGACACAGCCCCCTGGCTATAATGGTGGCCCTGAGAAAAAAATTCTGTAAGTGGTGGTTTAATGGCAAATGTGCCAGAAAGGATGAGATTTTATGATATTTCCTCATGAACTATATATAGTGGCGGCGCAACGAAAAGTCAGGCACCTGTTTCAAGGAGCTTTTAAGATGCATCTCAGCTAACAATAATTCTCGCTTGCTTCCTGCCGTGGATGAAATTTCCATGTAGAACTTGCAAAGCTGCAAAGAAGCTTGAGCGAACTTCTTGAACTTCTTATGGTCATGACATAATTCTGAACCCTGTGAGGATAACAGTCACTAAGATGATGTGAAATGGTAAAGAGTAATAGAATAAGTTCCTCAAAAAAAGAGTAATGGAACACAAATACAATAAAGTCTGTTGCAAGTAGAAAGTAACAATGAAATATGAATTAATTGGATTCAACAAGAAAATAAAAGTCAGCACTTACACAGCATTCATAAGATTTTCAAACGAAGTAGTAACTATGCATCCATCAAAGTTGGTGCTACTTAAGAAGATAGTGGGGATATACGAACAACAGTAAGGGGGCAATTCAATATTTGGCCAGTACAAATGTGTGTTTAACCTTAAGTGAATAAATCACATATATGCAACTACAAAGGTGAGAGAAGAGGGGGTTTGGGGGAGGCCACACATGGTGCAACTGTTGTGGGTGGCCTTTTTACCTACTATGCTTAAGGATAAATTATTAGGGTTTACAAATGTTAGAGATATATTTGTATAATGTACCTAGTAGCTAGGGGGTTCCCTGCATATTTCACACCTGTACTTGTACTATATATTGTGGCCTTTGGACCCATGGAATACAAGTTGTTTATTCCTAACATGGTATCAGAGCGGGCTAGGTCTTCCGTACGCGCAACTCGTGCAACTCGTGATTCTTTTGACAATTTGAAGGGAAAACTATGAAAAGAAAATCAGACACCTTTTGACACTATACAGTGTCGTGTGTGTGCTCATTTCTTATTCAATATATAGTGTATCTAAGTTCTTGACTTGGAGAATCCGGTATGTCTGCGCTAATAGGTTTCATGTTACACCAATTTGAACATGCTCGACTCTATTTGTTGAACTTGTATTGTTCAATATATTTATGTTCAAGCATGCACTTTGCCCAGTGTGTGCCCAATCTCCAGTTGGCTAAGCAGACTACTGGAAAGAAGTACTATGTACCATAATTAAAACATTAAGACATATAGCAACCAAAATGAAAGAATAAAAGAGTTGAATCATTCAGTGTGGACTAAGTTTATGAACCTGGAGATATTGAACTTGATTGAGCAAAGCTGTTGAACATTTCTTGAGGTTGCCCTTCCTCTTATGGCATCTAGCATATAATCCCCATATCTCCGGAATGCTAGACCCAGTTTCTACAATCTAGAAACACAACCAATCAGATAAACTGCAGATCAATGCGGGAATAAAGATGAAAGCCAACTAATAGCTTATGAACCTGCTTAAGGATATCACCAATCATGTCTAATAATTGGCTCGACTGCCTGGTGTCTTTATTTGATTCATCTGATGTGTTGCCTATGGAATTAGCTTCTTGAGTATCACTCAGATGTTTAACTTGTTCTTCGAGGATGGTCATCACCTTGTCCAATAAATCAACATTGAAGCGCTTGTTGAAGGACAAATTTAATACCATTTTGGTAGCTTCAAGCGTCTGCACAGGATACTATGCATTATGTTATGTCATTCTACAACACGTTATAGCTGGCATATAGGCCTGAGAATAAATAGGTGGCATTTTCTGTCTTCTTAGCCGACATAATACAGATATATCATTCACACCAAAAACAATTTAGATATATTATTACTAACAGAAGGGTTCTCATGTGGTCATATTATACTAACAGAAGGGTTCTCATGTGCTCAGTTCCATTCAATAAAAACAAAGATAATTAACAAGTATAATGTCAAGATCAGATCACATAAATGGGATCATGATGATGTGTGTGATCAGCTGGAAAGTAAAACTGTAGCTTCAACTGAGAAATCTAGAAGTCTGACATCAATATATTTCTTACCAGTTGAATATTGCCTGTCTCCAAAGCAACCGTACTGTAATTTTCCCAAACTTCCCAACTATTCCTCCTATAAATGATTTAATTTTAATAAGAAACAATTTACTTAATAAACTTATGGAATAGGAGGTGATACACACTTGAACTTAACAGCTTCCCTGAATGACTGGACTGACGCTTTGCTCTTCCCTCTAATCATGTGCCTGGAAAAATGACTATATATTAGATAAATGGTAAGAGAAAATCTAGTGATAAACTTAGGATTCAATCTAGTAGGTTTATGTGTTGTCACTAGTAGCACTAATCAATATGTAAGCCTTAGGAACTGAGAATATGGTAGCCGTAGGAAACTTTATTTTGTCATCTTGGTTAGCACTAGTGGGCTGTCAGGTCCAAACTGACTTACCTATGTACCGACCTTTTATTCTATATGTACCACTACGGAATACAAGGACTGCAGCCTTTGCAGCACACACACATAAACCATCTAGCCATGTACCAAGTGTACGACAGGAAGAAAGAATTTCCAATAAATTTACTTCACAAACACCAAAATGGTATTTGCTTTCATAATAATCGAAATATCACGAAAATTTCTTCAGCCAACAAGCAGACAAAACGGTTCTTCCTCCTCCAGAACATGTAACCCCACCTGAGCATTACAGCTCCCTCTGTCCCGGTTTATAGGGCCTGCGCGCATCCCTAGATCATCACTTTGACCAACATAATATAAATTATACAACACAAAAATTATATCATTAGAAAGTAGAACATCTGAACTTTCTAATGATATATGTTTTGTAGTATATACCTTGTATTACGTTGGTCAAATTTACGATTTCAGGATACGTGCAGGAGCTATAAACCGGGACGGAGGCAGTAGCAGCTTTGACTTGCATGTTTGGTACACTATAATTTCCAAATAAACTATCTATATACACAAGTCACTCAGTGCATTCTTATGAAAGCTGGATATTCCTAGACCAAGATACAACATAGTTTGCCGTGGTGAACTTAAGTGTTCAATTGAAATAAAGAAATATCAACAGTGCAAAGGGATGGCAGCAAATGGCAACTACGAGGTGAATGGATACGGAAACAGGACACCTGAAGCCATCACAGCTACAGCATAGTAATGAAGGAAAATATATAGTAGGGTAAGCATACAGGCAGGCTATATTGTTCCATGCTTCTCCATTTTCAGGATCTATCTGCACAGCACGACTAAAAGCATCCAAAGCCTTCTCAAGATCTTTAGCCTGTATGAACAAAAAAATTCAAAAATAAATATAAACAATGATCATATATTATGATATGAGCAACCAAATATGTTGAAGCTACACGTGAAAAGAAACAATGACACGGTGGCATGCAAAAGAAATCCACAGTGGGCAGAGGCAGACAGACAGTTGACTGAGGCACTGCGTTGACTAGCCGTACAAGAAACCTCTGTTTAGCATTTTGGCAGATTATGATAATCTCGCTTGCCTAACCAGCATTTTCCTATTATTTTACTGATTGTTTAACAAAAAAGATCCTGTTTGACTTTTTTCTGCAGGAAGATCATAAAATATGTTTGAAAGTGCTCTTTCATTAATCGTAGCAAGAAAAGTACAAAATAAAATTATCTCATGATGCATATCCCAGTTGAAGAAAAATGATTGCACAAGGGTAGAAATACTAGAATATGTGTCAGGGACTAAGAAAATAATTTGGATCACACTGTGGGCGCGGGGACCTAACTCAAAGTAAGAAATTGCATGGTACTGCTCTTTACTCCCGACAGACAAATCTCAGATACTAGAACACGTTTGTGTGGTGACTTAATGAGTAATCACATATCCACATCGCCCGGCAGAATATATTCATATATAACTAGTAAGCAAACATCCATATCCCTTAGTAAAAAACATATGCATATCCTGCTGTAGTCCCACATATCCATATCACCTGGCAGAATATATTCATAAATAGGTAGTGAGGAAACCATCCATATTCCTTAGTAAAAAAACATATGCATATCCTGCTGTAGTCCCGTCTCAAGAAATTTCCAATGCAAAATAAAATGGTTTCAAAAAAGTTACCTTCCATGCAGTTGTACCATAGGCAAACCAGCCATCTGGATACAATGAATTCAATGCCAATGCAGATTCCCTGCACAAAGTTCTAAGGTAAGTGATTTTCCAGCAAGTAACAACTTCGAACATGCATGTTGCTATTACCAAAGAATTTTGGATGTATAGAAGTCATTCTTGTTGTACGCACTACGAGCCAGAGAACGCTACATCAAAAGATAAGAGAATGTAAGACCACTTTCCATTAAATTATGCGCTAGTAACACAAAAAGAGGCTGGTGAGCAAAACAAAAGAGATGGATACCAGAGCTCGAGCGGATTTGTTATTTGAGACTTCCAATGCTTTCTTATAATGATCATCGTTATTTGTAGCATCACCAAGTGAACACCTAAATAAAAATAAAGTTATTCACCAAAACACAGAAATTACCTATTTGGTGCCAATAGAAATACAAAATAGCACAAGCCTGAGCAAATCATCTCAAAGAAATAGAAGTATGAGAGAGAGAAAGAGCCTATGCTACGTATTCTAGTATTTTCCATACCCTCAGGAATCAATTTTGAGTCGAGGGACCACAAAGAAAAACCGCCAGTCAGAATTTTGACTATATCAGCTTTGCCCTTTGGGTTGGAAACCTAGCACCCAACCCACTCCTCTCCTCAGAAACAAATCAAGCTGCCTCTCCCTTGGCAGCAGACGCAAGCCCATGGAACCACCACTTGTTCCTGCCGGCTGCTGATCTGCTCTTCCGTTGGCTGCAGCAGTGCCCAGGCTCCTCCACCGGCTCTAATTCCCTAGCTGCTGCTGTACTGCTTCTCCTCTCCTTTCATTGCTCTTGATCTGTTGTTGCTTGGTGGTGGAGGGGGGCTCAATTAGGTAACTAATTGGAGCTAATTTTCCTTCTAACCCATGTCGACTAGTCAAGACCAGCCACGGCTAGTCAATGAGTTCGTACCCCAGATCTGACTTTTTTTAACAAGGGAATGGGCCGGTAGGGCCTAGATGCTGCATTATCACAAATTGTGAAGTATAAGTTACAAAGACGACCCTGAAAGAAAAGTAAATAGCATCCAAGTCATCACAATAAGCACCAAGGACCCTAAACTGCAAACCGAAAATGAGGTCCCGACGTCCAGTCCTTCTCCACCGATGCATCTGGCAGTCACAATAAGCACCAAGGACCCTAAACTGCAAACTGAAAATGAGATCCGATCCTTCTTCACCGATGCATCTGGCAGTCGGTCGCCCTCTCCACCACAGGGGACTATACCACTTGGGAAGCAGAGAACGATGGACGCCACCGGGAATCCCGCAAAGGGCCTCCAACCGGAGGTTGAGCGAATACTAAACGAAGTCGCTGGCGCCGATCAGGGCCACATGTTGGCCTTCAGAGTCGGCAGCCAAGCTTGGCCACCATCCAGCCCGTCTCCAAGATTGAGCAAAATCCCTACCACCGTGGGCACCTCGCCGACATGGATTAAAGGATCTCACTGACATGACATGCATAGAAGAACTAGAGCGGCACCGAACCTACGTGCCTTACTGATGGAGATGCCGGCAAGGTTCGTCTTCCCCACCTCTGGCTCCAACCTATGGAGCTCCATGGGAGGAAGAAGAACCTCCGGGGCGCACCAGATCTGGCCCTGGAGATCCAGCACTCTGCTCCAACACACCAGCAACAAGCCGAAGAAAACTAGAACACAGGGGGAAACCTAATACTACTCTGTATAGGGGGCTTCCTGCCCCTCTCCTCTGCCATATTCGGCCAGCAACGCCACCGGGGAAGGCTCAAGATTGACCCAGCTCCCACTAGGGACTCTCAAGGACAAGGCAGAGAAAACAGAGAGAGCGAGAGGAAAGAGAGCCCAGATCTGACTGGTAATCCTTGCATCTATGACATGGTGGCAGCACCCTGAAGGGATCGAATCAGTGAAGGGAAATACTTAAAAGGCAGTGAGCCGGATCACATATCCAAAAACCCAAGCATGCACTTCTCTTGCTTGATGAATGGACATGCCGACGCATCAACAAGAGCGATAATTGATTATTTTGGAGCAGGAGCAGCGCCAGAGGAGCACTCGTCAATCGTCATAGAGCGGAGCTGGGGGCATTGTATGATGTGGAGCTGCCTACAAAACCAGCCACCTTAACAACTGTTATCAAATGCAGGGACGGACGTTGGCGTTGCCATATACCACCCGTTCAAAATCCATACTAGGGTGAGGCACTGCTAACTGGTTGCCACCCACATGACAACCCCTTCATCATCCATACTAGGGTGAGGCGCTGCTAACCGCCCACCTTAACCGCCATTGTAGAGTGCAAGGAAAAGATGTTGCGACATGTGACCCTTTCATTGTCCATCTAGGTTGCTTAATGCATAACCATCCATTGTTAGAGACGATGGGGAAAGCAACGCATGCCCCAATGTTGTGAGGAAGACGCGGATAAATGACAGGAAGTGGAGCAAGATGACTATGGAATGAAGTAAAGAGTGGCCATCGAGTAAAAGACGGGGCCATAGGATGACTGTAGTATACAATTCCCACTTATGGGATTACCGATGCATGGTAAGACAAAAATATCTAGGAAGTGCATAAACAGAGAAACCTGTGCCACGGTAACTCCTAGTAATAATATGTTTTGTTCTTTTTGTAGTGGAAAGTCCGAAAAAAAAGTAAACCTTGCAAAATCTGAAATAAACATAGCAAACTCTGGAAGAGATGTGAAATGTGCAACTCCTATTAAAAATGAAAAATATCCTACCAAACATATTCAATATAGTCTCCAAGATCTGCTTACCATAATTTTGGGTCATTGGGTGTAATGGAGAGACGGGTATTTATTAGACTAACTGCATCAGCAACTTTGCCCGATAATCTGCCAAATATTGAAGACTAAGTTATTACAGGGCAGTCAGCTGAAAGGACAGAATTAGTAGAATTACTTTGCACGTGGAAATGCATACCGATAGCAATAGATGAGATTATCCCACAATTCAAGATCTTTGAAAACATTTAGAGCTTCTCCAAGTAAACCACAACTTATCAACAGTTCACCATATTCTCTGAGTTCACAAGGAGCAAAATAAGTCTCATTTAATGACTGGCATTGCTGCAAAATGTACGAAGTTTGGGCATGTCAATACATACTTCCTTAATGCAGGAAGAGTCGGCATATGGACTGCAAAAACCAATCTGGCTCTTTCTGAAGCCACTGGAAATTCTTTGCTGATATCTTCAACCTAAGGAATGCATCAAATTTTCATGTTAGTAGCAGCATATGTATTGAACTTATTAGCACATAGACAAATACTTTGTCATAACTTCTTTGGAATAAGATCCAGCAGTTTCTATGTTCACTGGACTAACACAGAGAATCATTCCTACCAAGCTTTATATAGTACACCCTCCGTTCCGAATTATAGGATGTTCTGGCATTTTTCTGAATCACATGTATCTAGACGCATCTTAGTGTGTCTATTCACTCATTTCAACCCATGTCTAGTCCACATTGAAATATCCAAAACATGTATAACTCGGAACGGAGGGTGTATATCTGAAAAATTGAGGAATTTCAGGATAGTGTAGGAATTGATATTGCACTTACCAAATTCTCCATCATTAACAGTGCACGCTGTTTTGTCCGACTGCGGGTGGACTCCCACCTAATACGCAGAACATCACACAAGCTCCTGACCTGAATGAGACAGAGCAGACCTCAATAAGTAATTAAGGTTAAAAACTGAACGAACTTTGGCTACAATTTATTTACCTACAAAATTAGTATAAAGAAATGACATTGAAGTATTTTGCAAGACAAATACAACAAATATCATTCATTATATTCCCAATCTATATATTTTGTATACGTTCTTCGTTAATGACGTGCACTGAACATCGTGAAAAGGCACTTCTATTTTGGGAAGGAGGGAGTAAGAAATAAAAACCAAGTTGCATACAGAGCAATCCCAAATTGAGGGACAATATTTTACCTATTTGTGTGCACATGTTTCCAGAAATTAATTAAGATGCAATTAAAACATACCACGTAGCACGAATCATCTTGAGAATCAATTGACTCTATGTATGGTGCCATCTCCCATCCTATGAAGAAATAAAATTCATGAACCGAAAAGAATCAGTGAAGCATTCTTAAGTAGATGAAAAAAAGATTATATGGAGCTATAAATATTGAGGCATAGTACTGAGAAAGGGTCAGATTAACATAAAAACAGATTCAAGTCCAAATGTGTATACGTGTGTTATGTGGCTGCTAGGGTTTGGGGGGGGAGAGAGAGGTCTGCGAGGGCGCGAGAAGGCCGGCCGGGGGCCTTTTGCCCACGGCCGGGCAAGAGGGAAGGGATTTCCTTCTTAATTCTTGCTTGATTAGATTGATACATCTCCTCTCCATATATAGAGAGGTTTACTTGGCTCCCAAGCAAGGCTTACTTGACCCCTAAGCAAACCATAAGACTAACGGGCCCAGGCCCATGACGTACTCTAACACTACACCCCACCTGGACATGCAGCTCGTCCTCGAGCTGCAACCTAAACAAACCATGACTCGACGCAACACAACCCTAACACCTAAAAACGAGCCTTTTACATCTCGGCTTGTTTTGTTACTCTCAACCTGAAATAGACTGGGACGCTTTATTGTTGACCCCTGAACATAAAGTGGACACCATCCGCCCGTCGGATGTGCACCTGTACAGCCACCTGGATCCCATGGAAACCAACGGAACAAAAGGAGCCCGCGCGGCGGCCGGCGGCGGAATGCGGTGGTGCTACGTGGTGTGCTCCTGTCGGTGACACCATGCCTTCTCCCCGCCGGATGACTGTCGATGGCACAGACTTTGAGGTCGCTGCCCGTGGGAAAAACAGCATGGCCGCCGCCCGTGGGGGAAATCGCACGCCCAAGATCCCCGACGCAGCGGACGGGATCGAGGTCCGTTGCGCAACGAAGCGCAACTTGGAGGAGCTGCAGCTGCAGATCACGCATCTCCCGCACATGCCGACGCACTAGGAGGCCGCGCGCAACAGCCTGCAATCTCACCGCCGCCGACACGTGGCGGATAGCGATCCAAGACGGAAGCGGTGACGGCGACGGAGGGAAACGGACCTGGTGGAAGGGCATCCCGGGCGGTGTCGATGTAGAGCCCGGGGCCAAGGTCGCTCCCACACCGCCGAAAGGCAGGGACGGCGTCGGTGGCGGCAGCAGCCGCTGCTGCGGTGTTGGTGGCGATGGAAGCTGTTGTTGCAGCTGCCCACCGAACGGCAGGGACAGCATCGGTGAAGACAACAGCTGCAGCGGTAGCGTTGGTGGCGGCGGCAGCTGCTGCTGTTGCTGCTGCAGCGTCCTGGTGGGGAAGAAGGTGGCCGGCTGCTGAAGAAGAGGGACCCCCGACGCCGAGGTAGGTTCCGGCCCGGAGATGGTGGACAGCGGCAGCGGGTACTGCAGCAGCCCGGCGTCGGGTGGCGGCGACGACAGCAGCAGCGTTGGCTGCAGCGGCCCGGCGATCGCGGCGGAGGCCGCCTGGTGCGTCGGCTGCCACGACAGCAGCGCCGCCGCCGGCGGCGGCCCATAGGGACCGGCCAGGAAGAGGCGGATCTCCTGGATAGCAGTGGTGAGATCGCGGAGGGCTGCGGTGATCTCCGCCGAGGAGAGAACGGCGGGGACGGCGGAGTGCGGCGGCGGCGGGTGGGAAGAACTCGGTGGAGGACTGGACATGATCGAACCCGGGAAGCTGATACCAAGTGTTATGTGGCTGCTAGGGTTTGGGGGGGAGAGAGAGGGCTGCGAGGGCGCGAGAAGGCCGGCCGGGGGCCTTTTGCCCACGGCCGGGCAAGAGGGAAGGGATTTCCTTCTTAATTCTTGCTTGATTAGATTGATACATCTCCTCTCCATATATAGAGAGGTTTACTTGGCTCCCAAGCAAGGCTTACTTGACCCCTAAGCAAACCATAAGACTAACGGGCCCAGGCCCATGACGTACTCTAACAACGTGCTAGCAATTGTATTTGCTAATGCATACTCCCTCCAGTCGGATATAATCGACGCGGGATAAATCTAGCTAGTGGAAGATGTATGCATGTCCGCGCGTCGATTAAAAAGAACAGAGGTAGTACAACTTACCTCTATTTTAAATTACAGAGTAACAAAGGAAGTAGTATGTATGCTACTTTAACACTTCTAATATACTCATAATATTTCTAAGACTCCAGGAAGCAAACTACATGAAAATCCCAAGTGAATAACTCAGTACATACTTTTTACTCCCTCTGATCCCTTTCAATTGAATCGGATTTAGTACAAAGTTGTACTAAATCCGAGTCAATTAAAGGAGTGACAAAAAAATACCACATACTACTTATAAAAAAAGAATTACACTACCTAAATATTCTTATGTCATACATACTACAGCTACATAGTACATACTCCCCGGACTGGAAGATACTACCTAGATCCAATGAAACAGACGTGGGTGTAACTTCTCCCGGTTAAACACATGGGTGTAACTTCTCCCGGTATGAAACATACTAGCTAGAGATCCTATACATACATGCTAGGCTTACAATAGCTTATCCTACACCCCCTAGTAAAAAAGTTCAAACTATAGTAAAATAGGCACAAAAATGCATTGATTTTGGAATATATGTTTTACTACGCAAGTCACTATTTACTACTACACTGTTCCGAAATTGCTACATTTGGTACCCTATTTTATTATTTTACTTGGGGTGTAGGGCTTTTCTAAGCTTAGGCTTAGTATATACAATATAAAAATATAGTACAAAAACAGAAGGATCAACAAGACCCAGACAAAAGAACAAAGGCAAAACACAAAAAAGGAACAGCTAAAAGAGAAGGTAGCAACAGCTGGAACTTCTCCAATCATATCATGCTTTAACATCTAACAGTTTTGAAATCGTTATTGCAAAATAGGACATTTCTGTAACCCAGTAGTAGAGCAGCCTATTTGTGAACTGAGATAGAAAATTTTGGGACCGATGATATGTTACATATTTATTATTTAGAACAGAACAAATGTATCTTGTAGTGTACAGAAGAAGAAATGAAAATATCAGCGTACCAGACATTTCATCACTCCGACTCCTCCGACTCACATGTAAACATTGTGCAAGTACAGCAGCCTGCTGGACCGGAGTTAGTAATATTTGTGTGCTTCCACTATTTGAGTCATTAACATCTTGCGCTAGCAAAGGCGTTCTTAGTATATCACAAAATTCATCACTTTCACCAGGAACAGAGCTCCTCGTCTTTCTCAAAGCCAAAACATCACCCGGAGCTCCTGTTAGTTCTGTTGATTGCCCCTCATCAGCTGCTGGTTTAGTGGTCTTCGCAATAAGTACCATTTGGGACTTCGCATCCACCTATACCAAAAAATTGATCATTTCAAAAGATAAAAGGATAATGATTCGAAATATGTTATGCAACAGAAACATGAATGATAGAAATGAAGTACTATAGCTTTCTAAAAAGGCTTACATTTCGGAACGGAGGTAATAGCATTTAAGTATATATGTGATGAATACATCATTGTTTTCTCATTTTCTAACAAGGTCCTCAAAGAGTCAGATTAAGAGGGAATCAGGTGGTGTAATACTCCCTCTGTAACTCTGTTCACTATTATAACATAATTTAGGTTTTTGAAAATGCATGTATCTAGACGTGTTCCAGTGTGTAGGTTCACTCGTTTCAGTCGTATCTAGTCCACATTGAAATATCCAAAACATCTTATAATAGTGAACATACTATTTTGAGAAAAACGAAGTCAATACATTCATATGAAAAGCATGCCTTGCGAAATGAAATGGTTCATCATCAAGCTCTAGAAGCTAAAACAGAAACAGGAAGTGGCACGAGGTCTAGCACAATATTACCTGGTGCACTGTCCGAAAACCAAGAATCCCTGTGAGAGAAAGATGAATCCCACATGCCTCTTGAGCACTATCCAGATGCAACCTATACAAATACAAACACCAAAATTATTTTAAGAGTATTATGCTCAGATCGGCTAAAGATTTGCCATTCAGCATAGGGTTTGCTGAATCAGCTTTGCTGAGGTACCCTATGATAGTATCAGGCATGTATGCATCTAGAAGTACAACACAGATAAGCTATCAAACAATCATGGAAGATACTTATATAGAGAACATTTGTTTCCAGACATTTCCCTGGATGTGTAATAAGCTTTTTTTAGTTATTGGCTTCTGCGTTAAGTCAGTCTAGACATGGTATGTGCAGCATTTTTACTTCACGACAGCCGCTAAACATCCCATGTAGTGAGAAATAGTATTTTGAGTGCCTGACATACAAGGCGTTTGACTTCTTACCACTATCTACTACTCCCTCTGTGGCGAATTCTTAGATGTTTTAATTTTTCTGAATATTTGTATCTAGAGTTCTAGACACATTTTAGTGTGTTTGTTCACTCATTTCAGTCCATATGTAGTGAGAACTAGTGTTTTGAGTGTCTGAAATACTCCCTCCGTCTAATGAAACTTGTCTTAACTTTGTTAAAATTTGAATGTATCTATATGCTAAATAGTGTCTAGTCATATTCAAATTTTGAGAAAGTTAAGACAAGTTTCATAGGACGGAGGGACTACAAGACTTTGACTTCTTACCAACTATCTACTACTCCCTCTATTGCGAATTCTTAGATGTTTTAATTTCTGAATATTTGTATCTAGACTCATTTTAGTGTATCTGTTCACCCATTGTCCGTATGTACTCCACATTGAAATATCCAAAATATCTTAGATGTTTTAACTTCTGAATATTTGTATCTAGACTCATTTTAGTGTGTCTGTTCACCCATTATCCGTATGTACCCCACATTGAAATATCCAAAATATCTTATAATTTGGAACAGAGGTAATATCTAAGTTACTTCTACTTGTACACTAATTTCGGAACATCCCAGGTAGTGAGAAATAACATTTTTGAGTGTCTGACATACAAGACATTTTGACTTTTATCAACTATCTACTATCTAAGTTATTTCTACTTGTACACTTATTTCATTTGTTTAAAAGCACCAAGTTTGGTCCATTTTAGATGTAACCTAAGAGACACTAACTAGTATTATATATCAACAACTGGAGATCACTGTTTGACATCTACATGTACAAATGTCTTGATACATTCTTACTGTTCAGTTTACCACTAGTGATCTTGAATAATCACCTTAGGGAAAGTATAGGATCATAGGCTTAGGTTCTTGTGAGAACACAAAGAGCGCACATATCCTCTAGGAAACTTGTAATATGATTTCTCACCTTGAAGCATCAACCCAGCCATACTTATACTCTGCAAGTCCAGCTTCCAAAAGAGCAGTTGTGACTAAAGAAGCGCCTTCTCCATCACATAAGAAAGAACCCCAGTAGCTAGAAACCCTTTCAAGTTCACCAAAGTGGGTCAACATTTTATTTTTGTGCACCTGTACTTGATCAAACAAAGAGGATGATAGCTCATCTAGAATATTCTGCTGGGACATGGATAATCTGCACAGCCACCATGACACACTCCAAAAATCAGAGTCCAGACTCTTTATGCTTGTCAACAGAAGTTCCGCAAAGACAATGAACTGCAAAACAACAAGATAAAAGCTAATATTGCTCAATAACTGAGATACACTATATATTTTTTTCTGAATTTATGTCAAGAATCAATCATCACACCCAACAAAAGGTACCCTCATACAACATTAATTATAAGTTCTAACCTTTCAAAACTTCAACATTTAATAAGCCCCAATTCCAATGAAAAGTCGGTCCAAGAAATGGAACAACACTGCTAACATCCAATCATACTTACGAATACTCCCCTTCCAACCCAAAAAGAGAGGTATTTTAACTTGTTCAAACAAGACTTTGACCAACCTACTCCATTAATATGCTATAGCCTTGTCTTGACGAATCAAATATGCCTCGCATTTGGGATGGAGGCGATACTGAATTAAATTGAATTACTAAACACTAGATTAATAGTACATGTGCCAATTTGTAAATCAAAAGGAACAGTAGCCTTCTTAACACTTCTTTGCATGTCCACCATAGCCACCATCTAGTGTCAATTAGAAATATAAGTGTCAATGTCATTGTGTGTTTCGTGTGTGTTATGTGCATAAATTGACTAATTCGGACAGGTCAAGTTTCATCCCGGATGGTTAAATCCATCAAGTGAGCTAACAGTAATCTCTATTTTGTAGCTCATAAGAAACCTATCGTCCCAGTGTATATTACCAAATAATAAGATATTTCAACATAAAGCAACTGTCTGCAGACAGATTATAGAAAAGGTGCAAGTAAAGTAAAGAAATAAAGCTGAAAGAAACTGCAATACAGTAAAATTACAATGATTGGACAGATAAATGAGCAAGCCGCCTGAAAATATATACCTGCAAGAGCGAGAATTTCCCGTGAACATGGGAACCAAAAGAAGCTAAATGATGAGAAGCCCATGCCTCCCATTTGCCGCCAGGATCACTATACCACCTTTCCTCCAATGATGAGGGTGAATATTTTCTTGAAGGCCTGCAAATAGTTAGAAACAGGCTCGAATGATTATTAGCCACATTAGCATCTACTAGAGAACTTCCAAATGTCTAGAGGCTTGAAAAAGACACTAAATGAAGTTTCTTACACAGGAGAAAAGATGCAGGTAATCGAATTGTCGATTCAAAAACTTTACAAGCCACGCAACCATATCCTAAACAAGTTATCCCATATAATAATGATGATGAAATGCTGTTTACAGTCCAACTCACCCTGTCACGTTGTGCTGCGTGAATGCGAGCAGCGCCGCCACCGCTGCGGAGAGAACAAGCGCGCACCTGCACTGGAACCCCTCGTCCACCGCCCCTCCGACATCCCCCAGGAGGAACGCCTGGACAGCGGCAGCGAGGTGGCCGTAGAACTGTGCAGGGGAGTCATGGTCAGCCTCGGTTGAGGCAGAGGCGCGGAGGATGTGCCGGACAGCGGAGGCGAGCGCAGCCGCGTAGTCCCCGAGCTCGACAGCGGCAAGGGCGGAGGCGGCGACGGGGCCGAGCGGGTGGAGTGGGGGAGGTGAAGGGACCGGGGGTCGGGAGGCTGCGGCGGGGAGGGTGCAGCGCAGGAGACGGAGCTCGGCCTCACGGAGGAAGGTGGGGGGAGGGCTGGACGCCATGGCGGCGGCGAGTGGTCAGTGTATAGAAAAAAAAATGTCTAATTTTTCCAGGAGTTTAGAAAATCTTAAATTCCAACTGAGATGTAATGTGAGGACGAAAATATATAAAAAAAAAACACCATGGTACTGTAGTTTAGATGAAAATGTGCTTATAATATTGCTTTAGAAAAAGCGGAATGACCAACTCTTCAACTTAGTGACCTAGCTTTCGAAATTCAAGTATATCATGTATCACCAATATTCGAGAAATCGTTAATCTTAACTTATCGGTTGGCTTTAAAATGAAGATTAATCGATTATCGGCCGATTAATAGATTTTATCCGTCAGCCATTTATCGTCTTATCTTTTTGTAAATCGTTATTTTCACTTGATTCCTTGCATTTGAATCAATAATAATGGAAAATTTGAGCTAATGCAAAATTTTACAAAACCATAGGACGAAAATATGGACTGCCATACCAAATTTCATTGAAATTTCACTGAAAATCGAGCGAAATATCGGCTCTCATGCAGAAATTTGGCTGAAATATCGATGGCGCGATAAACTGACCGATATGCTAAAATCTTATCGGTTACCACTAGATTCACGATAAAATCGGCTGATAAATCGGTATCTCGGCTGATTTTTTGAATAGTGTGTATCACTTTTATAGTCATGCTGACCAATTACACTATTGCTACTGTAAGGGTACATTGCCCCTATGTGTGGTTTTGGTAATTAATGACAACCCCTATGGACTAATGTTTTCATTAAGTTTATATGAAGGAATATTCCATAGGTACTACTTGCTCTCCATGTGTTGAATTCAAGTATGGATACCATGAAGATAAAGGTATATCTTGTGTATTGGCATCAAGATCATCGGTATGAAGATATATATATGTGATATGATCAATAAGAAGAAATGAAGATGGAGTTCTTATGTGGAAATCAATATTAGCCATGCTCTATCTTATGTGAGTATGTGAAGATACAAGGTTGAGTTGGGCAAGTTCAAGATGAGCGTCTCAAGTAAATCACATACTTGAAGCTTGCCGTCCATTTGATGATAATGGACTTGTGAAGATGTGCATCAATGGAGCTTTCCCATCATAGTGTATGGGGAGCATTTGTGAGTCTTCACGAAGCAACATTGGTCAAGAGAGGCATTCCGGCTTGAGTGAAGCTTGAAGAGTTATCATCAAGATCAAGCGGGATGCGCAAGGCAAAGGTATGACCTTGCTAGGTTTTCCTTTTACCGGTCTCAAGGTGGATGTTGGGAGACCGGATTATAGGATAGATAGCCGCACTATTAAGAGGGGCTTTCGGTTGAGTAACTTGATCACATCGTCTTAGGGAGCTCAACCCTTGCATACTTTGCATATCCTTATTGCTTCTTGGTGTTTCTCTGTGTGAGGTTCTTGAGCTTGTTGCTAGCTTTACAACAAGCCCAAGTTCATCGAAAACGGAATCCGCATGCATCTTCTATTGCGTTTTCGAGTTTGGACGTCTTCACCGTTTCTTGACGGTGGGAGACTCCCTCTCTAAAATCATCTAAAATGTTCTGTGAGGAGTCTCCATATTTCCAGTTTTTGTTGGGGTTCTATTCGTCGTTATCTTTCCAACAAAATTGGTTTCATGTTAATCGGAGTTCGGGAGCAATAGTTATTAAAGAAAAGGTAAAAGAGAAAAAGAAAAGAAAAGAAAAAAAGGGGAGGCGGCCGGTTGCCGCCCGGCCCGCCGGACCGCATGCCGGCCCACCCGGTCGACCGGGCGGCCACCGGCCCATGCGCCAGCCTGGCCCAGCTCCCTCCGGTCGACCGGACTTCAACCGGCCCACGCGCCGGCCCTCTCCCCGCGCGGCCCGTGACCGGTCTTGGGCCAGGTCCGCGACCGGCCCAGCCAGCTGCTCCTCCGGTCCGACCGGAATCCGGACCGGGCCGCCTCCACGCGACTTGGCCCACGCGGCCTGCTGCTCTCCCCCGCGCGCCTGTGGCAAATCGGCCGCCCAGCGCGCTGTGCACCGCTCCCGGTCGGTGGGCCGGTCCGACCGGACAGGCCACCGGCCTCTCCGGCCCGAGGATCCGGTCGGCCGGCCTGCTGACCGGCTGGGCGACTTTTTTAGGCGTTTTTTATGCGTTTTCCACCCCGTTTCTTCCCCAACGGTTATTTCTTCTTCCCCCACTATAAATACCTTTCTTCTACCTTGAGACAACGAGTTCTTCTCATTCTCTCACCTCCATTGTTGCTATTTGAAGAACTTGCTCTCCCCCTTGATTCCTCCAACCATTCTTGCTCATATTTGAGGATTTGAGAGAGGAGATCTAGATCTACACTTCCACCAAACCGTTTCTTCTCTAAGTGAGGGAATCTCTTGGGATCTAGATCTTGGAGTCTTTGGTTGACTTTCCCCTTGTTCTTCCTCTCCAATCTCATCCTAGCATTCGTTGCTTTGGTGGGATTTGAGTGTGAAGGACTTGAACACCTCCGGTGTTCTTGCTTTGCATCATTGCATAGTGTTGAGCTCTCCACCACGATTTGTTCGAGTGAGAGACCGTGAGCTTGTTACTCTTGGAGGGTGACCTCCTAGTTGGCTTGGTGATTGGTGCTCCGGTGATCTCTTCAAGAAGATTGTGAAGAGGCCCGGGCTTCTCCTTCGTGGAGCTTGTGAAGTGGTTGTGGAGCTTGCCATCTCCGGAGCGGAGGAAAAGCTAACCATAAGGAAAGGGCCATTATCCTTCGTGGGTGTGGTTCGGAGAATAGGGTGAGCCTTCGTGGCGCGGGGAATCCTTCGTGGGACCTCCACTCCTCCAAACGTGACGTACCTTGTTGCAAAGCAAGGGAACACGGGAATACATCCTCGTCTCCGCGTGCCTCGGTTATTTCTATACCCGAGCTCTCTTTCCTTGTGATAGCCATCGTGCTTGAAGTACATATATCTTGCTATCACTTGTGCTACATATATCTTGTGCCTATCTTGCTTAGCTCTAGTTACTATTGTTACACTTAGTTGAGCTTAGCATATTTAGGGTTTGTGCTTGTAAACTAAACGATAGTTTAATTCCGCATTCATACAAGACAAATCCGCAAGAGTTTGTAATTGCCTATTCACCCCCCCCCCTCTAGGCGACATCTCGATCTTTCAGCTACTGTATTTGATCGATTTTAATTTGCCACTACTTGGTTAAACACTTCTCAGTTTTTCTATTAGGTCATCTTCACCGTTAGTATATAATCAGTTCTGCCATTCTAGATTCTTCATACTATTCTCTTTATTTATATCTCATTGATTGGTTGGAGCTACATGTCATCACTTCAAAGAATGCAAAGAAGTAGTTCACCACTCCATGGTGTCCCCGGTTGCCTGCAAAATGCCACACCGTTATGCCTTCAATGGTATTGCCCTCCACCCACCAACGTGGAACAGTAGTGGCAAAGAGGTTGCATCTATGACACGAGCATGAGGCGAGACATGAGTGAATTGTAGAATAACACTAAAAGATTCTATGTTCGGTGTGCCGATTCAAGAAGCAACCCATAGCTTCTTAGTTGTTGCAAGTACTTCCTCAATAATTTTCTTGCAAGACTCCTTTGAAATGTTACTTACCACAATTTGTGTTATGTTGTTGGTTAGCAGCTTACAAAAGTAGCAATAGATAGTGTGCTAACATTCTCACCGGTGGGATCTAACTTTTCAAATTCAGAGACTAACTCAATTCATGCATACCAAAAACAATAGTTGTCATACCAAGTGTAGCATTTATGGAGATGTGCCTTTGTAGAAATAACGTTATCCAACTCTTTGTTGGTAATTCTAATTGACATATTAAATGCATTTCTCACTGCCTCCACTCTCCAAATGGAAAAACTGATTATAGACTAGTGGCGGATCATAAATGTCAATTTAAGTAGTTTTATGTAGTCTCATACATGCGTGAGGTTCAACATGCCAAATTCAATAGATGATGGAGTGGCAATACTGATGAGTATTGTAACACAACAATGGCAAGATTGAGGTTTCGATCGGTCAAATGGCAAAACTGAGATTCAACTTGGTCATAGTGGCAGAAATAATGAAAACCCCTAAAAATTTGGTGAAGGAGTCTTGCGCCCTAGTTTACCCATCCATGGCGTAAAAATGAACTGTAGCGCGTTAGGTGAGTTCGGATGAGCCAACCAAACAAGGGCGTACCAAAATTTTGGCATGTGTCCCCGAGGAAATGCGTCTATGGAGACACGCCCGTTAGAGAGCCCTTTGGATGCACTCTGGAGGAAGGAGAAGGATAATGCATCCTTTTGAGAACACGTGGCATAAATTCCCTCACCGCTCACTCCATCATGTCGGCGGTTGCACACTACCGCAGACGCATCTATTACTTTGTCGCGAAGAGGAAGAGCGGGACGGCATCCTGAGCGCAAGATGACATCGACCGGGACCGAACAAAGATCAAGGGCTTCGTCAATCTGCATTGCAACCTCCACCTCGACCTCGGCCATCCCCAATGGTAAGCCCTAGTCATATATTCTCCGTTGTCTGCTTGTCATATATCTGTAACAACCCAACTTTCGTAACCTTGTTAAGAAGAGTTTAGTAGTGTGAAAAATCAGGGGCAACAAAATATTTTTTGTGTTAACCTTTCGAAACATTGATTCTTGCATGTTTGTCTTGTTTGATGTGTTGAGCCTGACCGTTTGAGTTGATTGTTGAACAAGATTGATAACCAACACAACCATGGTGCCCTAGTGAACATATCATCCAAAATATTACTACCTATTTGACAAAAGCTTTATCTTGGCAAATTATCTTATTTCATTTAATTTTACCTTTTCCAAAACTAAGAGCCAAGATTTACCTTGACACAAAGGTTTTCAAAACTAAGTATTTCTAAAACCTAAAGTGATCAACATGTTGGTATGATTCCACTATTTTGCAAAACCCCATTTTACAAACGTTCTATAAATGGATTTCAGACACTTTTCAGACTATAACATTTAGGAGATGTTTGTATCTCCACTATTTTATAGAAAAACCGTGCCAAGGCTTACTACCTTATTTAGGAACCTATCCAAATTTTATCTGGACATGATCATCATTTGGCACTTGTTCAACACTACTTCCGGAAATGCTTGTATCTGGTGTGTTGTGCTTGCTTGACTGTCTATGATGGCATTGCCTTGTGTGACTTGGTTTGACCTTGATTGATTTGTTTGTGTTTCTTTGGCTATGCAAGTTTGAATGAGGTTCTCACCTACCCTTGAACTAGAAAATCCAAGCACCTTGTGGCCATTTTCCAACTTCCCCATTTGTTCCTCTCTTAAAGATCAATTTAGCGCTTCCATACCTGTTAAACCCTTCTCTAGTTTAGCAAAGGGTTTCTAAAATCCTCTCTAATTTCAAAACCCTTATATCTTATTTTCTCCATTTCTTAAACCACTCTTGGTTTATCAAATGATTTTCAAAAATCCTTTTCTTAATTCAAAAACCTAGGGTCACCTCTGACCCTATTTACCAAACCATTCTTTTTTCCAATTATTTTAGAATAAAATAATTTTCTTAAACTTATTTGCATTTTTTTCAAATTTTACATGTGATGGTGACTACACCATTACTTCTCTTTTCCTTCCCAAAGTTTTGATTTAAACCTACTAGGTAGGGCACTACCAACGGGTTATTTTGAACTCGAAACATTTTCTCTTACTTATAATTTTTTCCGAAGTTTTGGACTTACAAAAATGCATTAAATTTGGCCTGAGCCATAAATAGTGATTCAAACAATTATGAATGAAGAGCTGAGTAGTAACATGGAGTCCTTCCATCTCGGCTACATTGGGCGTGAAGCAAATGAAGGAGCACATCTTTGTGCTAAGCAGACATCGACTAGTCGTCGTAGGTGTCTTTGGATTAAATTATATTCCTACTTTTGTCTGCAAAATGATTGTAAGCCTGATGATTAAGGAATGAAAGTTGTTGATTCGCAAAAAAAAAAAAACTTAATCACAGCTTGAATGGCAACACCTGAACGCCTAATGCACCCCTCTGATCCATCCAATACCATCGTCCCACATGCCTAGCCATGATCTAAGAAAATGACATTTGGTTCAACAAAGGATTAATCTCTACTTCCATTATATCTCTCCTTAACCATCCAAATAAATTCAAAAAATATTTCTTTGATCTACTCTACCCATTGGACTTGTCTATTTTGGGCATGCACAAAAATGGTGGTGGCCATGTCTTGTATGACTTGTCTCCCATTCTCTCTGTCCACCCCCACGGCTCCTTGCACGTCCTACCCGACGACGATGTGTTTGGCATGAGAGGAAGCCGGCCGTCACATCTTCGTCTTGGGACGAGATCTATCCTCTCTGACGCATCATCAAAAAAAGAGGTGCAATTTCCTCAGGGCAACCAAAAGAGCTTCTGAAAAACCCAAAATTTTGATTTTGTTTCGTAGGGCTTTCCCCTTGCCCGAAGGAGAGGGAGCCCTTCCAGAAATTCTCAGTGACCCGTGAGGGCCAAAGAGGGGGTTTGGAAATAGTTTTCAACCAGCAATTGACGCGCCTCGGTATTACCTCACTAGCTGCGTCATTGCCCCAAGCGCAAAGATGCTTTTCTCCTGCACCCGGCCACCCCTCTTTATACCCCGTCACGCCTCGCGCTCTCTCCTCCGTAGCCGAGGTGGGACTAATGCAATGCAATCAACCCTGCACGCACGGAGCAAACAAACCGACTCGATGAATTTAGAAGCATTTGTTTGGGCTCCCCTCCAGCTATCCTAGCTGGGCTGTCCCGTCCACCGGCCCGCTAGAATTTAGAGCCCAGCAGCCAGGAGTCTCCTCTGCGCTCTGCGCTGCGCTTCTTCTTCCTCCTCCTCCTCTTTCTGCAAAACCAACCTACGCTCGCTGCCATCTGCGAGTCCGAGGGGAGGCGGCCGCCTGCGGGATGAAGACGAGGTCGCAGACGACCCCGAAGCCCCTCAATACTGTCAGGCTGCCCCCTTTGGAGATCACCAGGACGAAGCCGAAGTCGAAGCCGAAGCCGAAGCCGAGGCCCGCGTCCGGGAAGAAGGGGACCCTCCACGACCTCCACCGCCCCAAGAAGCCCCCCACCGCCTTCTTCTATTTCATGTATGTATGCACGCACCCTCTTCTCTCTCCCTCTATCTGTATTTGGAACTGAATCTCGTATCTGCTAACTGGCGACCGCTCAACCAATTGGGGATGCGTGGTAGAGGGGTTTCAGCTGGGCTGCTGCCTCGCGCGGTCGCACTAGTTAGGTTTCTTTCCCTGTGGTTTGCGGGAGCTCTGTTTAGAGCATGTCTAGTAGCACCCTTAAAACTGTAAAAGTTTTCTAGGATTTACAGGCCGAGATTTGCAAGTTTTGGACACATTTACAGGTTGAAAAACAGGGGCAAAGAATAGAACCCCTAAACCCAACCCGTGTAACAGAATATTCCGTTTTAGGGGTTTGAGGGTTTAGGGGTTCTATTCTTTGCCTCAACCCCAACCTCTAAACCTGTCACATATTCATCACAATATGACACAAAAACACAATGAATCATCAAACATACTACAAAAGTAATAATCATGGATGCATGGTTTAGTAGTTTTTACATCACATAATCATCATCTTGCCCATCTCATTGGCACCATCACCAAAAATTACACGTCGGTGCCATATGCTAGGCCACTCCACCACCATCAAACCCCACCATCATGCGAGTTGTCGACACCGCCATCGCTCATGGTAGTGTCAACTACAAAGGTAGAGGAGGACCCTCGAACATCCTCTTCCTCTCGGCGATGTCCTCCTTGTACTCCTTCCACCATTGCAATTGCTCTTCATCCATGTCTTTCTTGCACATCATCATGTGCTCCTTCTCTTCCACCATGAGTTCTTTCCATACCTTTGCTTCTTTCACCTTGAGCATCCTCTCCTCCAAGTCGGCCTTGCGGGCTGCCTCCTCACGCTTTGCTTCAATGTGTGCAAGCTTGACCACCTTCTTTTGCTCGGTGATGAGAAGCTTTGTCTCCAACGTCTTGGTTGCCAAAGCCTCTCTTGCCTTCATCATATGATCCATCTTCTCCTTAGGCTAGCCGCCTCTCCTTCCATCTTCACCCTAAGCTTGGCCTTCTTGGTTCCCTCGGGCTTGTTCAAGTTCCTCTCCTCAACTTCCGGATCATCCATGTCAAGCATTGCGGACTTCTTCGGTGCGGTTTCATCATCTCTCAACTTCCACTTGTCATATGTTTGAAGAATTGACCAAACATGCTTGAATGGGAATTCTTTGCCCTTGGAGCCGGCCATCTCCTTGTACCTCAAGCCGGCAATCTTCTCCTACAAACCAAGCAACACACACAACACACATGAGAGAAACCATAGAACACACATGAGAGAAACCATACGATGCGAGGTTTGCAAACTTACATAGTCACTCTCCACGGTGCCACTCGGCGGCGCATCCATCACTTGGTCCATGGCGGCACTCCAACGCGCACATGCCGGCTTCATCAAGTCCCACCGGCCTTGAAGCGACCGGAATGAGCGCGAGGCGAACCCACTCCTCTTCGGCTTCATCTTAAGGTAGGCGTCCTCGATGCGCTGCCAATACCGTTTACCGGTTTGGTCGGTACCGGTGCCCGCATCCAACCCCACCGACGCCCAAGCTCGAACCAAGAGTATATCTTCCGCGTCGGTGTAGTTCGACGAGCGGACGCGGGTGAACGCCTCCTCTTGTATCTCTGTGATGTCTTCATCCTCCTCATCCTCCTCCTCCTCATCCTCTCCTCCCTCCAAATCATCATCCCTATAGGGATCAAGCGGTGGAGCGTTGATGTCCACCTCCACCTCATTGAGCATGTCCATGAAGGACACGGCGGCCGGGGCGGGCGGCACGGCGGCCGGGGCGGCGGCACCTCCGGGCGGCCGGGGCGGGCGGCACGGCGGCCGGGGCGGGCAGCTTCGCCGGGGCCCTCCTCTTGGCCACGGCCTTCCTCGGCGCCGGGAGAGGCCGCCTTGGCCTTGGCAGCACGAGGACCACCGGAGGACACCTTCGTCCGTGCCCGGGGAGGTGCGGGGGCGGGGGCGGGAGCGACGGCCGGTGCGGGGCCGACGGCCGGCACGAGGTGATGCCCCGCACGCCGCCGCTTCGCGCCGACGTGGGTCGCAGCGACCACGGCGGCGACGTGCGGGTGGGCGGCCGGTGCGGGGGTGGGGCGGGAGCGACGGGCGCCGGGGCCGGCGGCGGGCCGGGGGCGGGCGGCGCGGGGGCGGGGGCGGGAGCGACGGGCGCCGGGCGGGCGGCGGGCGGGCGGCGCGGCCACGGGCGGCACGGGCGGGGCGGGAGGCGTCCGTGGCGGCGGCCGGGGCGGGAGGAGGCCGGGCGGAGGCGGGCCGCGGCGGGAGGCAGGCGGGGCGGCGGGCGGAGGAGGCGAGGCCGGGCGGAGGAGGCGGGGCGGCGGAGGCCGGGCGGGAGGAGGCCGGGCGGGAGGAGGCGACGCCGGGCGGGGAGGAGGCGGCGGCGGAGGCGGGCCGCGGCGGGAGAGGCGGGCCGCGGCGAGGAGGCGAGGCCGGGCGGAGGAGGCGGGCGGCGGAGGCGAGGCCGGGGCGGGAGGAGGCGGGGCGCGGCGGAGGAGGCGGGGCGCGGCGGAGGCCGGGCGCGGCGGAGGCGGCCCGCGGCGGGGCTGGAGGGCGGCGGCGGCGGCGGGATCGGGGGAGGGAGGAAGAGGGAGGAAGAGGGAGCTGAAATGTCCCTCCCGCGCGTGTCCGAGGGGTTCCCAGGTCGGGGACGGGTTGGATTGCCCAACCCTCGTTTCTACAGGCCAAGAAGGGATTCCCGAGTCCGACCTGGGAATTTTTTTACAGTTTTACAGTTTTAGGGGCTCTAGTCTTTGCGATTTTTTCGTCAAAAACTGTAAAAAAGCGGTTATTTTTACAGATTTAGGGGTTTAGGGGCTCTACTAGACATGCTCTTACAATTTTATCTCAGTCTCACAGCAGGTGCGTTCGCTTGTTCGCCAGGTGGTGGCTGAACTCACTGCTGTAGGCTAGACTAGAAGGCAGTTTATTTTTGTGATCCCATATTGGAAGTCGAGAACTTAGGGTCTGAGACTATCGGATGCTGATATGTCCATTTCCAAAGTGCGCAAAAGGCACCACCTTTGTTCCTAATTTGATTAACATGCCTGATTTGCAAGTCCTTAGCTTTATGTACTCAGTTCACAGTAGCACTGTAAATGGTTGATCACTGATGTATAGGAAATATATATGTTGTGTTTACTTATTCGAATATGTTCCTTGGTTGTTCAGATATGCTTTAAGGACTGATAAAAATAACTGCTCCATGGAAAAAAAAAAGATGAAGTATAACTGCAATAGGATATTCTAGCTGCACTATCATCGCTGAACGCATTGATTGTTTGTCCTTGGGGTTTTTTCACATTGCATCAGGCGTAACACAAACAAATAAGTTATTTCTTATTGCTCCTGGTGCTGAACATTAATTCATCATGCACATGATGACTGTAGCAATAAACAGCATTCTCATTTCCATCATAGACTCTTAACCAGAGCATTAGGATAAAATGATCAACTAAACAGTGCAACGTTGTACAGTATCCAGCAACATTTGAATAGTTCATGTGATTTATGTTGCAAAACCTGATTTCGGTCCTGTTGCAACTCATAGATAGATTTCTCTGCGGTCCTTACGTTTCGTACTCGTGTATTTTAATTGTTTAAATAATCCTCTGGGGATGCAGTTAGTTCCTGTGGGGATCAAGAAAAATCCTGCATTGCAAGTGCTCAATGTTGTTTAAATTTATAAGCTCATTTTACTGGCCTGGTTAACAATTTTCATCTGTGGCACTAAACCATTTTACTGAATCTGCCATATTCTCTTGAAGGGAGGATTTCAGGGTAGCATTTAAGGAAGAAAATCCAAGTGTAAAATCAATGCGGGAGGTGAGTTTTCTTCAGTTAAATCTGAAACTTCAGGCTAGCTTCTTAGTCACGTTGTAATGTAATATACCTTACACTGCAGATAGGGAGGGCATGCGGCGAGAAATGGAATAAAATGACATTTGAGGTTGGTATTTTCCCTCTGACAGCCTAATGATGGTTTTGTTGCATCAGGTAGATAGTCACTACAAAATTGTGTCATCTAATGTTGCTGCCTCGTAGGAACATATTGCATTGTGAGGATGGTGTAGCATGGTTGATAGGAACATGTGAAGTGGAGTTGTAGTTCGGCTTATTTGATGATTCACTTCTTTTGTGATTTTGTGTTTGGAAATCAATAGAAACTTCTTCTTTTTCAAATCATCAAATATAATCCACTTGCCTTGATATTTTATTCATTCAGTAGCCAGGTTTATTCGGTCAAATACAAGCCATTGCCTTGACTGACAGGATGCATTGACATAGTAACTGTAGAAGTTTAATGATATGTATACTCAGAATATATTTGTAGGATGTCAGCTAAGATTAAGATAGATCATGATGATACACTATTGCACATCTACTATGATTTACATATTGGCTATTAGGTGTGTCTACTTGCTAAAAACACTAAAATAATTGACAGCTGCAGTTACTCACGTTGATGATGAAAATAACCCATCCTTGCTATTATCTTCATGACATCTAGTCTATAGGGAAAATAGAAACAGGTCACTGCTGTGATGTTTAGAGATCAACTGACTTCTTCCAAGCCTTAAATACCAGCCATCAGCTAGCCAATTTGGTAGAATTGTATATCAGTTTTCTATGGCTAACGGAAAAATATGCCTCCTAGACTGAGACAGTATGATTCATACTTCGTCTACTGATGTTTACATTTTCATCTTGTTCATTGCACCAGGAAAAAGTGAAGTATTACGATCTAGCTACGGAAAGGCGTGCTGAGTTTGAGAAGGCGATGGCTCAATATAACAAGAAAAAGGTGATTTTATTTTAATATATATTAACTTATTTTATCCTTTTTCATTCATCTGATCATACTTTATCCTATTTTTCATGCAGATAAATGGTGAATTGTCAGAGGAATCAGGCTACGAGTAGAAGTGAACATTGGGTTGTTCTGATGGTTCCGCAAGTAATTGGATGAATCAACCAATTGTATATTGCATGACTAAGTTTTGTAATGAACTCTGTTATCTATAGATAGTTTGACTCCTGTGACGGTCAGTATTACACTGACACCAAATCTTGTACTGGTGCTATTACCAGAATATTATTTGTGCTGCGTAGTGCATTATACGTATATTGTTCTCCGGTGAGAGTTCAATAGCCCTATTCATAAGGCCGGCTCTCTGGGAAGGGTTGGCATAGAATGTTGAAGTTTCACATGAAACAAATCAAAATATAATGTGAGGTCTGTTTAAGTTAGCATACACCTACTAGTACTCGTTAATAAGTGTTGCAGGTCCAACATTTGCAAGCAAGGACTCCGTGGCCCAATGGATAAGGCGCTGGTCTACGAAACCAGAGATTCTGGGTTCGATCCCCAGCGGAGTCGCTATTTTTTTTTTTGGAAAAAAAGCATTGTTCATAATTTATGTCTCTTTCTTGCAGAAAATATTGGAGTTCTCCACATGTTGAAAATAAAGGAATGTTCATATTTTATTTTTCTTTCTAGCGAAAAATATCGGGATTGTCCACATATTATCATTTACTAGTTGAATGCTCGTGCGTTGCTACGGTCATCTAGTTTCATCCCTTTTCTGATGTAAATAAACATTTGTGTGCATAGAAAGAAAACGTACACATCATCCATCACAAATAAAAGTTAGGATTTTATCTAGGTAAAATATAATAGGACCTCTTATCCATATAAAGAAGGTTTACAACTATTTATATACTACTAACTTAAATTTAGTCACCGACATGCTATAGATATTCTTGTACAATGTGAGAGGAATGTTGTATTTTTCTTCATTTTATTTAGGAGGTGTACAAGTTTCTTCCTCAACTGCAATCAATGGCTAGTCTCTCACATAGAAGAAGTGAATAATACATTAACCTCGATGTATGAGTATTTGTGCGTATAATGTCACAACTAATTAACTTTTTTTGCACAAAAAATGTCTCTCCTTCCCACTAGCTCTTCCCCCGGCCAAACTAAATAGTACACTTTATGTCACTGTTCCAGATTAAATGGAGGCATGAACCCACTATCGAGCATAAATACTCCCTCTTGAAGTTACAAGTATCAACTTGGCCAGAGCCTCTACTAGTAACGGAGAGCATGCAAGATCATAAACAACACATAGATGATAGATTGATAATCAACATAACATAGTATTCCATATTCATCGGATCCCAAGAAATACAACATGTAGCATTACATATAGATGATCTTGATCATGATAATGATAGCACATGAGGAGAAGACGACCATCTAGTCCAGGGGTGAACTACTCACACATCACTCCGGAGGCGATCATGGCGATGAAGAGTCCTCCGGGAGATGATTCCCCTCTCCGGCAGGGTGCCGGAGGCGATCTCCTGAATCCCCCGAGATGGGATTGGCGGCAGCGGCGTCTCTGGAAGGTTTTCCGTATCGCGGCTCTCGGTACTGGGGTATTCGCGATGAAGGCTTTAAGTAGGCGGAAGGGTAGGTTTAGGGGCGACACGAGGGGCCCACACAACAGGGCGGCGCGGGCCCTAGCCTGGCCGCGCGGCCCTGGCGTGGCGGCGCCTCGTCGCCCCACTTCGTGACCCTGGGCGTTGATTTCGTCTAATTCCGAGAATATTTCCTTTGTAGGATTTCTGAAACCAAAAACAGCAGAAAACAACAACTGGCTCTTCGGCATCTTGTCAATAGGTTAGTGCCGGAAAATGCATAAATATGACATAAAGTGTGTATAAAACATGTGAGTATCATCATAAAAGTAGCATGGAACATAAAAAATTATAGATACGGTTGAGACGTATCAATCTCCTTCTTCCCAATCGGTTTCATCCACTGATGAACAATCGGGAACGACTCCTCACGCACGAGTCACCTCCCCATATCCGGCCAATCACCCTAGTTAGTCTGGATCCGATGTCGTCCCCCACACCACCCTCGTCCAACCCTCGCTGCAACATAATCCTAGGGCCGCCAACCTTGTACACCGCCTCCTACCTCATGTTGCTGCTTCTATGAGGTAGACGCCACTCTGTCGACCTCAAGCCATCGGTGGACACTCCGCCGTAGACGCGCTCTGGTTTGGTGCATGATGGCTCAGAGTCGCCCCTGTTAGAAATAAACCACGCGTGTCTCGTGTGTGTGAGTCTATGTTCGTGTTGGTTTGCACTTAGTGTGCAGTACATAGGGGTCGTTTGGAACTGTTGGAGGCAGCCGTGTCATGCGCGTGTGTGCTTGTCGTGTGCACGCTGGCCGCATCATGCGGATCGAGCATCAAGAGTAGATGTGTGCGTGCTTTGTGTGTTAGCTTGGGTATAAAAAACCTATGTAATAATGCTCGTGAAAGTGGTGAGTATTGGTGTTTTTTTTGAACGGGTAGGAGCCCGAAGGCCCGGGAAGCTCCATTAAACAAGCTGTGGGCACAAAGTTACATCTAAGCCCCTAAAAGATATGGGAATATAAGATAAGGCTAGTTTTTTACAGAAAAGACCCAAGAAAGAAAAATGAAAACGCAATCAGGTCCCTGGTCTTCTCCACCGCATCTGCAAGACCTCAAGGCACGGGGGTCTACGCCGCCGTCGGGGAACATGCCACTTGGGGTGACAGCGACCATGGATCCCTTACCAAGGTCGGGGAAGATCCTTCGCATCGGCGCATCGGCCTGAAGGAAGAAGATGCTCGGGTCGCGCGACCCGAGCTCGAAGTGGCTCCATCTGCCTTGGATAGCGACGACGCACTGCAGTCGCCGCTTGAGAACTCCAAAAGTCGCACCTTCCGACATGCGGAGCAGCGCCCGCACACATATACCCCACCGAGCTCTGAATCGATGAAGCACAGGGTCCTCCTCATCCTCCGGTTTCACCACCACGACCACAAGGAGGGGGAGCAAGATCCCCAAGATCCGCACGAATCAAACCCCCGCACACAAGCTTTATTGAATAGGATCTTCGCACCACCTCCGTCTCTAACTCCGTCTCCCACCATGAGAGCGCCTGGAGCAGAGGAAGGCGGAGCATCTCCAAGCTGCAGCTCGCTCGCAGCCAGAGCACCTGAAAGCATGGCATAGCGCCAAACAAGGCCATAGTGTCCAAAACCAACCCTAGACTAAAGCTACTATGTACACCGGCACCTCCCCATCACCAACTCTGGCCGGCCGTGCCGCCGGAGGAGGCTCTGGTTCGGCCCGAACCCTCGTCTGAGACTCTCAAGGGAAAAGCGGTAGGAGAGACGAGAAGGGGGAAAGTGGTCCAGCCTTAGTGAGTATTGGTGTGAGCCAGCTGAAATATAAGAAGGAGCGGTGTATGTGCGCCGTGGAGTTTGCCTCCGGAAAACCAGTGCATTCTTCTCCTTCTTCCACCTTCGTTCGAGCGAGAGATAAAGCGTGACATAGGGGCTGCGATGCATGCCACCAGCCTCCAAGTTGCCTAGCCCTCCGCCAGGACCTTCCCTACCTCCCTCCGCAGATGAAAGCTCGAGCCGTCACCACCACAACGCCGCCTCCACTAGCGGCCGACCGAAACCCGCGTCGCCCAAAGCCTTCGCTGCCCATCCCAGCCGACATCGTCGACTAACTAGGCACGACACCACCACCTCGCCGTCCGCCACCGCTACAGGTCAGACCCGAGCGCCGTCACTCCGTGGCGTCCGACGAGCACGCCATGCCCTAGCCCAAATGTGCTTCCCCGCGTCCACCGACCCGAGCAAGAGGATGAGAGAGCCTCGCCATCGCTGGCGCCAACCGGGCTTTGCCCGGCCGCGCCCTCTGGCAGCGACGAGGAAGGTGGGGAGGGGAGGAGGAGGAGGCGGCAGCGGGGAGACCCTCTACGGTTTCCATAATTCCATGTTAGCTTTTTTTTTTTTTTTTGAACGGAGAAGGGTGCAGCGCACCCTACTGAAATTTCATTCAACTCAGAAGCATTGTACATCTATGATTACAGATCCTAGTAACTGCATGGATTGGACAGCAGCTAACACAGGACAGGTAATATTGCTATGAGCTGAGTTCCTACAAGAACTGATAGGCTCAGATCGTACTGATCGTCTTGCCTGATTTGCACAACCATGAGCTACCCCATTGATTTCTCTTTTGATGTGGTAGACTGAAGATCCCAGAGGTTTTGCCGATTTCTGAAATTGAATAACCTGCCTTCTAATTTCCCAAAGAACTGCCGGGTCTTTTGCACCAGGAGCAGCAGCAGCCCGAGCCAAGTTGCTGCAATCTGTGAAAAAAACTGGCATCTGAATATTCATCGACGAGGCTAGTTGAGCTGCCAAACATAGCGCCTGAGCTTCAGCCTGCAACGCGGACGAAACCTGTCTGTGCTTTGCTAGCAGGAAGACATCAGTGTGGAGTTGATTGTCCTGCATATGAAAATAAATACCTAATCCTGCCGTTGCAGCAGATCCATCACTTCTCTTCTTCCAAGAAGCATCAGAGTAGAATTTGGGTCCTTGGAAAACAAAATCAGTTGGAACTGTTAATCCTTGCTTTGGGTCTCTGTTGGTGGCAGTAGTCAACATATTTAAGGTAGAGCTCGATCGAAGATCCATCATCTCTAGATCGTTTAGGAGTGCCTGCATTCTGCCTCCCACCTGATGCGGAGAGCTGTCTTTCCTGCGAAATAAGAATTCATTTCTTGATTTCCACATGCACCAGAGGAAAGTGAATATATGTTGGAGGTCCGAGTAGGGGTGCTGCAAGGACAAGATGTTGGAGATGACCTGTGCCAAAGAGGTGGCGTTCTGCACAAAGATGTCAGTTCTAATAAACCATGGATTATGAAACCAGGCTGCTCTAGCAAAAGTACAAGTAAAGAACAAATGGAAATCATCCTCCGGGAGGCCACATCTGCAGCAGATACGGTCTATATGTTTGGAATACCTTGAAGCTCTTTCTCCTGTAGGAATCGCACGCCGCAGAATTCGCCAAGCAAACGTTTTCACTCTAGGGATCATCTTCTTGCAGTTCCAGACCTTGTGAAGGATTTGTTTCGTAACTGTATCAACTGTGTCGGGCGTTGGCAAACCTGCATTTTGCAAAGCCTCGAGACAAGTTTTGTAGGCAGATTTGGTCGAGCATTTACCATTCGGGGTTAAATTCCAACAGAGAATGTCATCGTCATCGAAAGGGATCACCATAGTTGATTTAATTGAAGCAGCAGTGTGATGCTGAAAGAGAGTGTCAATTAAAGGGGTATTCCAAACCTTGGTGTCAGGAAGCCACAAGTCTTTTACCAAGGCAGGGTACTGATAACCCGGCTCCTGGATGATTAGATCATTATAAATGTCTTGCCAATTTGAAAACCAAGGCGTACTCCAGAGGGAAATGTTGCCGCTAGAAATTTGATAGAAAGAGTTTTGCTGTAGCAAAGTAATGACCTTGAGAAGAGAAGTCCAGAAAGCAGATTTTGGGATATTTGTTTTTGGCCTCCAAATGGACGAGTCATAAAAATATTTAGATTTTAAGATCTTGTGAAGGTGACTTTCGGGGTTGTCAGCAATGCGCCAAGCCACTGATAAAATGAGTCCATGGTTTACAGCTTTAATATTTCTTATGCCAAGGCCCCCTTCCGATTTGGGTGCACAAATGTTCTTCCAAGCCGTGAGACACAGAGGTTTTGAAACAGGTTCAGAATTGACTCCCGTCCACCAGAAGTTGCGTATAATAGCAGTGATCTTTGCAAGGAATTTGTTAGAGAAGATTATGTTGGACATGTAATAGACCGGGATGGAGGAGAAAACAGAGTTAATCAATTCCAGTCTAGCCGCATGAGAGAGGGAATTTGCCTTATAAGTAGAAAGCTTAGTCCTAAATTTGTCTAAAACAAAGTTATAGGCCTCAGAGCGATTTTTTGGCGGTAGAATGAGTGGGTGTCCCAGGTGTGTAAAAGAGTCATCAATATGTGGAACAGGGAAGAAAGCTTTGATTTGCTGCTTAGTGGTAGCATCAACATATTTGCTGAAGATGATGCCTGATTTAGACCAGTTTGGGAACTGCCCCGAGACATTACAGAAAGACATGAGGATTTGCTTCATTTGCTGCGCTTCCTGAAGAGTAGCCTTGCCACAAATAAGCAGGTCATCAGCGAAGAGGAGGGAGTGCACCGGAGGGCAATTAGGACCAAGAGTAATACCCGTAAGTTGAGAGCTTGCAAGAGCCTCCTGTAGAGATAGAGATAGCTCATTTATGGCCATGACAAAAAGATATGGAGACAGAGGGCATCCTTGTCTAATTCCCCTGAAACTATAGAAACTGGCATGAGCTTGGCCATTAATAATCACAGAAAATCTCGGAGAAGAAATACAAGAATGGACGAGCTTGATAAAGTGACCATGCAACCCTTTACGAGCTAGAGCTGCAAGAATGAAGTTCCATTCTAGCCTATCAAACGCTTTAGCCAGATCAATTTTAAGCATGAAAGATTGATTTTTCCAACTAGAGAGCTGAAAAGAGTGAGTGATCTCCTGCGCTATGATTATGTTGTCACTAATTCTTCTGCCCTGTATGAAAGCTTGTTGAGAGGGATGAATGTAATCAGGCAGGTGGGGTTTTAGTCTATTAGCCAAACATTTGGCAATGATTTTGTATATGACATTGCAAAGGCTTATGGGTCTGTAGTCGGCAGGCACAAGAGGGACAAGCTTTTTAGGAATGAGAGCTAAGTGAGTGTTGTTAACATGATCCGGCAGGATAGCATCGGTGAAAAAATTCCTTACCAAACAAAGAACATCATCACCAATCCATTCCCAAGTCGCCAGATAGAATTCAACGTTAAAACCATCTGGTCCTGGAGAAGCATTCCTCTTCATATCATTGAGGATGGACCAAATTTCTTCTTTGCTCGGAATGGTGTAAGTTGGATCATCAGAATTGGTAGGAAGGTTGTCAGTATTTTGATAGGTGTGGTTACTTATAGAAGAAGTGAAAATAGATCTGAAATAAGTCACAAAAGTGGTAGCAATTCTATGAGGCAAAAATTGGATTTGATCATTTTCATCTTTAACCGAAAAAATTGTATTTCTCCTTCTTCTTTTAGCGATTGCTCTATGAAAAAAGGAAGTGTTCCTGTCTCCATCCTTAATCCAATTTTTCTTGGCTCTCTGAACATGGTAATCATTGAGTTTAGTAATGTGTTGTTCATACCTTGTGATTAGCTCTGTTTCTTGAGAGTGGTCCTGTAAATGAAGGGGCTTGGACTGAATTGCAGCTATTTTTCCTTCCAGCTCCTTGAGCTCTTCCTGTAACGGCTTCTTTTTCCTGCACCAAACTTTTAAACTTGTGGCCAGATGATTAGTTCTGTTACAAAAGGATTTTTCATTTGTTTTCCGCCAACTGTTTTTAGCATATTCATGGAAGTCATCCTCTTTAAGCCACCAATTTTCAAATTTGAAGGAATTTCTAGGCTTAACCGTATTACCATCAGTAGATAACAGGATAGGTGCATGATCACTAAAGCAATGCAAAAGAGGCATGTTGTAGACATTTGAGACTGGGTAAGCAACACACCAATCATGGTTAACCAAGCATCTATCAAGACGTTGAAATAAAGGCGTAGAGGAGAATCTTCTATTGGTCCAAGTATAAGCAGGGCCGCTAAAGCCTAAATCAAACAAACCACAATTTCTTACATGTTGACGAAAATTATACAGACGAGCACGATTAATATTTGGAGAGCTTTTATCAGAGTCATACATAAGATCGTTCATGTCTCCGATGCAAAGCATGGGCAGATTGCTATTATCATACACAAAATTTGCAATCTGATCCCAGATGGCAGCTGTCTGCCTATGATAAGGATCCCCATAAATACAGACCAGACCAAACGATTGATCATTAGACCTATCCTTAGTTACTGCTAAAACTAGATGGAACGTAGCACTTTGTACAGAGATTTCTAATTCGTCAGTCCACATCATCCAGAGACCCCCAGATTTTCTAAGCGAGGGCACTACGACAGCATCATGCATATTAAAGCGAGAGCAAATATCTAAACGATTGAATTTGCAGTTCTTGGTTTCGGAAATAAAGGTTACCTGAGCTTTCGTTGCAGAGATCATTCTAGCAAGGTGGAGCATCTTAGGATTGCCAAGACCCTTGCCCATGCCTTGGCAATTCCATCCCAAGGCTTTCATTGATCCCCTGGCGCCTTGAAGGCTGGCGCCCTAGCCTGATTAATTAGAGTGGCAGAGTCTTCAATCACAAGAATCTGAGTATTCTTGTGGAAATTGCTTCTCCGGTCTCTCCAGAGGGAGCTCTGATTCAGGGCGGTTCTCTCTAGATCTCCCCAATCAGAAGGCCAAATAAGCTTTCCTTTCAAAGAAATCCACTGGACCACCAGATGAGGCAAAAGGGATTGAGAGATTTTGGTCAGAATCTTGAGGAAGGACGGGGAGGAGGAAGGAACCATGGGGATGGAGGAAGTGGAGAGAGGAACCATGGGGATGGAGGCGGTGAAGTTAGCCGGAATCTTGTGGGAGGACGGGGAGGAGGAAGGAACCATGGGGATGGAGGCAGTGGAGAGAGGAGCCATGGGGACGGAGGCGGCGAAGAGAGTAGGCCTAGGTGAGAGGGATGACGAGGGGGGAAGAGGCCTGGAAGGTTCTAGAACGGCATATCGCCAGTCGCCCATTCGGAGCAAGGTCGTGAAAGATCTGTTTCACATACTCACCAGTTTCCATGTTAGCTTTTTCATCTTCTTTTATCAAGTGCAAATGGCCAAATCTCATATGCCAAGGCCATGCTTCATCTTGTGTGCCACTTCCGGGAAAAAACTAGAACTCCTAACTCAAACCTAACTCCAAAAATCGGCAATTCATAATGCTCTCTTCCTTCCGAGACCCCTTTTCAAGAGCGGGCGTGACTTTCTAGTTCTATCTGTACATTTAGAAGTCACCCTATTCTTGATAATGGGAATCACGAACATATCATACCAAGCCCGCCAAGCGGGAGAAGGGGCTCATCATAATGTGCATATGTATGGATAAATGTCAACTAGCATACACTTCTGTCAACCGAGTAGGAACTTACTGTTAATCTCCATCTCTGTGCTTTGTAAACGGAGGACACGCACGTGAAATTGTAAAACATTAAACATACTGCATCTGTAGGGAATTAACAGGAACATTCTTAATTCTTGGATTGTATGCATTGCAAACTATTTAGAATAGAAAAGAGATACATGGAGTCAAACGAATATGAACTTTGTGTTAATCTGTCCTTAAGTGAAACTGGAAAACATAAACATACTGCATCTTGTAAGGAATTAACAGGAACATTCGGATTGTATGCAATGCAAACTATTTAGTGGAAAGAGATACATGGAGATATGTCTAAGGCTATAAGCCTAGCTAATTGCTAACTGTGGTTACTGGATCAGTTGTACAGATCATCCTCATCAGCTGCCACGGCGGTGTCGAAGGCGTTGACAGAAGCTTGTGGCTGCGCAGGGAAGCGGAACTCGGTGCCAAAGCCCCTGGACTGCTGCAGCGTCTGAGCGAACGACTGGTACTTCCTGATGTCGCCGTTGCTCACGCTCCTCCTCGCGTACTTCATCGACTCCTCGAAGTGAGCCGCCTTGATCTCAGCCATTTCATCTTCCTGCCCGCCATCCACCTCCATGGCTTCTTTTCCAAGCCTCTGCCTCTCGATGTCCTTCTCAATGTCTTCTCTGATGGCGTACTTGCATGCCCTCTGGCAAATCTCGGTTATGTCGGCGCCGCTGAAGCCCGTCGTGAACCTCGCGAGCGCGCCGAGGTCGATGTCCTTGGCCACGGGAGACTTCCTGAGGCAGGCCTTGAAGATCTGGTGCCGCGAGGCCTCGTCCGGCAACGGAATGTAGATGAGCTGGTCGAGGCGACCGGGACGGAGCAGCGCCGAGTCGATGATGTCCGGCCTGTTGGTGGCACCAATGATGAACACCGTCTTCTTGGCGTTCATGCCGTCCATCTCTGTCAGCAGCTGGTTAAGGACCCTGTCCGCCGCGCCGCCGGCGTCTCCCACGCTGCCGCCCCGCTGCATCGCGATCGAGTCGAGCTCGTCGAAGAAGAGCACGCAGGGTGCCGACTGCCTCGCCTTGTCGAATATCTTCCGCACGTTGGCCTCACTCTCGCCGAACCACATTGTGAGCAGCTCGGGACCCTTGATACTGATGAAATTGGCCTGGCACTCGTTCGCGATCGCCTTGGCCAGCAGCGTCTTGCCGCAGCCTGGCGGCCCGTAGAAGAGGACGCCCTTGGAAGGTGACATGCCAAACTTCTCAAACTTCTCGGGGTGCTCCACGGGGTACTGGACGGTCTCCTGCAGCTCTCGCTTGACGCCATCAAGGCCACCAACGTCGCTCCAGCTGATGTTGGGAACCTCCACGACGGTCTCACGAAGCGCCGAAGGATTAGTGCCGACTAGAGCAGTCTTGAGGTGGTCGTTGGTGACGGCCATGGAGTTCAAGATCTCGGCGTCGATGGTGTCGTCCTCGAGGTCGATCACGTCCATCTTCTCCCTGATGCACTGCAGCGCCGCCTCCGTGCAGAGCGCGGCCAAGTCGGCGCCAACGTAGCCGTGCGTGTCCTTGGCCACCACTTCCAGGTTGACGTCCTCCGAGAGCTTCATATTTTTGGTGTGTATGCGCAAAACCTCAAGGCGCCCAACCTCGTCCGGCACGCCAATGTCGATCTCACGGTCGAACCTCCCGAAGCGCCTGAGAGCAGGATCGATGCTGTTGGGACGATTTGTGGCGCCCATTACGATGACGTGCGCTCGTGCCTTCATCCCGTCCATGAGCGTCAGCAGCTGAGACACAATACGCCTCTCGACCTCACCGTGTGTCTTGTCCCTCTTAGGAGCAATGGAGTCAATCTCATCAATGAAGATGATGGACGGCGCGTTCTTCTCGGCCTCCTCAAACGCCTTCCTCAAGTTGCTCTCGCTCTCTCCGGCCATCTTGGACATGATCTCAGGGCCATTGATGCAGAAGAAGAAGGCCCCTGTCTCGTTTGCCACCGCACGAGCGATCAACGTCTTGCCGGAGCCGGGATGGCCGTACATAAGGATGCCCTTGGGAGGCTTGACGCCGAGACACTTGAAGACCTGCGGATGCCTAAGCGGCAGCTCAACCAGCTCCCTGATCTGATTCATCTGTTTGCCCATGCCGCCCACGTCGTCATAGCCGACGTCGTCCAGCCTCTCCTCGTCCTCCCTCTTCACCGGCTCGCCGTCGCAGAAGATCTCCGTGTCCCCCGCCACAATGCAGTAGTCGACCGGAGGGTCGATCTCGATCACCTTGAATTCGACGCTCCGCATACCACCACGTGTGAGGAAGAGGTCACCCTTGTGCACCGGGCGGTAGGCGTCGACAAAGTATGGCTTGAGGTAGGCCTCGAACAGGTTGCCTGTGATGCCCTCGATGGTGTCGTCGACGGGGAGGACGCTCACGCGCCTGCCGTACTTGGCGTCGGGGCAGAGGTGCACGGAGACGACGTCGGCGATGCGCACCCTGAGGTTAGAACGGGCCACCTTGTTGAGCTTGAGCTTGTGCTCCTCGCAGGTCTCGTCGGGGACGACGATGCAGACGGTGGTGCGGCGACGCTTGCCCTTGAGCAGCACGATGTCACCCTTGAAGATGGAGAGCTCCTCCATGGTGGCCGGGTGGAGGTTGCAGATGGAGTTGTCGTCTGTGGTTGCCTCCTCCACCACCAGCCGGTTCGCCGCCTTCTTCGAAGACAACGTGCTCGCCATCGCGATTGAAGAACGAACTGTGGTGCTACTCTGGGTGCTTGGCAGGTCGATCTGCGATCTGATCGTGTTCTGGTGAGGACGAAACACCGGGCTAGTCCTGCCTTTTAAACACGGGATTGCTCCGCCTCGTCCCGGAACTCGAGTCCGATCGGGAAGTCTGTTTCTTGCTTTGTTCCCGAGTCGCGTCACAACCTGTTTTGGTGAGTCGTTTTGGCAGATGTCCGACGGCTTGTGGGCTACCGATTGACTTTTGTGCCTTGGGTCTATTTCTGCGTTCAACACGTTAAGCCTGTAATTACGATACGGAGTACCATAATTAGCGGAATCGCTCGTTAGGGCGCACCATGCGGTGGGAGCGCCTAACGATCGCAAATTGTTAGGGAATCCTGTGCGCCCAACTCCAACTGTGATCCACTAGCTAGCTCTAATTTAGCACGAGAAAGCGCAACCGGGAGGAGAAAGAAGCAGGTTCCATATTCCCCTGATGTTGGATGATGATAGGATAGAGATTCTTTTCAACTTGAAACAAACTATTCTTGCCGACCTTACATATTTATCATCCGCAAGCCCAAGCCTCCTGCGTGCTCTTGATTTTCTCGAGGGGACAATGGCCAAGGCGATGCCAGACCAGAAAGCCGGAGAAGCGGCGACGGCGGCAGCGAATCCGCTCGAGTTCCATGTGTACGGCCCCCGCAACCTGCCCTGCACCAACTGGAGAGATCTCCTGAACTCAAGCTGGTCAGTATACTCACTAGCTAGTCAATTACACTCACCCGCACTTGCATGGCTGCATCGTACCCAGCCAGCCAGCTTCGCCGCCGGGAGTTACTAGACGTTTGTTGTGTGTGATGATGGATGTAGGAAGAATCCCAGCTACCGGCGGATGGTGATCGCGTGCTTCATCCAGGGGGCGTACCTGCTGGAGCTGGACCGGCAGGAGAAGCGCGACGAGCGCACCGGCCTCGCGCCGCAGTGGTGGCGGCCGTTCAAGTACAGGCTCCTCCAGCCGCTCGTCGACGAGCGGGACGGCTCCATCTACGGCGCCGTCCTCGAGTGGGACCACCAGGCAGCGCTGTCGGACTACATCCCGTTCCGCCCCACCCGCGCGCCGGCCGCCGTCGTGGCGCTGCGCGGCACGCTGCTCAGGGCGCCCACGTTCCGCCGCGACGTCGTGGACGACCTCCGGTGTCTGGCCTGGGACAGCCTCAAGGGATCCGTCCGCTTCCCCGGCACGCTGGCGGCGCTGCGGGACGTCGCGCGCAGGTTCGGCGCCAGCAACGTGTGCGTGGGCGGGCACTCGCTGGGCGCCGGGTTCGCGCTGCAGGTGGGCAAGGCGCTGGCCAAGGAGGGCGTCAACGTTGAGTGCCACGTCTTCAACCCGCCGTCCGTTTCGCTGGCCATGAGCCTCAGGGTCTTAGGCGAGACGGCCGGCGAGCTGTGGGGCCGTGCGCGTGCATGGATCCCCTTCGTGGGCTCCCAGCCGGCACCCGACACGAGCGGCGGCAACAGCGAGAGCGAGGCGATGGCGTCGCTAGCACAAGCCGGGATGGCAAGATGGATCCCTTACCTGTACATCAACACGAACGACTACATCTGCTGCCACTACACCAGCGATGCGGCAGGCGGTACGGCGGCCGTGGCGGTCGACAACCGCGGCGGGGCCGGCAATGGCGCTGGCAAGGCCGGGGTGGCGACGATGGTGATGGTGTCCAAAGGGCCGACCAAATTCCTCGCCGCGCACGGGCTGGAGCAGTGGTGGGCGGACGATGTCGAGCTGCAGGTTGTCCTCAACGACAGCAAGCTCATAGGGCGCCAACTCAGGTCGCTCTACGCCGCGCAGGTCGCACGGAGATAGGCTCGTGTGCCACTTGTGTTGTCGACTTGTCGTTGTAACCAAGAGCCAATAAGTACAAAAGAATTTCACCCCAAAAAAGTGAACAAATGCACATGTCGAAGGGCCTGATTGTTGCTCACAATTGGTTTTCTTTGTATGCGATGAAAACGGGCTGTTTGGTAGGGCACAACGAAAAGATTTTCAGTATAGCATGGTTCTCAAAGCAGTCCAAATGCAGAGAAAAGTTTTTTTTTTGAAATATTTTCTATTAAAAGGATAGCAGACCGCCTCATTAAAAACCTCCACTCTGGAAGGAAAAGAGTGCGTCTGGTACCCGCTGCCCATCATCCCAATAAAGTTACATCATCCACGAGCTTGCAAAGAAAAGTTAATCCAAGTAAAACGCTTATTCGGCAGTTTTTCTGTGATCAGGCTCTGGCGAGCTCAGATGTGGCCCCTTCGTGGCTGGAGTAAGTTTGCCACTAATTTGCATTATTTCATTCTCCCCGATCTACAAAACGGTGGGTCGGTTTAAAATATAATGAACACGAAAAAGATGTGTATTGACGTTACGAATCAATTTCCTTGAACGGTTTTTGGTTTCGTGGAGCAATCGAATGGCAATTTCATATTCCCTTTGAAGCTTTTTTTTTGCCAAATATAGTCAAAATTTTCATAACCAGTAGCGCGTTTTAAAATTCCTTCGAGGAGTAGCTTAATCTCACTGTCGTATACGAGCACATCTAACTCTACTTAATTGTAGATATACTCGTTTACGAATGTCAAACCCAAAAACTTTGAATACGAAAGTACTACGAAATGGTGAGGTCAAGCTACTCCCCAAAGAAATTTTGAAATGGTTGACCGTGTGCGAAAATTTGACAAAACTTGTTTACAAAGGGCTCAAAAAGGAACACAAAACCAAGTTTGAAACACTCGACGAGACGATGAACAGATGACGGGAATGGAATCACACATCTAGGCGCGTCTTTTTCGACGTAGACCTTATCTCGAATCAATAAATGGTTACAAAGATTGAAGATGATTATGATTGAACTAGTTTAGTTAATCACAACCTTCCTCAACATGCAGGATACCAATCGTAGTGCGTCTCGTTTCTCCGACCAACCCAAGTGAAATTGTTAGCTTCCAAACCTACTATCAAAGTTGCCCCAAGTCAAATTTTCACTCATACGGTTGCTATTGGGCTAAATTAAATGCGACGAAAAGAAACGGAAAAATCACTACGAGCAACGAATCATGCCCTAAGTATTTTGTGCCTCTTTTTCCTAAATAACGTCGGTCTTATCTCAGTCAATTTACATCCAGTGGCATAGTACTTAATCAGTTCCAAACTACTCCCCAGTTCACTAATATAAGATAGAAGATATAAGATATTTTCATCTTTAGTAGATTTATCTATTTTTATTATGTATGTAGTCTATTTTTAATGTGTAGATTCACTCACTACAGTGTATATCTAGTTCACTATGAAGTCATCTTATATTTGTAAATCTCTACTACTTATAAAGGCATGAAGTGCCGTAGGAAAATTACATCTACACCGTACATCCAAATATCCAATCACATCATACGGACACGATCTTTCCATTCTCCCCACCACTTCTCCGTCAAACGTGGCGGCATCGCTTCAGATGATTACATTCTGGATCTCCAACGCAACTTACTCCGCTAATCTCGCTTTCCTCGCAGCAAGCCTTCTTTGTGCGAGGTTGTGCTCCTTCACCATCCGCGATCTCCACCCACGAGCGGGTCGCCGCCCTGTGCACCCCACGCCCACGCCACGGCGTCGCGCCCTGCGCCTCCACGCCCGCACACCAGCCGCCCACGATTTGTGCCTCCGTGCCCCAAACCTCGATGCCCGCATGCTGCCGTGCACAAGAAACACGGACGGCCGCAGCCGCAAGCAACAGCGAGACAGTTTCCCCACGCAGGAGATGCAAAATCTGCCACAGCCGCTCTGCAAAGGCCACACATCTTGATGGAATGGGTCTAACCAATGCGATCCTATATCATCGTGATTATACTTCGATCGACTGAATGTTCTCCCTTTCGGCAAAAAAAACAGGTAAGATGGGCTCTGGCGACGACGAAGGCGACCAGGGCGACCTCGAGGACGCGGCGCCGGCGCGCTGCCCAAACTCCTCTCCGTCGCCGGCCGCGCCGCCGGAGCTGTTGGCGCCCCCCCTGCGGTCGGTACCTTCTCGAGGGGTGGGGAGGAACCGGGGCAGGTTCTGGGCGCGCGATAACCTCTTGGACGGCGACGCGTTGTCCTCCTCCTCGGGCGGATCTGACGACGGCGTGTCTGACTCGGAGCCGGGGCGGCGCCGGCCACCGGCCTTATGCACCCTGGAGGCTTTTGTGCTCCGGGCGGTGGAGCTTGGGGGCTCCCTCCCGGCGACGAAACGCTCGGCCTTTGCCCCGGGCTGCAGGCCTTCCAGATGCGGTGGCTCTGCGCCGCCGCGGTTCCGGTGGCTTGGCGATGCGGTGGCGCCTCGGCGAGGTTCTGTTTGAATCGAACGCGGGTGTTCATTTTAATGTACCAATTGACTTCTCCATTAGCCATTTTCTACTGAACCACCTGAAGGCAATTTTTGATAGGCTAACCTGAAGACTGTGATTTCCCAGCCAAAGCTACAATACATGTAGGAGTTCCCAGGGAATTAGTAGGTCTCGAAGGTGAGTTACCATGTCGCACGAATTGCTCTCTCCATATATTGTGTGGTATATATCTTATCTGAGCTTTCAAATCAATAGAAGGTTCAGATCTTTTCTTCTTCAATGAGCTTCGGAAATTTGTAGGAGTAGCTAATTAATACATGGTCAATAGTATTGCAGTCCGGTGCAATGATTTTCGAGTGGAATTCCACCATAGCGTATATTTTATCTGCAACCATTTGCTCATGCAAGTACAATATCCAGTGTTGAGTTCCTTTTACATTCTCTATTAGTTATGCACCAAATTGTTCCTACTAAGTTGTGCTATGCTCAAGTTTAATTTATACTCCAGAGCTTGCTTGCCAAGATCAACGAGGAAGCGACGCTGTGGGCAATGGCTGGAGCAAAGGGCCTACAGGATGTGTGGCCAACAACCTGGGATGTCCACTGATGTTTTTGTTTTCTCATGATCACAATGTAAACCTGAACTCCATCTTTCCAATAAAATGAAAACAGTTTAATTTATACTCCCACCGTTTCACAATAAGAGTCGCAAATTTTTCTAAATATGGGTGTATCTAGACACTAAAACATGTCTAGATACATTTGTATGTACACAAAGTTGCGACACTTATTTTAGACAAGATTTGCATACCTGATTTAATATAATACAGATTGCATTACACAGGTCATAGGAAGAAGAATATATTGTTGTGCCATCTTCCACTTCCTATATTGGGCTTATTCTCCATTGCAGGATATGATAGTTGTGTTCTTTGTGTCTTTTTACATCTATTTTGAAGTTAACGACACCTAGAGAGATTTTACATTTCTCAAATGGTTTCATATTGTTGTAAATACTGAAGTTAGTAACACCTTACATTCTTCTGTTTTCTGTCTTTCCTATTTTGTTTGGGAGTGAATTTTTTATCACACTAAGTTAGGAGAATGAATCTGCAGAAAGGGTAGTGTTTATGATTACTACCATTTTGTTAACCCAAGGTTACGGTTCATTCAGGCGATGAACCTGCTTGTTATATCTTGATTGTGTTTGGAGCATAAATACTAATATTATCTCCTTTGCTCTTTTGGTTGTTCTAGGAGAGGACTTAAGTAACAGGAAGCAATAAGTTTTCTAATACTCTTGTTCCTAGCAATAAGTAGCGGTTCACATATGAAGAAATGGTTCAGGTAAATTTACCATCAAGCCAACAACAGTCTCTGAACTAGGATGTACTTATGTTACTGAAGCTGATCATTTATAGCTCAAAGAGATCCTTTTTGTTCATATTGTCATGTAAAAGTTGAGTCTATTATTCTCCATTAACTGTGTATCTATATTCGTAGATTACGAATTCTGTTTTGCACGATTTCAAGACTACTGAAAAATATTGAGGTATTATTGTTCTTTCGGAATAAATACACAAGTCCTCTTTTCCGGAGTTTCTTTTAACATGTTGTGCCAGTATGGCGTAGCAGAATTTATGTATCTGCTTGGAGTCATGGAGTATCGTAGTATCAGTCCCCTGCACGTCCCTAAGTACATGGCTTTTAGATATTCCACGTTGCAAATTATGTTGTTTTATCATAGGCGATTTGGTAGAAAGCACCACCACGCAGCCTTGCATGTGCTCATATAGCTACTTGTTTCAGAGTAGCACTCTATAGTTTAGCAGTTGGCATCATGATTTATCATTGGTGCTTCACAGGGTGCATGCCCACAAATAAATATGTATATGCATGCATACTGACCACATGCCCGAGCTGAAACTAATTAAGATCAGTCTGCCCGGTCTGTGATATGCGCTTACATTAATACCTTTTACAAGTTGGTGTTGTGTGAAAAGAACATTAATATGCGCTTACATTAATTACAACAAAGATCCATGCTACTCCGGAGCTCATAATTCTTTGTTCTCTTGATCTCTCTCACCGGCTACGCTGCCACGCCAGAGCTCATAATTTTGATGACATCCTTTCGATTGTTAAAGTAGACCATTATGTATTTATCTCAAAAGAACATTCATTGTTCTATTTTTTTCTATTACATTAGGTTCATATTAGCCGAGACGTGCATGGCACGTGCAAGCTTACTAGTAGAGGGGGTAGTTGACTCTTTATCTACATACATCGTACTAAAACAGATCTATATACATATGTATCTACATAAAATTAAGTTAATTATTTTGGAGTGGAGGAGGTCTATTATACTAGTATTTTTGCATTACCACTCCTAACTTCTATCTTTCACAGCTAGACAGGTCCATACACTATCCAAATGTTGAAATTTGCCTCGTTATTCTAATAAGTGGAAAGAATTTTGCTTCAAAATGTGTGAAAATTTCCCTGATACATAGTAAATAACTACGGATAACCTTTTAGTTCCTATGGATTAAAATGGTTTAAATTTCTTACCAAGTCCTAATAAATCGTACTCCCGTCAATCCAAACTAGTTGATTCCACTTTATTTAGATATGAATGTATCTAGTCTAAAGTTGCTTCCTAAGGCATTACCTCTAGTGTGCTAAATTTCTTTCCAATGCATGGAACTTCACAACAAACCCATTTTGTGTAATGTTGATGAATGCGGCATATTGTTCAAAACTAGAAAGTTTCTTTGAAAGGTACAAAATAAACATATTATAGGGGTCGTATACAAAACTAGATTGAGTACCATACACAATAAGGAATGGGTAAAGTTAGAGATTTCTTTTAAAAACTTGTCAACATGGATCTTCAACCGTGTTTAGTTTAAGGTTGACTCTTTTGGATTGAAAAATGTGGTTTTTCTTCCGATTGTTGCTAGAATATGGTCCAAACCTGTGATCATATTGATGTGTTCAACATAAAACCTACAAGATTTAAAAATATATTCTAAAGGTTGGGATTAAAAAAAATTGACCATTAAAAAGGTAAAATGACCTAAAGTTAGAATTTGAATCCTTAGAGCAAGTGAAGAAAATTGCCTATTTGTGTCATGATGCTTTTGTGTGAAAAACTGAAATCAAGTTCAATGGTATAATGCAAATGTGGATGAAGAGAGTTATTGGTATCAAAAGTCACATGCACCTTGGTTACTTCCGAGGGTTCAAAATACTTCTTATTTTCATAGAATTTCTAATGAAACAAAAAATACCACATATTCATTTGATAATAATGGCAAAGTTGTTGAGGAAACAAAAAAAACATTTTAGAACATGCTATTGGATACTATAAAGAGCTCTTTTGCCCTGCTCACAACTTGTTCCACATTTCCCATTCTATGTGAAACTGTGTTAAAAATTTGAATGTTGATGACAATGAAGATCATACTAGTGCCGAAGAAGTGAAAATGGCCTTTCCTATATATTAATCATGCCCCTGGTCTCGTCAATATTCTCATAGAATTTTATCAACATTGTTGGGAGATTGTCGAGATTATGAAATATCCTTTTAGCTTTTATATATGTTGGAACTTCTGATGTTCAATTTCTCAATTATGGGGTTAGTACTCTTCTTCCTACAATATATGATGCTAATAAGAATTAGTAATTTGGACCTATTTTCCTTTTGAGGTGAATTTACAAACCGATTACAAAACATTGATTTTGAGACCAGAACCTTACACTTCAACATTATTTAGCATTCATTAGAATGCTTTTCTTTATCAAAACTAGAAACATCACAGTCATGAAATCATTCATGAGTTCACTGAAATAAAATTGGGTGATATTCTAATTTTTTTGGAGAAGGCATATGATTAAGTCAATTTGAATTTTCTGCTAGGTTGTCATCGAGTTGGAGGTTTTAACGAGAGTTGGTTTTCATGGATTCACTAGATTATATTTAGTGGGTATGTTAATGTTATGATCACTAATAAAATTGGAACTTCTTTTAGAACTTCCAAAGGGGTTAGGTTTGATCCTTTGAACCCCTTTTTTTTTGTTTAAAATGGTAGGCAAATTTCCTATTATATGGTGAGCTCAATAGAATCCTTTTCACTAGGATAGCTTGATCATGATCTGATTTACAAATGAGTATAAATCCTACAATATGTTTATATACAATGTTATATCATTCATGAACCTAAAAACCCTCTTAATTTGAAACTCTTATTATATATATTTGAAATGTGGTGTCATTTGTAAGTGAAATATCTGAAAAATGAATGTTCTACTATTGGAGGTGATAATGATAAAAAAAAATTACTTTTGATTCTTTGAAAAATATTGACTCGGCTTTATTTATACTAAGATGCTAAAATATTTGGATGCTAGAATTGGGGAGGCACATTACCCTTACCGCGGACAAATAGATGTCGAGGTAGCATCTTCCCTTTCTCTTATTTTATCGTACCTGCTAAATCGATCCTTAAATATCATCTTCAACAGTTGTTAGTCACTTTTTTCAGCATCATATGGTGCCTTAACCCTATTGGACTCTAGTTTGTATGGTCTCCCATGATTTTATATGTCTATGTTATTGTTGAACAAGAATTTTGTGGAAAAAATGGATAAACACATAAGAGCCTTTTTATTTGTTGGGTTAAAGAAAAATACTATGTAGTCAAGTGGACTAGGATTTGTAGATATAAATCCAAAGGGGGTATTGGTGTAAAGATTTAAGGAAGCAAACTGTTTAGTTTATTGAGTAAGTGGTGATGGAAGTTAGAGACTCAAACTTGTCCATGGAAGCAAATTGTTTGTACTAAGTATATGAGAAATAAAATGGTCGAGAATGTGAAATCAAGAATGACTAACTTACCATATTACAGGCTCTGTTGAAAGTGAATATGTCTATTTTTGGGGAAGAGAAACTATTTTTAACAATGTTAAGTTTGCAAGAGTTTGGAAGGACGCATGGCTTACTTAATGGGATCCCTATTTGAGATAGATATATATCCTACTACCTTTATCTCAGTGTATAGGTCTTGCACGTCTTCCTAGATTATCAATTTGACCAACGTAATACAAGGTATGTATTGCAAAACATATAACATTAGAAACTTTAGATGTTATATTTTAATGGTAAATTTTTTATGATGTCCAGTTTATATTATATTTTTCAAATTTATGACCTAGCTAGGGATACGCGTAAGACGTATACACCGGTATGGAGGAAGTGTGTTGTTTGATAATTGTTAGTATCAAAAAAAAACTTTTGAGTATGCGGTTGGTGTAGATTTTAATATTCCCTTTTAAAGAAGGCTTCTTCCTAATCGGTTAGATGATTTGATCGATATATACACAAACAAGGAGCGGTGTAAAACTGACTGTCCTAACCAAGTATATGATTTTTTCATGAACTGATTTGTGGCCGAAAATTAAGTAAATTGGTATATATTTCATATAGTAACCAAAAATAATGTTCTTGAAATTATGGGTAATTTCAGACAATTCATCTGTTCACAGCCATACAACCAGCTAAGTTGCCAAACAGTGAAATTCGAAACGGCAGTTTTCCTTGCGCATCAGCTTTTCCTTAGCAGCAACTTTCGCTGCACAGCTAGCCAACCACAGCCCAAACAAACGTGCCCTACGATGAGTAATTCCTAGATACTTTGTCATTCCTGATGTGTGTTATGGAAGTTCACTATGACTAGTCTGTTCTCTACTAAATCCATGTACTAGTTTCGGGAACACGGTGCATCGATGGTTCTCATAACAAATGGATTTGGGAAGCTAAAAGTCCATTGAAAATAAAACAATTAGGAAGTATGTGGTAGCTTTTTTAGAATGCTATTCTTACAAGAGACAATTTGAGAAAAAGGAAGTGGTTGGGATCTCCCTTATGGTCTTTCTGTAATCAAATAGAAACTACCAGACATCTTTTCTTTTGGTGTTGTTGTGCTAAAGTTATCTCGGAGCTCTAGGATTTATGTTCAACACTTTGTTTTGTCATGGTTTGTTGTGGCAATGCTTTTCATGGTTATATGCTTATTTCCCTTGTGGTAAACGGTTTTCATATGCCTCTTATGGTAGTTGGTTGCTAGGCCATTTGGACTATCATGAACAAAATAACTTTCTAGAAGATGACAATATATAAGATCTTATGTTGTGAAAACCTTTACTATGTGCTCCTCTCTTCATTACTGAGTATGTATGTACAAACCTACTGACGACCATGATCTGACAAGGATCTTATCAACTCATGCACAAGGCTTCAAAGTTGACCTCTCACCATGTTGGGGATGCTGATAATCTTGTTGATGCTAGGACTGGAATTTTGATGATTACAGATGGATAGTATAATGTGTGGATGTTGGGTTGTGTTATGCTGAAGATGGAGAGCTCCTTTTGTCACACTTTCTTGTGATTCTGTTGTGATCATGTAAACCTATGGTGGTTTCTTCTGATCTTTTGAAACTCCGTAGTGTAGGGGTATGGTTTTGCCCCGTAGTGTGATCTTGATGTTGAGATGATGCAGCGGGTTTTCTACCAAATGTTTCCCTACTTTCCATGTCTTCATGTAATTGCTTTGTTCGAGACTTTGTACTTCCGTCAAGAAGTTGTTGTAGAGAGTAGCCCAGTTGACAAAAAAAAGGATAGTATGTTGACCCCCACATAGTTCTTCATGTAGAGTAGGACACCCCACCCTAATCTCACGGATATAACATAGCTTTCCACGAGAAGCCCGTGCAAAAGAAGACATTAATATGAAATTAACTTCTCCCGGTTTTGGATGGATTATTATATAAACATGTTGTTACATACAGTACAATCATGATTTATTCGTTTAAATGCATCCATTAAATCAGATATACTTAAGTGCGCATTCAGGTAAATATTCACCTCACTCAGTTTGTCAAAATGGTTTGTCAGAAACCGATTTGTTTAGTTTCAACATTGATTTTTTTTTTCGAAATTCAGATCGTTCTGAAAAATTGCAATGAATATATTAATTCACCCATAGTTCAGTGAGCACTGTAAAATTTCAGCTCATTTTGACAGATAGTTTGCGAGAAATCTGCTTGTTTAGCTGCATTTGCGTTTCAAACTCAAACTGCACAGAATGTTTTTGAAAGAAAACAGTAAACCATACATAGCATAGAGAGATTTTTGGTAAATATTCAACTCGTTTCGACAATGGTTTGAGAGAAACCTAGTACTTATTTCAGTTTTAGCCTCGAATTTTCGATAACGACCGTGATGGATTGGTCGGGTTGACCAAGTGGAAATATAAGTGTCCCTCGAATTAAACTCAGTTGCAAAGTTGAGAACGGATGAACTTTTCTGTGCTATATGAAACGGTCGATTTGCATGGCATAATTACCCAGCCTTCGACAAGATCAAATAACACGAGTACACTGCTGTCACAGAAGCCTAACTTCCGGCGCCTGATGCGGCCGGCGACTGGGCGTAGAGCGACCTGAGCTGGCGGTCTACGAGCTTGCTGTGGTTGAGCGCCACCTGCAGCTCGACGTCGTCAGCCCACCACTGCTCCAGCCCGTGCGCGGCGAGGAACTTGCTCGGCCCCTTGGAAACAACCAGCATCCTCGCCACTCCGGCCATGGTGGTGCCGCTCCCGCCCCCGCTGCCGACAGCGACGGTCGCCGTCCCGCTCGCCGCGTCGCTGTAGTAGCAGCAGATGTAGTCGTTGGTGTTGATGTACAGGTGCGGCAGCCACTTCGCCATCCCCGCGCGCGCCAGCGACGCCTTCGCCTCGCTCTCACTGTTGCCGCCCGCGTCGGCCACCTGCGTGCCCATGTAAGGGATCCAGGCGCGTACGCGGCCCCACAGCTCGCCGGCGGTCTCGGCGAAGCCCTTGAGGCTCATGGCGAGCGACACGGACGGCGGGTTGAAGACGTGGCACTCCACGAAGACGCCCTCCTTGGCCAGCGCCTTGCCCACCTGCAGCGCGAACCCGGCGCCCAGCGAGTGCCCTCCCACGCACACGTTGCCCACGCCGAACCTGCGCGCGGCGTCCCGCAGCGCCGCCAGCGCGCCGGCGAAGCGGACGGAGCCCTTGAGGCTGTCCCAGGTGAGGAACCGGAGGTCGTCCACGACGTCGCGGCGGAACGTGGGCGCCTTGAGCAGCGTGCCGCGCAGCGCCACCACGGCGGCCGGCGCGCGGGTGGGGCGGAACGGGATGTAGTCCGAGAGCGCGGCCTGGCGGTCCCACTCGAGGACGGCGCCGTAGATGGAGCCGTCGCGCTCGTCGACGAGCGCCTGGACGAGCCTGTACTTGAAGGGACGCCACCACTGCGACGCGAGGCCGGTGCGCGCGTCGCGCTTCTCCTGCCGGTCCAGCTCCAGCATGTACGCTCCCTGGATGAAGCACGCGATCACCATCCGCCGGTAGTTGGGATTCTTCCTGCATCCAGTATCGCAACAAAACGAAATTCCTGTAATTATCGGAAGCGAAGCTGGATGCAAATGGGCAATGCAACACTCATTCATGTGAAACAAACGTATACGGCGTACTGAACTACTGACCAGCTTGAGCTAAGAAGATCTTTCCAGCTCGTGAACGAGAGCTTGCGGGGGCCATACACATGGAAGTCGAACGGATTCGACACTGGCACCATCGCCGCCGATGCTGCGTCGCCGGCTTTCTTGCTCGGCACCGGCTTAGCCATGGATCCTCCACCGTGAATTTGCGGGCCGCGCAGTGTTGTCTTCTCGCCGGCACGGAACGTCAGATGATATGCAGTTTAGCTTGGGCAAGAATAGTTTCTTTGAAGTTGAAAAGAATCAGAGAAAGCACGGCGGAGCTTTTTTTTATCTTCGGTCTTTATTCCATCATCGTATCTCTCCCATCCAGTGAGTGGAACAGGGAACCTGCTTCTTTCTCCTCCGGTACCATGTTAAGGTAGAACTGGTGGATCATACTCTAGTTAGAGTTGGGCGCATAAGATTCGCCAACTTTTGAGCTACACATCTCACAGAAATGGAGATGGCGGTGATATGCTTAGCGGCGACGGGAAGCATCTAAAGAGAGCCATGATAGAAAAAAAGATTGCAGGAATCTGTCAAAGGCCCAGCAAACAAGTGGAGGATCAAAATGTGTCACTGTCAAAATTCAAATTGGTCTATATTTGGTTAGCTTTGTACAACAATATTGTGAACGAAGCCACTGTACATTCCGAGACCACTTTCTGTATTTGGTTTGGCTGGATCAAGGGCATCACATGCAAAAGAAAGTTCCCATGGTCAGTTGCATCCATCATGATCGCACAAACTACAACTGCTACCTGGACACAAGTGACATACACAATCTTGACTAGCTAGCTGGTTGGTCATCACTGGCTGAAGATGCCTGCTTTTCAGCAATCAACTTCTCCAGGCGTTTCTTGAGGTAAGCTTGCTTGAGTTTCTCTCTACGAGCCAAATCCTGCTCTTGTCGCCGGGATTTCATCGTTGAAACCTTATGTCTAGCCTCACTTACTTCCTCGTGAACCTCCCTGCAGACATGCCATGGTGCAAGTTAGTCAAAGACCTAAAAAATATTATTCTCGGGGGGTGGGGGGATGAAATTCAATAGCACCTGGTAGTGATAACATTTTGTTGTCTATGTCAGTGAGTACAAGAAATCAAGGATGAATCCTTCATCATGACATTTTATACTGTCGTACAAAGCGACAGTTTAAATTTGGATATACTACCTTTGCAATCATTTCCACTCAAAACAATTCCTAGAGGCCGGAGTAATGTTAACTGTTGGAAATCTTTCCAGTTTCCTACCCATGTCGCATCTCTTTATCATATGGCTACCATTAGCTGGATTCACTCTATGGCCTCAACTTCTGCACATCTCCTGATGTATCATATATCCGTGTCTCACCATAAAAGGCTTGAAACTAACACATTCCACAAGTATTACAGGTTGAGATGCTCCGGAAGTTTATACGACTCACAGCGTCATAACTCATAAGTGCTTCACTGGCTATGATTGTACTACTGGCTACTGCGTGTAAAGTATACTAAGACAAATTTTAATTAGGTCAGCGGATCAGTGAAGAATACATGTACCAAAGGACTGCAGGTCTTTGCTATATATTTATTGTAAAGGACAAAAGAATTACTTAGTGTTTACTTGGATAGGAAAGATGTGACAAATGAAAGAACAGGAAAATGTCAGTAATTCACGTAGTATATAATTTTGTATCCCACCTAACACTCAAGGTGCAATGCTCCTCATACTACAAGTCCACAAGAAAGTTTTGGTGCCTTATAAACTATAACTACTGCTACTCTACACATGAAACAGCTAAACACAGCTTGTACAGATTTGCATATGGTATTACTCGCACAGAGACTAATAATTAACAACCTGCTCTGTTTAAGGGCATGACTCTGTTGTCATGGCATGCTAAAAATTGATCATGCACAATGCGCTAGAACTAAAAGGTATGAATTGGGAGCCTAACTGCAAGTTAGAAACACCAGTTTGATTTTGTAAATATGTACTATTCATGCTGAGTGTTTATGGAAGCATCAAATAATTACAAGTGTTAGGACACAAGTTCCAATTTTGTTATCTACATGTCCTAGACCAACACTTTTGCTGTGATTTCTCAAGAAGTGACACTGAAGTTCAGTTCAATGCAGCAACTATCAGAAGAAAACAGTACCTGACAAAGCGTCTGTGCTCATCTTGGTCAATTGTTGTACCAGTTCGTCCAAGGCCCATTGGCTTGGCATTTGGCATTGAATCGGTACTCTCATTTTCTGGTTCTGCATGCTCAGAGGCAGTAGGGGTCTCTGGCTGCCGGCGCTCACTGACTTGGTGAAAACTTTTCTGGAAGAAATCAACACAATATTTCTCCTGGTCTTCTTCATCAGGCAGCTCGCCTCTGGCTAATTTCTCATACAACTCTGCCTTCTTTTCTAGGGCAGAATAACATACAGACCCATCTTTCACAGCTTTCAGCTCCAGCTTATCTCTGTTTGAAAAGCAAACATTAAATACATCAGTTCACACCAAGGGCATGCACAAAAGTGTGAAATGAAAAAAGTACGAACATCAAATGATACACCGAGAAAAAACGACAAATTGATAGTGTGAAATCAGTATCCTTAGAAATGCTACATGAAATGCAGAAAAAAAATTAGTACAAGAGCAAGTGTGGCAAGGATGTCAGATATTCAGCATTGAAAAACAGCAAAAGTCAAATAACGGTTAGCAGACATCTCCAACTCAATTATATTCACTGTTAATTTGTATATGCGCTAGAAAAAGGCAAATTGTATTACTCCGGACAAACCGCACAATGTAACAGCACATGTAACAGTTTACTCCTTTAATTACTAGCTATACAACCACTTGAAAGTGCCTTCATTCATTCAGGAATTTTGCATGCTAAAAATAGAAAATGTGAATATCCTTCAACAAAACTATGAGTATGAACCAGTATCTATAATTATCCTGAAGAAATCCTAGCTTGCTACCTTGGATAGCCCAAGGGCAACACAAACTAGGTTCGGCGAAGCACCTAACAAGGCACATGCATCCGTAAACAGAGATTAAGCTCAGTCAGTTATGATTCAGTCCTCCTATTAGAGCAACAGATACCTAATGCCTATACAGGCAATTACTCTCCTAACACAAGTCACATAACCAAAAATTGGTAAGGGCATGTCAAAGATACAGTCAGCTGCTATCTCTTGTACCCCTTCATGTCAAGCGGAGAGAATAGTGAAAAAAACTATACAATGGGTGTCCATACATGCTTAATTCTTGCACGAATTAAAAACTCTGTGATAGTGAACTATGTGTCACCTGGTTGCAAGAATTGGAATTTCATTATACACAATTTCCCAGCAAGATTGATTCATGCGAGTGTGGATATCTTAACTTGTCTATTGCACGCATAATTTACAAGTTTAATCATTTATGTGTATACTGCAGTTGCTGCGCTAAGCAATACCCATAGACCACATCTCACCATAAAAACACACAAATAGCCCATTAACCTAAAACCCACATTTTTTGAAATCGTTCAAGCATTAAGTAGTCCATTATATTAGTTGCATCTAGTGCTATCTCTAGATTGGCAAGGAAGAGCAGAAGAGACAACAGCTGACTCTACCTTTGTGCACTGCTTTCATAGTTTTATAGTTTGCACTGCCCTAATGACATGACAACCTAATCTCCCAAAAGCAGTGTTCAAACTTGAAAATCCAGCATCAAGAAATCCTTCACAGATAAAGAACTACAGCTACTTAATTCACGCTCTTACTACAGACGATCCATGTTGGGGATATAATACTACTACCTTATAAGGGCAAACCATAGGGGGGTTGATTCAGCAATTCTTCTCAAAGCTAACATCAAATGGCCAAGCTTAGCCCACGCAGAGGTAGATACGATAAGGACAATAACCGTGGACGTACTTGTGGGCACGAGCGTCAACGCCGGAGTTCTTGGCCCCGAGGGGGTCCGCAGGGCCGGCGCGTTTCTTGGCGCGGCGGAACTCGCCGGAGGCGGGATCAGCGGGGGCGGAGTTGCGGGCCTCCTCCTGGGTGCGGTAGAGCTGGGCCTTGAGGTCGAGTATGGACGCCGCGCCGACGCCCTCGATGGCCTTGTGCTTCTTCGGCATCACCGTCGACTCCGTCAGCCACCCGAGCGACTCCATCCGCCGCTCCTTCGGAACACCGCCCTGCTGGTTCGGCGCGGCCGCGGAGGAGGAGGTGGAGGAGGAGGACGGCGCGGTACCTGCCGGCGACGGCATCATGGCGGTGGCGGTGGCGATTTGGGAAGAATGGGTTCGTCGGCGGAGGGATTTGGTGAATCAGGGGAGGGGATGTGTGGGCTGGGCTATTAGCATTGCGGACCGACTCTGGCCCGTGGGCCGAAGTTTCATGGGCTGGACTCGAAGTCTGCTGGTTCCAGAATGTTCTTCTGTGGGCCCGATCCACCTGGACAGGAACGTGTGGTGACGCGAAGCGGAAAATTCCCACCACAACTGACGCTGAACATGTCGAATTGCGTCTATCGATCACTCGGGTAACTGGGCAAGAGCCACAAAACCTGCGCCGGTCCATGGCCTGCAGCTTCTCCCCTTCCTCCGCCGCGAGGCTCCAGGCGGTGGACGCGGCGGCGGCGGCTGCCGTGAAGAGCGCGAGGGTGCCCCTCAAGGTGTCCGCCTCGCCGGCGTCGAGATCGCTGGGCGGCTGCAGGGCTGCTCGGCAAGAGTTCGAGGGCGCCACACAGGATCCCAGCGTATCAGGTACCGTCCATCTGTAAGCCCTCAAGGCTTCGTTGCTTTTTATAACTGAACAAGTGTGGATGAACTGTCGCTACTGTTACCCCCGTCACGGTGCGAGTCTGATGAAAAAAAGTACTAACAGAGCTGCATAAGAACAGTAGGGTAAATTATGCATGGTATGTTCGAAATCGCAAGAAGCTGTGTAGGATTGGGACTATTAGACCTGTGTGAAATGTTTCATACTGCCCAGTAACTTACGAAAATTCAGCAATTTCTCTGAACAACGTGATGATGTCTAGCAGAAACAGTGTTCTGATCCTGTTGCTTTTATGTTCGATGGCAGAGGCTGTAAATTCATCTACTTAGCAATCCAAAGCAAAGTTAAGATGTAATTACAGTCCCCATGTGTAGCAAGCTTCCTTGTTTCGAACTTCTCATCTTAATTAGTATCAGCAGTTGACATTACCATCTTGTCTTCTATAGTTTCTTCGGCACGCACCCAGTTGGATTTCCTGGAGCAACTGACATCATCCTCTACAACTGATGCCACTGGTACCTCCCATACTCCAAAATCACCATATTTCCTCAACGTTCCTGGTCCAGCTCCCATGTCTGACAACTAACAACAATCTCTCCTGACGCGTAGAGAATGGCGCCCCTACAGAAACCCGTGTGCAAACTACCATCCGGGAGCAACTGGCAGCGCTGTACGGTGACAGGGGCGATGAATTCACGTTCACCCTCCCGCTGGGAAAGAGACTCAGGCAAGGGCTCAAGACCCTCAACGCCCTGACCGTCTCGCAGAGGAGGAACATCAAGAGGCAAGCGCTGCTCACCAAGGTCAGTGGGAGGAATGACTCGGTGTTCTTCGCTACTGTCGGGGTATTCGTGCTTGGGCCGCCTATCGCCATTTTAGCTATTGCTGTCCTAACTGGCTATGTCCAGCTGTTGCCATGAACAGGAAAGGTGCATATTAATAGTGATCATCTTCAGACTTTCCATACGCGTCAAGTTACTCTGGCTCTGCAAGAAAATTGTATCCTTGTATATAGTTAGAATCTTTATATGGAGTATGTAGATTTTTATCCCATTAATCGCTTGATACGGCATATGTATGTTTTATCCATTATCCACAAAGAACATCGGTACAATTTTATAATTCAACAAGGAAGACACGAAAGATAGTGAAATACAAACAAAAATAAGGATATGTTGTTATGGCATGCATACATGAACAAATCTTATGTCTATTACAATTTCAGAGATGACCAATCTCTTCAGAATTGCACTGCGAAAACTTGCATATGCTACAAGCCTCAAAAAATGCTTGCGCAAAGAAGCAGATATTCATCAACCACAATTCTGGAACTTCTGATTATTCTTTCCCTCAAGAAATGTAATGCTGCATCTGTCTGCTTCCCACAAACAGTAGAAATGGTGTCATGAAACAAGATCCAAATTCAGATCAGAAGATACAACACCAGAGCTCCAAGTCCAATTCTCTGCAATCTCAAAAGAAGTGTAAAAACTGTACAATCTTTTTGAAGGAACACACCAATCAAACCAAAACCATTTTGCAGCATTGCCTTCTCCCCTTTACAGATTCACAACAGTGCTTCCACCACACCACGTTCTTTATTTGGAGACCTCACTCTTGTACCATAGCCAGCTCTTTCCGAAGAGTAGTTGGATAGGTCCTGTGATTATCATTGGGTTTTAGCTGCTCGACAGGGAGATGTCCTTGTTTGATCATGTAGCTCCATCTATCTATCAAGAGATAGAAAAAAGCTAGGAAGGTGACCTCAACGGTAAGGAGGCCGGTCCAAACGCTGACGCTCTTGGTGGTTCTCTCATGGTACGTGCGGAGGCCAGTGTAGACATTTGCGATTCCAGTGGCGCAAACTGCGATGCCGAGAAGCCAATGGACGAAGAACCACAGACTTCTTACCTTGGCACCTCTGCAGAGATAAGCAGGATTAGGTCCACGCATATGAAACATGAAAAACCTACAAATTTGGATGGTTCTGTAGCGAAGTAATTTTCTCTCACCTTTCTGGTCTGAAGAAACCAATGATTGGCTGAAGACACATGAATACATACAATGCCAATCCCACTCTCTGGTGAGTATTACTGAAGGAGTTCTCAAAGTGCATCAAAGACAGAGCGGCACCGCTTGCAGCAAGAAGCACAGCTGCGATCTGCAAAATTCAACCGAGCACGAGAAATAAATAAATCTGATACTCCATATGGAACATGAAAAAAACAGAACATTTCTCGGAAAATGTAGGTCGTAGAGAAGATGCGAACCTGAGAAATGACATGGCAATAGAAGAGGACTCTGACGCATCTTCCGCTTTTCGACTTGCTTGACATCCTGACCAGCAGTATCCCTACAGGCATCAGGAAACCAAAAGAGGACCAGTGGAACAGCGCGTGTAGCTTGAGCTGAAATGCTGCTTTGGGCGTCAGCTGCAAGAGAGAAAACTATTGCTATTAGCACTATATATAAGCAGAGCCTGATGAGGAAGCCAGAAACTCGGTGTAAGAAAAACAGTCTGATTACCTGAAGAGGATGCCCGGTCTTGTTGTGGTTTTGATTGAGATCTTCCGTGGAATTTGACGAGCCATTGGACGGCACTGTAAGAAGCGAAAGAATCACAAAACATGTGCACAGAACGAGCAGTCGACCTTTTTGCCCAGACACCAGCATTTGTGCTAGTCAAAACCTCCTACCCCTGGGAAGAAACAAACTAGCGGGAACCGAAGCTTCGTAACTGGAGAAGGACCAAGCAGGACAAGATTCCTATCTATGCCAGCGAGAAAAATGACTCAAGAAGAGAAGGGGCAAGATCCTGCACACGCTAGAATCCCATGAACAGAAAGACGAAATGAACCCCTTCTGAACAGGAGAATGAGCAGCAGAGAGAGAGAGGGGGGAGACGCCTTCCAGTACTCTATGCACAAATGCCAGGGGTATTTTGATGTGAGCGGCTAAGCTAGGCTCCCTTTAGCTTTGCTTGGTAGTGCCCTGCAATATATTATGCCTGGATGAGGTGAGAGGTGGGAAAGAGGCTTTTGAGCGCACTTTAGCCGAGCTTTTACAACTCTGTGGTAGTGTGATGATGACGTGGGGTTATAGCAGGACGAGGAGAGGAGAGGCTTTTGCCGTGCGGTGGCTGGTGGCTGGTGGTGAGGTGCGGTCAGGTAAAGAAACTGCTTGCTCTCGTTGGTGCTCCTCCAGCTGAAACGCAAAAGCCGGCTCCAAATCGTTGGTGCCTACTCGAGTAAGTGCCGGCCTATCTTTCTGACTGCAGTTTCTCTACTAACTCGTCTGGGCTCCAGTGACAGACTCTCCGAATTTTTGGGTCATCTGAGCCACCCCAAGCTGAAATCTGTTTGGTAAATGGTCACCAAACTCCGTTTCTGCACGTCTAGCTAGTGCTCCGATGACGATCCATGCATGGCCTCGTCGTCCAAGATAGATACCTCCTGGCCGGCTACGGCTAGCCACCGGTCTGATCAGGACAGGAGTGGCTTTCACTCCGATAGATGTGGTTTTGGCTGCACAGAGAAGGGTGTGAAGAATATTGGTGGGCTGGGAAGATCTCTGCAATGCATTGGCGTAAGAGGCCGCAAAGCTAGTAGTGGTCGTTGCTAATGGGAGGGCCGGTTGATGAGTCCTTGTCATTTGTCAACCTCCGTCCTTGCCTCTGCCTAGAGAAATACCTTTGTCTATCCGCCGCACTAGACCCGTCCGCTGAATGATCACTAGATACGGCAATGTGGCCCGTCGGTTACGTTTTTTGATGGAGCAATGAGTGAGCATTATGGTCAGCTCTACTCTACTGTGGTGACTGGTGAGTGGTAACTGTATTTATTTCTCAAGATGGCGTGTATGTGATTGACAGATGTTATCATGTATGAAACTGAATCAAGCAATTGCCGTTTATGATCCATCAACATAGGAACTGATCGACCTTGACGTTTACTCGTCGTACAAGTTAGAGCACTAGCTAGGCACATCATTTTGCAAATTCAGCCCAACGGCGGATCTTACACCGTGAAGCTCTGTTCCTGGATTTGGTGCATGCCTGTCTACATTGTAACGAGCGAAATATTTGTTGTTCAGTTTGACAACGACGGTGCTTCTGTGAATAATAATGGAACCTAGAGGCTGTCTATGTTAGTATCTCTAGCCTCACTTTCATGAAGAAGAGGATGACACTAGGAGAGTTGGGGCAATTTTCGTTGGTTTATTTCACACACATCTCACACAAATGCCATAACCAACCTGAGGGTTGGGGATACAGATATATAGCTGCTAGCCAGCCACGAATATGCTAAGATGCTAGTCTAACTGCCAGTCCTTGATGCCCCTAAAAGCAGTCAAGGGTGCTGCTAACTGCTAGTCCTTGATGCCTCTAAAAGGCAGTCAAAGATACTTTCCTATCCTAACAGCAGTCCTTCACAAGGACCATGTATGCTGCAGCCAGTCCTCCACAGGACCATGTGCAGCAGCCTCCACAGAGACAACAGTACAGGGACTTTATCCAACATTCTCCCCCTAAGTCTTGTACGTCGTCTTGTGGGAGTGGTGAGCCATCCCGAGCCGTACAAGTCCTTGTGCACGAGCTCGAGCCTCTCCTTGGCTCGGAAGCTTGCCCGGACGTCGCAGAACTGCACCACATGGTCGAAGCACAGCAGGCCTCGCACCATCTCCGTGTCACTGAGACGCTTCAGGGCCTCAAGATGAGGATGCTCGAAGCGCTCGTGCCACCGCCACGCCTCGTCCTCCCGACGAGCAGCGAGACAGAGGGGTTGTGCCACCTGCACATCAAGAACATAGAGGCGATTTGTGCCTCTAGTTACCTTGGCAAGCAGGCGACGGTGGCGATCCCGGATGCGCAGAACTCCGCTCTCGATCAGCACGCGGGAGCCGTTCTCATCCAGCTTGTCCCGGGCCGATGATGGAGTTCCTCGGCGCGGGAATGTAGTAGACACCGGTGAGCAACCAATGCTCTCCAGTCTTGGCGGTGAAGGTGACGGAGCCGACACCCTTAATCTCCACGGCGGAGGCATCCCCAAACTTGACGGAGCCTCGCACGTCGGAGTCAAGGTCGGCGAAGAACTCCCGTCGACCGGTCATGTGGTGGGTGGCACCGGTGTCGAGGCACCACCCGCCTGTCTTGTTGTTGCCGGAGCCATCGCCGAGAAGGGCGTGTGCCTTTGACTCGTCGAGGTGGAGGAGAGCCGCTGCGGTCGGTACCGCTGGAGGTAGCTCGATGCTTGCATGCGCCATGAACAGAGCCGGCTCCTCCTCCTCCTCCGCCCGTGCGACGTGGGCCTGGCCGCGTCGTGGCTGCCGACACTCCCCGGCCCAATGGCCAAGCCGGCCACGGCTGTGGCGGGTGTCGTCCGGTGCCGGCTTGTGCCCGCCGGTGGCGCCTCCCCGGGCGCCTCCGCGGGCATCATCGTCGGCAAGTCCTTGCACCCCAGCCCGGGCGTCTTTGCGCGGCTTGCCACGCTTGCGGCCGCCCGGCGTGGAAGAAGACTCCCCTTCTTCATGTCACCGTGGCAGGAATCCCACCTGTTCCCGAGTGAGAAGTAGCTTCCCATCAATGGTGATGGGCCCCGAGAGAGGTTGTGGCTCGTCGGTGTCGACGACCTTGAGGCGACCTATCGCCTCCTCGATCGTCATCGTGGAGAGGTCCAGCAGAGACTCGATCGATCGAGCCATCCGCTTGTACTTCTCGGGGATGCAGCGAAAGAGCTTCTCGACAGCTCTCTCCTCGTCGTAGGTGTCATCACCGAACCGCACCATCTTCCGCAACGAGTGTTGAGACGGAGAGCAAAGTCATCGACGTCCTCCCCGGCTTGAAGGCCAGGTTCTCCCACTCCTTGCGAAGTGCTCGCAGGTGTCGACTTGCGAGCACGATCGCTGCCGATGCGTGCCGCAGCGATGGCGTCCCAAGCCTCCTTGGCAGTCCGCTTGTTGGAAAGCGAGAACCGCATCTCGGGCGGAACTGCAGCGATGAGGGCATCCAACGCCCGTCGATCCTCATGGTGGTCGACGTCGCCGTACCGGACCGCCTCCCACATGTGCCGCACCCGGAGCCCGATCCTCATGACCGCGGCCCACTCGACATAGTTGGTTTTGGTGAGGGTAGGCCACCCTGCACCGGGACCAACGTCCCTGACCACAGTCCGGACCCCATAGAGGCCACGGTCTTGGTCGTCCCAGCGGCCGCCGCCGTGCGCGCCTCCTCCGGGAGCGCCACTGCCGTGCGCGCCTCCTCCGGGAGCACCACCGCCGTGCGCGCCTCCTCCGGGAGAGCCACCGCCGTGCGCGCCTCCTCCGGGAGCACCACCGCCGTATGCGCGGGCGTGCTCGGCTGCCCACTGCGCCACCCGCTCTCGCGCTGTGGCATCTGCGCCGGCGTTGCCGTCAGCAGAACCGGAGCCATTGGCGCTGCCGCGCAGCACCTCGACCTCCGCCGCTGCTACGCGTGCTGCCTCCGCTGCCGCTGCTGCTTCTACCTCCGCTCGGCTGCCGCCGGCTCGGCCGCCGCCAGCCTCGACGCCCTTGCCGCCGCCGTAGCGGCTGCTGCAGCCACTCGTTCACGCTCCTCCGCCGCGGCGCGATCGGCCTCCCGCCGACGCCGCGTGCCGGAGGTAGCCGTGTGCTGAGAGTGGCCGTCGGACATGGCTCACCGCTCGGGGGCTAAGAGCTGCTTCCGACGAGCCGCCGCTCGACAACCCGGAGGGAGGGAAGTAACCGGGGGCAGGTGAGGCTGCTACTCGCCGGGGCTGCTCTCTTCCCCGTGAAGGGGAGGAGCAGGAAATACTTAGGTTGCAAGACAACCTTGCTCTGATACCACTTGTTAGTATCTCTAGCCTCACTTTCATGAAGAAGAGGATGACACTAGGAGAGTTGGGGCAATTTTCGTTGGTTTATTTCACACACATCTCACACAAATGCCATAACCAACCTGAGGGTTGGGGATACAGATATATAGCTGCTAGCCAGCCACGAATATGCTAAGATGCTAGTCTAACTGCCAGTCCTTGATGCCCCTAAAAGCAGTCAAGGGTGCTGCTAACTGCTAGTCCTTGATGCCCCTAAAAAAGGCAGTCAAAGATACTTTCATATCCTAACAACAGTCCTTCACAAGGACCATGTATGCTGCAGCCAGTCCTCCACAGGACCATGTGCAGCAGCCTCCACAGAGACAACAGTACAGGGACTTTATCCAACAGTCTAATGTTTGAGATAATGAAGTGTTTATATCCATCTAGGTCATCCATCATTTCTCTCGAAGAGTAAGTACACTAAGGCATAGTCAGCAAAGGGAAGATAACTCGGCTCTCATGCAAGAGTCAGCTATAGCACGCTCTTACGAATTTTTTGAGAGTGAAAGTTGAACCGTGTATTAGAGTACAGCAAATAACCGACTATAAACTTGCTTTAAAATGCTAAGCTGGCAAAATGAGTTTTCACTTTTCATAGAGCTTGCCAAGGCATATACTACCCGCTATTGTTACCGTTAAGAGCTAATAATGACAGCAAGACGCAACACGCTTGTATGAGTGACTGTTTTCTATATCCAAAAGCTATCATTTCCCCAAAACTTTGCCCGTTAGGAAAATACCGACACCTTTTGAGATTATGTTGTACAAATCCCCAACCACTCATGTCACACGCTGGCCCTGAAATCTTATATGCAGTTATACACTTGCAGACGGCCTAATGGAACACCGGCCTCTGAAAGTGCATGCATCTACACTCGCTTGGAACTCATTATCCTGGACCAGTACTCGAGTCAGCTCATGCAACTATGCTAGCCCGGTGAAAAAAGTTCAGAGTAAATAATTCAGGGCATGCAGCTCGGCAGCCTTTGGTCTCCGTCCTTCCTTCATGCTGCCATTATGTTGTTCTTCTTCTTCTTCTTCGATTCTGTCTTTCTGCAGGAACCAGTGATCAATAAAGTAAGGATGCGACTTTGAAATTTTTTGAGTCGACTAAGAACTAGCTCCGTTCTTGTCATCAAATCTCAGTTGTAACTTATGTTGCAACTGATAACTAGCACGAATCACAAAGTAAATCAAATGATTTAGAAGTTGACTGAGCACGAACTTAGTTCTAGCAAATCTCATAAAGTGAACATTTCACAGCTCAAGGGCTGGCAGATAATCATTTCACTGTCGGAATGTAGTTTTTCAGTTATCTTGAGCTGCAAATTTCTCTGGCTACCCAAGCGGGTAAACACAACCCGTGAGTCAGATATTAGCACTGGATATATAGCTCTACACGGTTCCGCGATGATAAACAGAGTTCTAGTTGAACCTGCGGCTCTGCATCAGTGAATCTTGCAAACTTACTAGAGCAGTGACTGGAATTACAAGCACCGATGCCGCTCACATTTGCTATGCATGGTTCCAATCTTGCAGTGTGGTGCACACAAGCTACGATGGTTGAGAACCAGCAGGTCGTTGCAAAATGTGATCAGTTACAGCCCACCATTTGTTGTTGTAGGCACTGATAGCCTGCTAGACTGACGGTTGCTGCAGTTTGCTCACCTAATTAATTTCTTGGGATATAAGGGAACCTAGATAGCTAGCTCACAAAAATGCAGTTGATCTAAATCATAATGATGGCTTTGATCTCCTCTCCAACAACCGCGATTCACCGATGATCGTTGCCACCGGAATCTGAATCGCTTGTGCATATGTGAGACCCTTGAAACTTGGTCACGAGCCTCACGCCTAGTCATAGTGGGAAGTACATATGTGTGGTATACTGCCAAGTCATAGTAGTATTAGACTCATCTTGTTTAGAGAAGTGTGTTGTTACAATAACATAGTTACTACCACATCAATCTCTTTCTTCATTTATTGTTATGCCATGTCATCAAAATATCTTAAAATGTGTGCTGTTACGGTAATATAGTTCGTTACTACCTATGTTTCTCACTATAAGTAGTCTAATGATTCAAATTAATTAAGCTCGGGAGTTATTTAGAAAAAAAATAGTAGTTCGGTAGCATGGAAAGGATGTGCATTAATTTTACCCTGACATTTTTACTGCTAATCCTTTCGTTTAAATCATCATTATCATTATGATGAAAATTGATTAAACTGCCTTTTGTGATTTCAGATCGAAGTGATGGTTTGATTCGCACTGATAAATATAGTGGTGATGATACATCTCACTTGCAATTTTTTGTCAGACTGATTTCTGTATTAACATTTTATTTCTCTTCAGAAACTCCGTTGTTGAAATAAAAAAAAATCGGAGAAAAGTCAAGCACAAAGTTTATCGCCCATGCGTTTCTTTTTGATATTTTGTGTGTCTTTCTGCATGAAGTGCCACAAGAAAGAGATCTACTCCCTCGGTCCTCTAAAAGAGATCGAAGGAAGTATCAATTTGGCTTTGTCCCTACACTAAGACTCGAGAAAAGACCATCTCAAAAAAGGAGAAGGGAAAAGACAAACACCACGAACATTTGTTAGAGGACTAACGTTGCTTTTGCTTTGCAAAAGAAATAGACCTACCCATTATGGTTCCTTCAAGATAAATTAGCTCTTAAAGAACAGATGATTTGTCATCGAATTAAGTACAAATTATCTCACCTACGATGTAAGGATCTCTTTGTAGACGATGTTCTTCGTGTACGTACCGATTGAACTCTTCTTTTCGCTATCATTTAAGTTCTTTTCTTTGTTACCAGTATCCGGGATGACAAGAATCTTCACGTTCTTTCTAGCGGTGGATCTAGAAAGTGATACATACAACTTTCCATGAGAGGACACCGGCTCAGGCAAGTAAATACCGGCATTCGGGATAGTCTGCCCTTGTGCCTTGTTGACCGTCATGGCGAAGCTGAGCTTAATAGGGAATTGTTTCCTCTTGAATTGAAAAGGGAACATCTCACCATCGGAGGGGCAAAGGGGATCTTTGGCAAGCTCAAATAAAATTATCTAAATTTCACATTTTATTTAAATTGGCCCAAGCTCAAATAAATCCATAGATAGTTTCAAATCTAGATAAAACCTCAAACCTAGAAATTGGACACCCTAAAAAGTTCTACTGCTTGTGAAATTGAAATTGTACAGTGTGCACCTTGTTTTTGGTGGCCCCTTCACACAAAAATAAACATTTGGCTAGCTATGTGCACTAATATAACTAAAAATGATTGTTTACGAATAAATTTTTGGAACACTAAGTTCACGAAGGTATTTAACGGTGTACATGACTATATGCACATACTCCGCTAGCCAAAATTTGGGTCATGATAACTCGTTTTGGTACGGAATTTTGCATACTAGGTGCTCACTTAATTGGGTAGCAAGCCAAGAAAACTCATATACAATACCAAATATTGTGAAGTGCCCCCTTTTTAGACCTCATTTGATTGGTATTTCACATAGGAACTACATGACATGTGTTAGTTTAGTGCAAAAGTTCTCCATTTTTTATTTTCATGAACCTCATTTTTGATTGGTTGCAAATTTAGCTTAAACTTAAACTCTCTCACATTTGTACAACGTGGATGCAAAACACATGTTCAGGCATTGTCTAGGGGTACCATAGTACTTGAGGGTACCCCAAATTGAGAATTTGTGAATTGTAATTTATGCACATACAGTTCAAGTTTGAATTTAATCGGATAAAACAAAAAAAATCCATACATAGTTGGAGACCCAATGCAAAAAGTTGAAGGAACTACCTAATCCCGAGCACTTTGCCCACTTCTCCTTGCCTCATCCCAGAGAACCCACACCAACCACCTCACCGTCGATTTGCCGCCAGTATACACCCCTTCCAAGAATCCCCGATGGCGGCGATGCCCGTAATAGAGCGCTCCTCACACGAGTGCATCATAGAATCTGGCACCCATGTCTTCGGTGCATGTCGCGTGTCAGCAAGCACGACCGACTTCTCCGTCGGCAAGCCGCCGACCGTGGGCGAGGAGTCCCCATACACTATGACAGTGCAGATCTTTTTCTCGAGGACGTACGAGCTCAGGAGGATGGCCGTCCCCTCCCTGCCCCACTGGATGAGAACGATGTCGCTACTACAGACCCGCTACTACACCCTTGGGGAGGAGGGGTGGGAAAGAAATAAAAAAATAGGTGCCCACCAGTTAACATCACCCAGTAATGTCAGAGAGGCGGTGTGTTTCCCCTCTCCATTGTGTATCACATCACATCCCTGTTCCGCGGTTAATCGAATTTAATAATGCCTTAAAAATGGTCAAGAATGGGAGAAGTCAGAAGAGCATGTAGTACTAGTACTAATAGTATTTGATAAATTAGATAAGGATAGCAACACATAGAATGGTATATCCTAGTGGTTTGAAGGGATTATGCATAGGTTGTGAGTTCAACTCCTCTGACGTGTCATTTATGTTGAGGTAAAACTGTGTATGGATATAAGATGATGTGACACAGTTTACTAACAGTAATTGTAATTGTTAGTAAATTGTGTCACATCATCTTCTATCCCTCACCGGTTGTACTTTTTTACTATAGCAAGTGATGTAAACACACCATTTGTCAACGTAGACTAACTACCGTATCATGCGCAATAAGCAAAAGTGTGCAAGTACTAAGTAATTTGATTTAGAAAGAATGCATCAACCTTTCGCCTTTCCTTTATATTGAGACTTGTTGAGAGCCAACCGTGTATGGATATATGTTGATTATGCATAATTCACTTGACTTAACATGTCAAGTACATTGTGTTGCATCAATGTGTACTCGTACCCTGTGTATTTTTTTTGTCAACATAACAAGTGATGTGAACACATTTGTAAAAATTCCAAAATATGGATTATTTATTTGACAGTTTACTAACAGTAATTGTAATTGTTAGTAAATTGTGTCACATCATCTTCTATCCCTCACCGGTTGTACTTTTTTACTATAACAAGTGATGTAAACACACCATTTGTCAACGTAGACTAACTATCGTATCATGCGCAATAAGAAAAAGTGTGCAAGTATTAAGTAATTTGATTTAGAAAGAATGCATCAACCTTTCGCCTTTCCTTTATATTGAGACTTGTTGAGAGCCAACCGTGTATGGATATATGTTGATTATGCATAATTCACTTGACTTAACATGTCAAGTACATTGTGTTGCATCAATGTGTACTCGTACCCTGTGTATTTTTTTTTTTTGTCAACATAACAAGTGATGTGAACACATTTGTAAAAATTCCAAAATATGGATTATTTATTTGATGATTCTCGAAGTGAAAAAGTAACTCGTTGGGTAGGAGTCTATAATTTAATTGCCAACGGTGTCACATAAATTAATTATTGTGTCATGCGTAATAAGCCTACGTGTGTAAGCTCCAAGGATTGAACTCGGGTGGGTCATTGAGGAAATAATGCATCAACCCTCTAGCCGTCCATTTATGTGGAGATCTAACTGTGTATGGATAGATGTTGATTAGGTACAATTCACCTTACTTAATACTAGATCATCAAGGCGCACGTTGTTGCGCCCGTCCATCTTTAGAAAAGAATGTATGCAAAAAAATAGAAATGCTGATATATTCTGTAAAACTTAACCAATTCAAATTACATTGCGATGATATCTGTAATGTATAATGTTTCTATAAATTTAGGACACATATACACGTAACTGCTTGGTTTTGACATTTTCTCGAGATCACATTCCTGAAAACATAGTACAGAAAACAAACAGAGGAGGACAAAAAAGTCTATCTTCTTAAGGTCACATCTTATACTGTTACACAAAATTGTACTCCATTGCAGTGCATATAATAGTACAGAAAACAAACAGAGGAGTACTATAATAATATTAACTTCACGTTTGAAGAATTCAAGTCTTGCATTGCTGTGTGCTGATACACTTTACTTTAGTGGCTAAACCTGAATGCCAACGTGAACTGCAACACTGAAACTAAAAATGCCCCTGCAGTAGAGCCGGTCACTAACCATTATCTAACAAATACGCAAGAACAGGAGCAATTATCCAAGAAACAGAAATATACAATATCTTATTATTATGACTGTTGTACACCATCCATAGATTCCATTTGGACAAAAAAAAAAAACTGGTTTCAGTTTGACATATCAACGTACACAAGCAGGCGAATAAGATCAACGAAGCATTTTAAAGCATGCTAACACATTGAAACAAATAATATATGAACTCACATTTCTGATCTTGAATCTATATCTATCTCCAACACCAGCAGGTTGTTCTCAACTTGTGCTGGCATAGCACAGCGTTGCTGTCAATCGCAGGTGCAAAACATGAAACTGATGTCCTATTGCACTGTCGCCATAATCATAAGCAAGATATACTAATTTAGTGATACTTCACAAAATCTAAACCTTTCACCGACCCATCCAAGCAATTACAAATGATGAACTAATGATAGTCTCATCCACCGGACGATTAGCTGGAATAGAAAGATATTAAATTCTTGTAAAATATGCCTGCGATATCCTCGCTTGTATCTATGTCCACATAAAGAAGAGATCAGTAAACATTGCACCATGTACTCGTTCAAATGATGAACCAAATCAACCAATGATAGTACAATCTAGAACATCCAAATTGACTTTTTCAGACAACACCAACTACTATTCGATTGTCATGCAAATGATCTATTACTTATAAGGCATATCTAGATCTCATGAAAAGCGGTAAAAGGGTTAGAAGTACTATTTGTTCTCCTTTTCGGCAAGCAGAGGTTGAAGAACATTGCAAAGTGTATGTGTTTGTTGCTGTTGAAAAGAACATTGTTCTTTTATTCGTGTCAATTATTTCAATTCACCTACAAGAAAATGTGATAAGAGAGCTATTAAGCCCGCTGGACAGCATAGAAGTTACAGAAACCAATCGCATACAAAGCCATTGTCCATGTGTGCAAGCACAGACACCAATCGATTTGGAAGCTGAAGGTGTGAATAGCGATAGTGGTCCACAATTGATTCAGTGTTCTAAGTCTGTTGTAATCCTCCTACCAACCATGAGCTTTTACAATTTGGAAAAACATCAGTATAATAAGTAAAAGTATAAGAAAGGAACAGCAGAGCACTTTACCATCAACCCGAGTCCCGAATGGGTGTGCAACAGTGCAAGGTGCAAGGTCGCAGGTGGAATGGGGTCATGGAAGCAGAGGCCGGTACAAAGGGAGGAGCTGAGCCAGATGCAGTGAACAGTTCCCGTCCAACATTTGTTTGCTCATCTAGTACGAAGCAGCGGCGACGCACACCATCTCCTCCGTGTCATTGGATCCTTGCCCTCACCCTCCTACCTAGTTCTTGTGGCCTATTAATCATGCGCCGCCGAGGATGCTTTTCCAGCAGGTCTTCCCCAGTCTCCTCCCTCTCTGGAACCATCAAGACGTTGATGTAGCTGCTGACTCGTCGATATCCTCCTCTGCGTCCTCGATCCATTCATGTCACAGCCTTCTCCTCTGCATCGCCCCACCATCATCGCGACCGCTTCCTCATCCGCATCGCCCGTCCTCGTGGTCACCATAATCCTAGAATAATCACCAAAATAACAACACAAATTAGAAAGTACTATGCAATTCGAGTATGCAATCCGAGCAAACAAGGTGAGACAGGCATAATGTCAAGAAGTAGGGAGAAGATAGCTGCTGCAGAGGAACAATTCAACAGTGGGGAGAAGATGGACAGGCCAGAAACGCCGTCCACTACAACCGGAAGGCAAACTACTAAACTAAATAGGTGCATGCAGTATATAAAGGTAATTCAAATGGGGAAAAATATAACAAATAATCTATAAACAGTGGTACAGTCCAATGTTTCAGCAAGCATACCTGTCCAGCAGTCATGTTGGAAAATGAATGTCATAGGGCTGTTTTCAGAAATCCGTAATCCATGAATAAAAGTCTGGAACAAATGACGTCGACAATCCTTGGATCCAACGAAGACGAAAATCCCTGGAACAAGTAACGATATGTCATTTCGCTACCTAATTCTGGCCAGAATGTAGTTACAGTACAAAACTAAGATTGCAGGCAAGCAGAAAGACAGAACCTAAGCAGGTATCATCTCCAGTAAAACAATGAGGGGTGGAATGTGAGATGGAAGGAGGGAAGAAAGACAGATTGCTGCCTCCACATATTTATATCAACAAGAGGGATAACGCTCCAATTAATCATCATAATCACAGGACGGAATAATTACTGGGATGATGAATGGATCGAAATTGCCACCATCAATCCATCATTATGCGGTGATTGCAGATACACTAATCTGGGCTAGAAGCATAATCGTTCTTCCGACGATGGGCCAGATCTTCGAACGGATCTACGAATCGTAGGCCCATGTCGAGGGAGCCCACTGCGAGGCTTGCACGGACTACGAACTTCGCCGGCGCCGTTGCTGGAGAAGAAGAGGAAACAAGTGTGAGGCTCTCTGAATCTCGTAACATACCGTTGCTGCGAAGACATGATTGGTAGCCGCGACGCGGGCGGGTGAGGTATGGCGGCCGAGGTACACAGGCGGCACAGGCGGAGCCGAACGAATCGATATCGAAACCGAAGATAGAATCCAAAACGCCAACATGGTGAAGCTCGCAGCCTACCGTCGCTGTGAAGACGGGATTGTTAGCCGCGACGCAGACGGGTGAGGTATGACGGCGGAGGCGGTGTAGACAGACGGCGCAAGCGGAGGTTTGGCGGCGGAGACAGACCAATCGGGACCAAAAACGAAGACGAAGGAGCTGGACTTTCTTTTCTCTTTCCTTTGTCCAGTACGGGAAGAGAAGAGGCCGAAACGGCCCAAGAAATAAGACCGTTTTAACGATTAATGGCCCAAGAATTCTGGTGAGGCCTAAGTCCATATGGGGAGTAGCAGCCCTCCAACGAAAACGAGCCTGTTTAACGAACTTGTGGTAATCGTTGAGTAACGTTTGTTCGGGAATGGAAGCATCGTTAGCACCGTAGGATGTTCAGATCGGACGGTCCAGAAGTTCAAATGGATGTGGAGGCTCCTAGGTAGTCAAGTTATACTGTTAACTAATTGTCAAGCTAGCTATTTGGGTCACGTCAATGTGTATCCCAATCTACCCGGTGTATTTTTTGTGAATATAACAACTGATCATGTATACACATTTGTAAAATAAATAAATCAAAAAAGGCATATTTTATGGGATGATTCTCTAATAGACAAAGAACTTGCTACAACTATATAGGATTTTGTAATTTAACTGTCAATGAGTTGTCACACGTAAATTAACTATTGTGTCATGAGCGACAAGCCAAATTAAGTGTGTGTAAGTACCAAGACTTGAACTCGAGTAGGCCGGTGATTGAGAAATCAAGCATGCATCCATCAAATCCTCTCCATATATATACCACTAGGGCATGCCCCTGTTTGTGATTAATTTATATACCTTTACTATTAAACGGGGATGGATGGTGTCTGTATGTAAACAATACCTTTGGTACGTCATAAAAACCAAAGCGATCGGCAAAAACCGTGAGTTAGGTCCTCCACGACACACACAAAAAAACATTGGACGAGGTGGTACTAAAAGTCTGTCTCCCTTATTCATCCCTAATTCTTGTGTCACGCCAAAGTGGGCCTGCTGTAGGCCTGTAGCCTTTCCTCCATCCTATGGAAAAGCCCATCCAATCAGCTCGATCAGGCGTTGGAAGGCGGATACGGCAATAGCAGCTCCGCCAAATCCCTGCCGTACTCAGCATCGGGTGTTGCTGGAGATGTCCAATCCAATCAAGTCGGAAAAAAATCCTATGAGACCGGGTCTATCATCTCAGCAGGATAGACCCACCCCGATGGATGACACCTGGCCACTCTAATCTAAAAGCACGCACGTCTCACTTACTGGCTCCTTTCAATCCTATAGCTTCTCTTGTTGTTGCAGTCCATGGCGGACAAACGGCACGACCTCGTCGGCAGTGGTACAACGCTTTCTCGTCAGCGATTCGAGCAAGGCGCATCGAGCTGCTCCGTCGAGCCACACGCGTTCACTGCAGCAAAACTCTGTGCCTGTCGTGCAAGTGCCGATCATCTCCGGCCATGTCCGACAAGAAGAAGTCAAGGACTACTCTACTTATGGTCCATATAAAACGAATGTGTAAGGGTATTTTACCCTTATCCATTATTTTGGTAACAATGACACCGTGCTAGAGTATTTGGCCTAATATGTTTATAAGGATAATCTCAGGTATTAGGCAAAGAGGCATAAATGGTGTATCAAAGGAACAAGAAGGCTAAAGGAGACCCCCACTTCAACAACAATCGAAAAGGGGTCTACAGCAGAAATCCGGTCTGCAGCCCGGTCCAACCGGACTACGGACCGACCGAGTCCGGCGTGCTGCCCGGCCAACCGGTCGCCAACCGGGGCGAGTCCGGCGCACGGCCCGGTCGACCGGCCGCCAACCGGGCTCCATACGAGGAACCAACATATCCGGTTGCCGACCGGTCAACCGGCCTACCGACCGGAGCGTCCGGCGTGCGGCTCGGTCGACCGGTCGCCAACCGGGCGCCAACCGAAGGAGCTCCAGGACGATGCAAAGGGCATCCGGTCACTGGCCCGGTCCAACCGGCCTCACCACCGAGCAGTCCGGTCTGTGGTCTGGTCAACCGGGTTTGTCGAGAGAAATGCTGAGGTGGCAAGTGACCAACGGCCATATTTCGAAGAACACTATAAATAGGCCTTCTCCTACATCTGAACAGTTAGGCACTACACTACAAGCTGTTCTTGAGCTCTCTCTCTCTTACTCCATTGCTAGAAACACCAAAAGCCTCAGATCTACCTCCTCCTCCACCCAAACTCAAATCCCTCCGGGGAATCGCTAGAGGAGGACCCGATCTACTGTTCTACCAAGCCAAATCTCATTCCCCCTTGTATTCATCGAGAAGCTTGCTTCCTAGGGTTCCTTGGAAACCCTAGGTGGGCAAGAAGGAGTCCGGAAGCATCCGGGCTGTGGATTTGCTCCGGGCAAGATTGTGAAGGTTTGGAGGCTACCTCAAAGTCTACCACAAGTGAGTGAGCTATTCCTTCGTGGGATAGGCTCCGGAGAATAGGGTGAGCCTTCGTGGCATGGGGAATCCTTCGTGGGACCTCCACCCTCCAAACGTGACGTACCTTCTTGCAAAGCAAGGGAACACGGGAATACATCCTCGTCTCCGCGTGCTATCGGTTATCTCTAACCGAACTCCTTACTTGTGATTTAACTCGCTCGTGAGAGCCTTCGTGCTCGAGTTAGTTGTATCCTCATATAGGTTGCTTCACCTAGTTTGCATTAGGCTCACCTTTATATTCCGCAAAGTCTAATATTGCAAAGAAAGAATTAAAACTTGTAGAAACCTATTCACCCCCCCCCCTCTAGGTTTACCATATCTATACTTTCAATTGGTATCAGAGCCTAGACTCTTATTAAGGGCTTCATCGCCTTAAGAGTGATATGGATAAACTCTTCGAGGGTCTAGATGACGACTCTAACCTTTCGGTTAAAGAGATGAAATCTAGACTCTTGGCATATGATGCTGAGAAGAAGAAAAAGGAGGATGAGCTACAAAACCAAATGACAGAAATGTCTTCCATGCTTAAGAAATTAACTAGTGGACCTCCTCCTAGTAGGGCTTCGGCCTCTCTAGGGAATTTCCATGAAGTTAATCATGACTATCCCAAAAACACTTCACCCATGCCTCATATAAACCATAGTGGGAATGTTCCCCATTTTGATGGAACTCACTTTCCTTTTGGAAATCTTTATGGAATCTCATATTCGCAGTTGCAGTGTGGAGTTATGGGAGATCATTGTTCATGGATACCGGGAGCCACAAGATCCCATTCGGTTGACCTCCACCGAGTTCTACAACCGTCAACTCAATGCCTCCGCACGTGACAAGATTAGAAGTGGCATCAACCGCAAGCTTCTTGATCAAGTCAATGACATCGACTCCGCTAAAGAGTTGTGGGATCGGATCGTAGTACTCCAAGAGGGAACCGATTTGATCCAATCAGCTCTTTATGAGACCGCAAAGCAAGAAGCTCACCGAGTTCATGATTCGAGATGGAGAATCGCGTGGCCGATGCCTATGCTAGGCTTGGTGCTCTTAGAGTAAGAGTTAAGGGACTTGGTGTTGAGAAGTACAATGATGGCTTCGAGATGAATGAAGCATTCATAAAGTCCAAGGTCATTGCTATGATTGCCGTCAAGCAAGAAGACACCAACCTTGCACTCAACTTGCAAATCATGACCAAGAGTGTCGATCTCAACTCCGATGATCTCGTCTCCTATGTGGCCGTGAATGAAAACATGGCCAAAGCGGGAAAAGAGGCTCATGGCAATGAACCGTGTTGATGAAGCCTCGCACAACCATGAAGGGTCACACAACCTTGCTCTCAAAGCTAGGGCCGATCATGGAAGCAAAGAAGACTATGAAATTGAAGAAGAAGAAGAAGAGATGACTTCAACTAGTGACATTGCTACCGACTTTGCTTTCTTTGCCAAGAAATGCAAGGCAAAGTTCCCAATGCTCCTCAATGACAAGAAGAAGAAGAGAACTTGCTACAATTGTGATGAAGATAGCCACTTTGCAAATGAGTGCCCTTATGAGAAAAGGGTAGACAAGCCAAGATTCATCAAAGGGGTCAAGCCAAGATTGAAGCCAAACCCAATCAACGATCGATACAATAAGAACAAGGGAAGAGCCTTTGTTGGGGCCGAGAACTTGTCCGATGATGAAGAGGAAGATGAGGAGAAGGAGGCCGGGGTGGCCGGCTTGGCTTTCTCTAAGCCCGGGTCAGTCTTCACATATGACTACTCCAAGGACTACTCCACGGAGAATGATGTTGGCTCTTCCTTCATGGCAAGAACAACTCAAGATGATGACTCTGATGACTCTCCCTCCTCTACAATCGTTGGCTCTTGTCTTATGACAAGGGAAACCAAGGTAATGGAACCTCCACCTTCCCTATCTAGTGTTCTTGATGATGAAAACGAAAATCAAGAAGAATTAATTGTGCTTAAGGAACTCTATGATGTTAGATGCACCCTTCGTGGTGAAGCTCTTGTCAAGTTTGATTTCTTGATGGACTCACTCAAGGAAAAGGATGAGTCCATTGAGGAATTAGAATATCATTTAAATGAGAAGGAACGGAGATTCAATCTCCTAAGACAAGAGCTAAAAACCGAATGGTGCATATCTCAAGGTCTTAAGAAACAAATTGAAACTTATGAACTTGATAAAGTTAAGGACCTAGAAACTATTGATAGGGCTCAATCTTTGACTCAAGTGCTCCATACCTCAAAGGAGGAACTTGAAGTTGCTCATGCTTCTCTCACTAGGGATCTTGACCACCTTGAAAGAGCTAACAAGCTTGTTAAGGATGAGCTCAAGAAACTTGGAGAGAACCATGACCTACTCCAAGAAACCTACACAAAAGCACTTGAATC